>NC_059344.1:5086457-5398457 GCF_019703515.2 Myxocyprinus asiaticus
CAGGAACATTGTGTTTATTGATAGAGCTTGTATATCTCCCATATTACCGAAATCCAAATAAGTAGCAGGGCGGTCTTTACGAGAACGTGCACAAGCCTGACTCGGACTCAGCCCTCTCCGGTCTTGGTCTTGACTGGAACTCAACCCACTCTGGTCTCGGCCTGGACTTGGACACAGATGAGCTGGTTTCAACTACAACACTAACATGCAATTTTACAAATTATTATCTGAAAAGTCATGACATTGATATGGTAAAGGAACACACTTTAAACTAACTCTTGGATAAATAGTAAAATGTATTAAATAATTCATTGCGATTAATTTGATTAATTAATCGGAATACCATGTAATTCATTCAGTTTTTAATTCAATGCAATGCAATTATTAAAAAGGGTTAATTGATTGACAGCCGTAATTTATATATACAGCCACACTTCTGCAGGTATATACTGTATATCACTGGTAGACCGAATGTTGCTATATCAATAAATATAAGCAATCTTACAAGCTACATCTATGTGCAGGAAGGTTTTCTCTCCTGTCTTGATATTTTTGAGACTCACAATAATTCTCAAATCCTCTTAGAAACAACAATAGCATAGGATTAGTGTAAGGTTACTTACTTTCATGAACGTAAAACTTCCCCAAGAAAAACTATTCAATAAAAACTGAAGATTAATTCCATATCTCTGGAAAACTAAATAAAACAAAGTTTTGAACCAGTTATACACATCAGACTAAAATGTGATACTATACAGTATACACAAGCAAGAAAGTATAAAGCAAGTGATCCATCATTGACAATCAGTAAAAAAGGATTATTAAAATCAGTATTTAATGCACAGTTGACATTGCCTCTCTGCCATGATTTTTCCTCCAGTATGGAAACTCCAGTCTGCTGTGATTTGTCATGAGGATCAACAGCAGGGACTGTTGGGTAGTAGTCCGCTGTGGAGCTGAGAAGGATATAGTTGCAGGCAGAGCTCCAAAAAGGGGCAGGAGCTCCAAACAGCCAACAAAAGTATAGAGAGCCCCTAACCTGTTCCCTAACCCTAACCATGTGTGGAGGTGTCATTGCCTTTTGGAGTGGGCCAGCCCCCTTTTGGAGTAACCCTACCCTCTTTTGGAGATTCCGCCCTAATTTAGATATCTCCGGCCTGCAGCTATACCTACTTGGTGGAGCTCGCAATGATGCAGGCTCAGCCGAAGGGTACGTTGAAGGCGCCAAGGGGCACTCATGAGCACCCTTCTGGGTGCTAAAATGTAAAATGGAACAATCTATGGTCTCATGAACTTCGCAGGAACACACAAATATAGGCCACGAGACTGCAAGTAACCCTAACCCTAACATCAAGTATGCCATTTGGGACAGGGCCACAATTGTGTTCCTGTGTCAATGATCAAGCGATGGAGAAAGGACCTCTTAACCATATTTTTTATACAAAACAAACCCAAATGGGACCTGTGAAACGCTGCATTCCCTGTGCTGTGATGTGCTTCTGTATTACCGGACAATTTGGATAAAGTATCATTTACGTGCGCAGTGCCAAAGCAAAACAAGAGCTTCTCTGCAAGCACTTTTTACCTGGATTTCAATACGGTACGAAGCATGTGAATGCGACTTCACAATTGCTGTAGCTTAATATTGTGTGTGTGTGTATATATATATATATATATATATATATATATATATATATATATATATATATATATACATACATACAGTATGTACTGTATATACTATATATATATATATAGTGTATATACATATCGTAGAAGAAGGAATACAGAAGGAATACAGGAGTGACCTGGGTCTTGTTCATGCGCTGATCACGCAGGAGATCAGCCAATTAGGGACTCAGCACTGCTCATGAGGATGCTATGTATAAAGCAGGTGAAACTCATCAGCACGTTAGGGGGGAGCCCCCCTTATTAGTCACATGTCGAGCATGCAGGAAAACAGTTAATCAGATCACTGCATTAGCCCGAGGATGCAGTGACTCATTCAATGAAAACATTCTGGTTTTGTTTTGCTGAGTCAGAGAAAGTTAGACGGAGGGTGAAAGTGTTTGCCCTTTCTATCCATCCCATTACCTTTGTTGATCTGTGTACAGACCAAATGCCAGTATATTAGTCATTTACAGTAGTTCTGTGTATATTTAGTATTCAGTTTGCAATGCTTTTGAAGATATGCAGTATACATGCACATTGCATTATAGTATTTTGTAATTGTGTTAATTTAGTCAAGTTATTCTGTTTAGTCTAATTCACTAAATATTATGTGCATATATCTTTCTTCCTTTTTTTAGACCACACACACACATATGTACAAACCCACATGCCATGTTGACCATGTAAATGCTTAAATGAGGATTAAAACACTTTAAACCAGGATGTTGCCTCCGTGTACTTAACAACGCTCCATGGTGACGACAAATACACCACACTTTAAGAACCATTTCACTCTCACCTACATACAGTATAGACTGTATATCAGTGGCGGGCCATGCATTAAAAGTCTAGGCCTTCAGTGTGATTCATGCCATTAAGAAAACACAGTTTCATAATGAATAAGACACCCTATGCCTTTGGGCATCATACATTATGATGAGGTGAGTGGTGGTGGCATAGTGGGCTAAAGCACATAACTGGTAATCTTGGTTGCTGGTTCAATCCCCACAGCCATTGTGTCCTTGAGCAAGGCACTTAACTCCAGGTTGCTCCAGGGGGATTGTCCCTGTAATAAGTAATTGGATAAAAGCGTCTGCCAAATGCATACATACATACATTATGTCACAGCTAATTAGTAATACCAATCGATATTTTAAAAACACGTCCACGCAGGAAAGCCAAAACTTGAAACGACACTGCTCAAGCAAACCTAATTTTAACTGCAGCATGACTGTTTTGTGAAATGAACGTTTCCTGAACAGACACTCAAAAATCATAATTTTTCATATGAATCTACCAAGGAGGTCTATAATACCTGGAAAAATCTATCTTATAATATTTGCAATTTAAATGTTGCTTGCAATAAATTTCGTTTCATCAGGGTACACAGTTATGCTGCGTTCCATTCAAGCTGGATGTGGGATATTCCTACTTGATATATCCGACCATAAATGCATTCCATTCCCCGATATTCGGAACTGCAATGCTCCTGTTAGCTTAGCAGGGGTTTGACTCTCATTAGAGATGTCTCCTAGCAACCCAACTGATAAACAATGCTGCAGCATTAGCATTTGTGCTTCAGGTGTACAATTATCAAAAGAGATTATAATGTTTTACACACCTGTTTCTGCAGGCGTTTGTTAAACAAGCTTTAATATCATGTAATGTGGAAACAAACTCATTTATCGATATTACTTAATAAAGTGAATGTTTATCACTTACTTTGTATATCTCCCTGAGTGTCGACATGTTTGTGTGACATCATGCCCCTGCATCTCGGAGAAATCGGAGTTAAGAATTTCTGCACACGCCTACAAGCTGTAATTCTGACTTCAAGATGCATTCCATTGCACTTTTCCTAGTAGGAAGTTGGAAAATCCGACTTTCTGAGTTGAATGGAATGCAGCACTACTTTTCAAAACTTGATCAGACACTGAATTCTCAAGCAGCCTAATTTACACTTTTAAACTCCTGATGTTGCTAT
The DNA here is from genome assembly GCF_019703515.2 of Myxocyprinus asiaticus. NCBI lineage: Eukaryota > Metazoa > Chordata > Actinopteri > Cypriniformes > Catostomidae > Myxocyprinus > Myxocyprinus asiaticus. The sequence goes on from NC_059344.1 coordinate 5,090,113, forward strand.
AACAATGCAAAAAGCACTTACCAGTTTACTTGAAGTGATAATCAGTCCTCCTTTCCTGTTTAATTAATCAATCGTACGATCATGCAGAACATCTCGTGTTTTTAAATCCATAAGGATCTCTTTCTCAATGGCGATAGCGGCAGTGATGACAGTCTCTCCTCAGCAAGATCTCGCGCTCGCTTTCAAATTACATCACTTAAAGCGTGATTGTGTCACCCAAGGCCAGCTAGAGGGCCTGGACAGGGACATATCCTAAAGATCACACCCACCAAGAACAAATAATGGGTGGTTTACGAGGACTTTTTTTAGGTTACAAACTGGCAATTACAAGGGTATTATGCTGTACATGTGGTTTATGAGGACATTTCTAGTGTCCCCATAATTCAAATTGCTAAACAATGTTTTTATTTTTATTTTATTTTTATGTATAAATGCAGAAAGTTTTTTTTGTGAGAGTTAGGTTTAGGGGTAGGGTTAGGGTTGGGGATAGAATCTATAGTTCGTACAGTATAAAAATCATTATGTCTATGGAGAGTCCTCATAAGGATAGCCCCACCAACATGTGTGTGTGTGTTTGTGTGTGTGTGTGTGTATGAGAGAGAGAGAGAGAGAGAGAGAGAGAGAGAGAGAGAGAACACACCTGGGCAATAATACTATGATATCTGATGGTATCGGATGTTATTACCTAGGGGTGTAAATCGGATGTTTCATCGTGATATGATCTTATATCGATTCTCTTGGCCTGCGATCTGATATTTGCTGATACTTCAAAGTCTGTCGTGATACGATTTCAATTTGATTTGATTCAGGGCCCTGCGATCGATATTCCGATATTATGTGCCTATTATACACAGTCAAATAAATCTTTTTTTGCCCTCAAATGCAACCAAAATAGAATTTGAATATTTTATTGAGCTCTCTGAAAAGTGCAAATTTAGTATCCACATTGGGACATCCACAAAAAAATAAGGTACTTCAAATGTTGAAAACAATTACATAGATAATAAGATAAAAAATAATGTCACACATCATTTGATTACAGCTTAATTTTCTGTTTAATCCAATTTAAAGTACTTACGTACCAATTATTTGTTTCCAACTATCCATTCTATCCGCGGTTTTCTTGGCTACAACTTCTACAATTGTAATGAAAAATTCTGTTACAGTTAACTGGGATAAATGTTAGTAAGGATGGTGATGTGTAGATGTGTAAAGTCTTATAACTGATGCTAGTGCTGGGCATCAGGTGATTTCTTTTTCCCTCATTAGTGCTGTTCAGGATGTGAAGATGTTTCACATGATGGCTGAACTTCTCCATGGTACTTTAAAATAGCAAATTCTCATGTAAAATTCTAATGGGTCTCATGCGCAACAATACTGATGGAAGCCCGAATTAATCGCGCATATGAGCTGCTCTGTGTTTATCACGAGAGCTTGCATTTTAAAGAGTGCCCGGTTGATGCGCTCGTACGGTTCCTTTTAATGGAGCTTGCATTTTGCGGGAAGCCCGGTTGACACGTGGGCATGCCTCACGGATAGCAGAGCACAGTTTGGCTTCAATGACCCTGCACACATCCGTGTCCCACATGAAAAGCGTATTTAGCGCTCATAAAGTGAAATGAATGTAATAAGGTTGCTTCATCGCCTGACAGAAATAAATACGGACGTGGCTGACATGAGAGTATTAAAATAAAGGTACATCTTTAAAAAATGTCTATATCGATATTTACGCATTGTAACAATAACATTGGATCGCTGGTTATTGGATCGATGTATCGATCCAGATCTATGAATTGTTACATCCCTAGTATTACCATGGTACTTTGATATATAGTTACAAAATTTATGTACCATTTTATGTAATTCCTTTTAATTTTTTAAAATACACTTTTATTTGGAAAATTTAGTTCACAAGCTGCTCATGAACTTTTTATAGACATTCTTCATCACTAACAAACGATAGCGCGCATTTGCCGGTTTAGATTGACTGTAGATAAATATCCACTGCAACCAGTGTACTCTTTGTTCTCTGTGTTTTAAAGTATTCCATTAGCATGTTGGTGAGTGAGAAACATCTCTGAACGACTTTGCAGTCTCAGTGTTTCAGATTGAATAGTGAACTGATTCAGTTTCCCTTTCACATGGGACCAATTTATTTAGCCAGGCTCACAACATGAGTGGGCAGGAGAGAGGTGAGGCGCACTTTAATAAGCCTCGTTTGCCAGCAGATGATGAAGCTGTGGCAGAGTGAAAATGTGCCCTGCCACTTTAAGGATCCGCCCCCAAGCCATTATGAGTGTGAGATGGCAAGTCTAACATGGCCACTTATTAACAGATGCTGGGGAGACAAGGTAGTAGGAGAGTGATGCAACGGAGATGTAGCGAGTTATTCACTCACATCATTCACATATATGTAGTGATGGCAGAAACGAAGATTTCCGAAACTTCGAGTCAATTGAACCAATTGCTTCAGAAAATGATTCACTGTTTCGAAGCGCTCGAAACACCGCATGGTGAGGACATCTTCTGGTCACAAGCGTGTAAATGCAATCCCAGATAACACACGTACGTCTCCGAGATGTCTGTTTTAGATCTTTTCACCTGGAAAGCATCACATTCTAAATAACATATGCTAAACATCTTAAAAAGATCAGATTTACAAACATTCTTAATCATAAACGTCTCAAAGACATCTACTGAATGTCTTATTGACATATGAGAGGAAATGTCTAGACATATTGCAGATGAGCAGACAACCTAAAAAATACACCTTCCAGATGTAAACACACACATCAAACAGACGTCTAAGTGATGTACATGTGCTGAGAAGACTCCAGTCAAAGCAGCTTAAATTGACACAATGCACTGGGAATTATTTACTGCCCTGTATTTGTCATTTATTTTTCATGGTTGTCAACAATATTCTGGAATAAACAGATCTGAATCTTTGCATACTTTGCAGACTTTCTATTATAAGTTGGCCTCTATATGATTACTGTTTTAAAATTTTAAATACCAAACAATATTTTTTTGTTTTATTTTAATTCTGTAACAACACTTTTTTTTGTATAAACAAATGTAAAAAATATTTATGCTTTGACAGATTGTGCAATAAACATTTGAAAACAAAACTTTATGGTAATAAGTTACACTCGGACAGAGAGGGACTCAACCTCAAAAATTAAGTGTTTTAAAGCTTAAGGCTAGAGTGCTAACCACTTCTTTATGTAGTATTTCTGGATTTAAGAAATTTGGTGTACTAAATAAAAAAGTGAAGGCACGTTATCATGTACAGTAGTCGAGATTCACTTTTTGTAAACAAAAAAATCTATCTATGTTGAGTCACATGATGCTCTGCGAGTGGAAGCAGCCTAGTGGCGAGCTCTGCTACACTTTGCTACAATTATCCTTTCAATCAATATTTCTCAGTGGGAAATGATTTAGTTTTGATTGTTAAACTGCGCTGGGAGTGTAGGATGTTGAAGAATTCAAAATCGTTGGCCTGTGGATACATTAAAATGCATTTACAGTCACACGCGTCTGACGCCTCTCAAGAGCAAGATGGTGGGGGTCTGTTTGGGAATGACAGCACATTTCAGGATGTAGGTCAAGATATTGCGAACATTTATGCAGCGTTAATGAAAATCTCGACTGACATGGAGGGCCTCGCGGAAATACGTTGAGCGACCACATCTATGGAGACAAAACTTTCCATCCTGATCACAAGAATGGACAAGGTTAAAAGTTAATCGAAAAGAGCTGTGGACTAACCCACTGGCTACCAAAACTAATATGGATCAGGTGTGGGAAAAATGAGAGGATATGGAAAATCGAAGCAAATGTAATAATGTTTGTTTCATTGGAATCCCTGAGGGAAAGGAAGGTCAAGATATGATCAAGTTCCTGGACGGGCCTATTCTGAATTTGTTTGACACAGCAGGCCATCATCTGGAAAGAGAGCGTGTGCACAGAACTCACGGTCGGCTTCCCAGGGCGAATGACAGACCCCGTTCCATTCTGGCATGATTCCCGTGGTCGGCAGACAGAGACTGTTTTACGTGCAGTGACGAATAAAGGCAAGTTATGCTGGGAGGATTCAAACACTATGTTTCTTCTGGACGTTGCCAGTGCTACACAAGTGAAATGAGAGAGATTCAAAGAATGTAAGAAGCTATGAGGGTTTGTTATTCGGTTGGTTGCCAACTGTCTCTCTCTCTCACTTTTCAACTTCTACTTATCTTTTTTATTATTATTATTTTATTTCCTTTATTGACTTATTGTTGAGTTTATTTGTTCATTTTGTGGGTTTGATGTTGTTATTTACTGGGGCCTATTTCATTGAAAAATTTTATGTGCAGTTCAATTGTACAGTTTATGTAAATAAATAAAAAAACACTGGACTGAAGTAATCTTGTAGCAGTGGTGTCGCGGAGGGTCTCGTGAGCGTGCATGGACCATCGGATTTCCAGGGGATGGACACCAGTTGAGACTGTTATGCGCAAGGTTGAAGTGCATCTTTTTCTGTTCTGTGGGTTATTAAGGATTTTCTGCTTACATCATTGTTGAATTGTGGTCTATATAATTTAGCCTTGGGTACACAATTTTTCCTTCCATGTCAATATGTCACACTTTAATATAGGTAAAATGTGTTTCTACATGTGGAATGTTAATGGGCTGGGGCACCCTATAAAAAGAAGGAAGGTTGTATCTTTTCTTAAGCATAAAAAATTTGATATAGTGTTCCTTCAAAAAACACACCTTTTTTTCACAGGAAGCTGAAAACTTGGTAGAGCATGGGGTGGGCATGTGTTTTGCAGTGCTGGTTCGAGTAAGTGCAAGGGAGTCATCACATTGATAAGTAAGCATTTACAATTTAATTGTCTAAAACAGATTAAAGATAATTTAGGAAGAGTCATTTTTGTTTTGGCTGAAATACAAGGACAAAATCTTATTTTGACAAATTTTTATGCACCCAACGCTGATGATCAGAAACTTTTTATAGATCTTGAGGCAAAGTTACAAGCAGCTGGGATCATCTATGATATGGTTTTGAATGGAGACGTCAATCTTTTAATGTATATATATATATCTTATTCCATTTGCCACTGATTGCTCAATTGGGAACATTTTAGTTTCAGATCATGCTTTGGTGTGTTTAGAGATGTTGCTGCATTTGGAGGAAAGAAAATCATATAAATTGCGCTTTAATACATCCCTTTTACAGGACCCAGCTTTTCAACAAATGTTAAAGACAGAAGTTAATGTAGAAACCAATTGGTCCTCAGTGTCCTCTGTGGGCCTGGCATGGGAGGTGCAGTTCTTAGGGGGCGGATCATACAATATGCCTCATTCATTAAAAATATCAAAGCACAGGAATTCATGGAATTGGAAAAGAGTATTAAAGTGCTGAAACAGAGCTGAAGTGCCGAATGTCATCCAATGGTATTAGAGAGTTGACTCAGCTAAAATATATGTACAATACTATTTTGTCACAGAATGTAGAGTTTTGCTTATTCAGGGCAAGGCATACATACTTTGAGTCAGAAGACAATGCAGGGAAACCTCTTGTCAGATACATGAAACAGAGAGTTTTTTTCCTCCATTCCTTCAGTGAAGTCTTCTGGAGGCAATATATTTACCTCTGCCATAGATATTAATAAGGCCTTTAAAGAATTCTATTTTGATTTTTTTAGTTCCATGTCTTCATCTACCAATAAGGATATTAGCAACTTCGTAGAGTCATTAGAACTTCCTAAATTGACAAATGATCAGAAAGACTTTCTTAACTCAGATATTACTTTGGAGAAGCTTGTTGAGGTAATTAAAGCCTTGCCAACAGGTAAGGCAGCGGGGCCAGATGGTTTTTCTGCAGACATTTTTTGATCTTATGTCAAAGAACTGGCTCCACATATGTTAGAAGTTTATGCAGAGTCATTATAACAAGGTGAACTTCTGCAAACTATGACGCAAGCCCTGATCAGTCTCATTCTTAAAAAAGATAAAGACCCAAATGAATGTAAAAGTTATTGTCCAAATTCCATGATCCAGTTAGATGTAAAAACATTGTCTAAAATTTGGGCTAATCGATTAAACAGAGTAATTATATCTCTTATACATATAGATAAGGTAGGGTTTATTCGTGGTTGTAGTTCTTCTGATAATATTAGATGTTTTATAAAATATTATGTGGTCAGTAGCGAATGATCAGACCCCGAATGCTGCCATCTCACTTGACACAGAGAAGGCGTTTGATAGGGTGGAATAGGACTATCTTTTTAAGATTTTGGAAATGTATGGGTTTGGAAATACTTTTATTGGGTGGATTAAATTACTATATAAATATCCATCAGCGGCAGTGCAAACTAATGGATTAATTTCAGATTATTTTTCTCTTGGTAGGGGAACTCGGCAAGGCTGTCCTCTCTCCCCTTTGCTGTTCTGTCTTGCCCTGTAAACATTAGCAGCCACAGTAAGAAAAGAGGATGATTTTCCTGGTATTGTAGCAGGAGGTGTGGTGCATAAAACTTTACACTACACAGATCAAATATTATTATTTGTTTCCAACCCAAGAAGATCTATGCATAGCCTCCATAGAATTATTATTTATTTCTCCAAATTTTCAGGATACAGGGTGAATTGGTCTAAACCAGAAGCTCTTGCTCTAACAGCATTTTGTCATACCATAGCTTTCCAACCTGGCAACTTTCAATGGCCCAAGCAAGGCATTAGGTATTTAGGCATTTTATTTCCAGGAAATTTGAGAGGTTTAGTTAGAGCCAATTTTGACCCATTAATGAAAAAGTTATTATGTGATGTTGATAGGTGGGCTTCACTACATTTGTCTATGAATGGGAAGGTCAATGTAATAAAAATGAATTTTATCCCCAAATTCAATAATTTACTGCTGTAATTCCTCTTTCTTATTTTAAACAATTTGATAGAATATCTAAGTTTTTTATTTGGAATGGTAAATGACTGTGGTCACATTTCAGTATGTTACATAGACCAATTGACAAAGGAGGTTTAGGCCTCCCCAAAATTTTGTTTTATTACCATGTTTTTAAACTTAGACACTTGGCCCATTGGTCTATTCCACCTGAGAGAGCCCCTCCCTGGTGCACAAGTGGTTCTTGCTGCAATCTCACCATTGCAAAATCTTTCTATTAAATTGCCTAGAGAAGTAAATATGCACCCTATTATTTTACACTTACATTCAGTGTGGACAAAGGTTTCCTTTATGTTCAATTTTGATACTTACCTAAATGTTTCCTCAAGTGTATGGCTGAACCCCAAATTATGTATTAACAAGTCCCCCTTTTGCTGGAAATAATGGACGGAGAGGGGTGTTGCTACTCTTGGTGACCTTTATAAAAATGGAGCTTTGAGATGGTTTGAAAATATAATGCAGCAATTTGGGATTTCTAGGTTTCAATTTTTCAGGTGTTTACAGCTGCGTCATTTACTTTGTACTATTTGTAGTGGTAGTACACAGCCCCCTTAGGCTGCAGAAACTCTCTGTATGGTGCTCACAGCCTTTGGAAAGGGTCATGAAGGGTCAGTGTATTACTCCTCATTGATTCAGAGTATGAATGATTAAGAGGTTATGGGAAAGAGATTTGAACTTGGTACTGGAGGATAGGGAGTGATTTTTTTTTAAAACTATGTCTAGGGATGCAAGGGTATGCCTTATTCAGTTCAAGATTTTGCATCATTTCTACTGGACTCCCTCTTGATTTTTTAGGCTTGGTTTAAAAGACACACCTACCTGCTGGCAATGTCAGTTGGAGGATGGAGATATAGCCCATGCTCTGTGGTTCTGCACTAAGATTCAAGAATTCCAGTTGAGTCCAGATTTTTATCTGTGAGGTCTTGGATACTCAAATTTCACTCTGCCCCAGACTATACATTTTGGGTGATAGGGTGGTTATTAAACTAGGTGACAAATATACAAAAAGCTGGGTCCAAACTAGTGTAGAGATTGGCAAACAAATAATTCTTAGAGGATGAAAGCAGTCAAATAATTCTTAAAGGATGGAAGTCAATTGGTGCTCCCTCACTTCAAGAATGGTTCACCGAATTGGGCAGGGTGGCGGCATTCGAAAAGATGTCATATAAACAGTTTGGCAGATTAGATGCATATGGTAAGAAATGGGCCAAATAGATGACCTTTCTGGAAGGCTCTTGGTGAGGGCCATGTGGAGAGAAACGTTTTTTCTCTCTCTCATGTTTATATGTGTATACTCAGGCATGGACCATGGGAATGTTTGTTGGGGATTGGGGTGGGGTTGGGGACTGGGAGGGTAATAGGGATAGGGAATTAATGGGGGTTAAAGGGGGATAAAAGTTGACCCTGTGCATGTCTGTTTTGCTTTGTTCTGTATTGTGTTTAAGGATTAATCAATAAAAACAGTCTCTGGGACTGTTGGCTCTTGTCCTGCTCACCCGTGTCTCACCTGCTCACTTGCTTCTGTCCCATTGTTCATTGGTTTGTTTATCTGTTTTATGTTTTATGTTTAATTTTAAAAAGCATCCTTGAGCTTTTGAAGGCGCTATACAAAATAAACTTACAATAATCATAATTATTATTATTGTTATTAATAATCATATTGATCTACTGACACACAAATCATGCCCTGATAGCACACGTACATCCACCAGACATCTATTTGATGTGTGCGTTTACATCTGCAAGACATATTTTTAGGTTGTTTGCTCATCTGCAATACATCTATAAGATGTTTCTTCTCGGATGTCAATCAGACATTCAGCAGATGTCTTTGAAACGTTTTTGGTTTAGAATGTTTGTAAATCTGATCTTTGTAAGATGTTCAGGAGATGTTTATTAAATGTGATGCTTTTCAGATGAAAAGATCTAAAACAAACATCTCGGAGACATACGTGTGCTATCTGGGTAGCTAGTATTAAAAGTCATCGATAACATCTGCTGGTGGAATCCACAAATTGCAAATGCAGGAACTGAGTTTAGACTTTGCGGCGAGATTAGATGTGATACTCAAAGGTCTTATTGCAATGACCTATTTCTCAGCAAAATCGCAAATTGCGATTTGCACCACTTCGTTAACAGACAACACACCCACAGTTTGCGTGCATACACCCACAAATAGCACAAACACTCTGACCCACGCCCACTTGCGTGTTGTGCTGGCATGAAAATTGCACTTAGAACAAGCACTCTCACAAAAAAATCATAAAAAAACTGCATAAGATACAGGACGTTGCGCTTTGTGCTGCACCTAGCATGGTCACGAAAACAGAGCGCACAATCTTCCATTAAGTTTCTGGCATATGTACATAAAGTTTTATTAATCTGAAAACTTTTGAGCATAAACAAAATCTGCCTGTTGAGTGTATGCACATGTTTAGAATGAAATCTACGACACAACATTTTAGACACTAGGCCAAGGCTAAGTTCTGAAAGTTTCTTACCTAAACAGACCACTGCAATGGGTTTTACCCATGGGATTAGCTCCATAACTTTTAGCCTCAGATTAATCCTGATTAACGGAGAATGTACTGACTAGACAGCAGAATCAAGTTTACAATGTAGCTTTATGAAATGTACATTTCCTTGGTTTCTGTCCATTGTTAGATATGATTACTGCTCACATCCAATATCCTTCAGTGCTATCTGAATGAGCATTTATCCTCAGGGCATTCCAGCTCTTGGTTAAAGGAATAGTTCACCCAAAAGTGAAAATTCTCTCATTATTTACTTTTACTTACTTTTACTATTATTTACCCCGATGCCATTCCAGATGTGTATGACTGTCTTTCTTCAGTAGAACACAAATTAAGATTTTTAGAAAAATGTTGAAGCTCTGTAGGTCCTTATAATGTAAGTAAACAGGTGCCATCAGGCTGCTGGCTATTTGACGGTCCAAAAGGCATATTTAGGCAGCATAAAAGTAATCAAATTAAATTTGAGCAATTTGTTAATAATTCGATTTGAGAATGAATAAAGAACTAAATTTCTTTATGTCGGTTAAGTCAAAGTTCTTCCTTTATTATTAAACATTTCATTGCTTTTTTTTCTTTATTCCTTTACAAAACTTTTTAATTATTATTATTATTCACATGGAAGAGTTGGAGTGGAATGTGAAGGAAAAGCAGCTAACAAGTGTCCAGAATTCATGGGAACACCTTTAATACTGTTAAAAGCATCCCAGGATGCATCTCATGAAGTAGGTTGAGAGAATGCCCAGAGTGTGCAGAACTGAAATCTAGCCATAGGGAAATTTAAGATTGTTTGGATTTGTTAAAACATTTTGGTCATGGCATAATTCCCAGTCTTCCTTTTTAGTTGTTTCAAAGTTGTTGTGACTTAACTGTCATTCTAAAATGTGGAAATTGTCATAATTAAAAATGTGTACATGTGTCCTAAATGACTGTGCTGTATATTGTATATTTACTCTCAAAATTTAAACAATGAGTTAAAACAGACTGACAAAAATGATGGGCAGTTATAGCATTTAACAACACAAGTGTTGTGGTCAATATTGGAGGGTTAAAGTGTATTTAATTATTTTCAAAAGAGAAATGACTTCAGCACCAGCTGGAATTAAATGCAGGGATTCTGACACACTGTATGTGCACTTAATTAGTGTATACAAAAGGTGTGTTTCATACAAAGTCAAATGGATCAGTGTAGACATTTGCCCTTACAATTACATTCTTTGCAAACATGGCTTATTTGCCAAAATATTTCATAATGTAAATAGAAGTGTTGTCTGATGGATAAGACTAATAAACGCAGCTCGGGTTCAGTGTAAGTTGTAGGGCTTTACTGGTTGTTTAGATCAGTGTTACTATCAGAAATAATTAATAATTATTTCTGTAGTTATTAATCAATATTTAAATTAATTAATTGTATCTAACTCATTAAAACCTCATATGGGACTCCAGTAAATGTAGTGTGCTACGTTTAGGAGCAAGTTTGGTTATTAGCAATAATTAATAATTATCAAAGATAATTATTAATTATTAAAATCAATAGAACATTGATGAGAATCAATGTTAGCTTTTTTTAATCCTTTAAATCAACAGTTATCAAAGATAATCGTTAATTGTTAACGTCGATGAAATATTAATTAAAATTAACACTAGCTTATTGATCATTCAAATTCAATCAAAGATAATTATCAATTATCAAAAATCAATAGAATATTAATAAGGATTAACATTGACGGGGCACCACCCTGAAATCAGGGACTAATAACCGAATATTAAAACAGTCTCAATATTAGATTGTTTTCTTAGGAAAATCGACATCCGAAGAATATCGATTTTCGGGAAAAAAAAACAATGAATGAAGGTTTGAATCCGAGCACTGACATCCCGTCAGCATGACACAGGTGTATGCAAAACAAACCAAAACACTTCTCTTTGTAATATAACAAAGTTTATTTATACAGTAATATCAATTAATAATTAATACAATGCAGTCAATAAACTTCCGACTTACAACTACAAACTAAACAGTGATATGATTAGATATGGAAATCAAAATAATCCTATAACACATAAGGTGTGTGTGTGACAGTGTGTGTGTGTGTGTGTGTGTGTGTGTCAGTGTGGTTAGTGAGAGAGAGAGAGAGAGAGAGATTATTCAGTGACAGCCCGAAAGCTGATTTCGCTATAGCTGGAGATAAAGCAGCCGTGTTCATCACTCAGAGACGCGGTTTTACGAGCGGGGCCCGTAAAAGTCCCTTGTTATTTGACTCTTTAATGGATGAACTCAGTTGCTGTCTCACCCGCGATGGCGAAAATGCACAACAGTCCAATTTGGTTGGACCACAATACAGCAAAACAAATTCGTGATAATTAATACCCTGAGTATTAATAATTAGCGGACATGGCGGTCCGTAAACTGTACAAGCAAAAACCTTGACACACAAGAATAACACGCTATAATATTCTATCTCTGCCCAGACGTAAACCTCTTACTTGAATCGCGTGAGGACACAGGTAGAATGTGTTTTCCTCCGTCCTTTAACTCTGACCCGGTTCCTTGAGGCTCGTGTGATGACGAGAGGCCGTTTCCTCGTGCTGTCGGCGGGCGGTAAGGCTGTTGATTCTCAGAGGGCGGTACGGCTGTTGATTCTCAGCGGGCTGGCGGAGAACTCAGAAATGTCGACTTGATTGAAGATGGAAGAGAAATCTTTAATCTCTTCACTTCTGTAGGCCAACGGATGAAGATGCGAATTGCTCGGTGGTCTCCTTCGGATCCGTCAGAGTGTTCGGTTGAACACAGAGTAATCTCAACTCGTCCAGCGAGATGGAGATCGTATGGCTACAGTTTCAAGTCGGACATTACTTCCTTAAGCCACGAGGTTGCACCGGAGAGCAGCAAAAAGCTACGTCCGTATTCGGTGAACAAAGTCGCTGGAAGCAACTCTGGAAGCATTTCAGAATTATTTGAAGTCCTGATGATGTCATGTTTGAGGGATGTTCTGTGGTGTGCCTCATCCAATAGGAGTTGAGAGCTCGATCCTTTAGAGGGCAAGGCTTCATGGATCTGTAGTCTGTTTTGGACTCCCTTTGTTTGATTTTGGCATGATTTTTATCAGTAAAATTTACGACTTAGAAGGACGGGGCTTGAGGAATGTTTTTATGACTGTTAGGCCTGCCTTTGTCTTCTGTCTGAATACATGAGGCCCAACAAAGTACAAGCACCATATTGATTGTTTAAAAAAGAAAAGGCCAGACAGGATGGATGGAGAAGTCAAAAGTCTGGACACACCTACTCATTCTTTATTATTACTATTTTCCATATTTTAGAACAAGAGTAAAGGCATACAAATACTGTATAGAGGTATCATAATGTAGTGACCAAAATTAAACTTAAAATCTTGTAAACTCACCAAAAAAATCCATTAATATTAACAATAACAACAATGCAGGCAGGTCCCCAACTATATGTTTAAATGCATAACTGCTTATATTGAAGTTCCCTGAAATGATACACACAACATAGGCTACTCATTCATACATACAACAATGAATTACAAATGTAATATCCTTAAAAAAATTTAAAAGAAAATTCAAAACTCTCTTCAGATTTAATCCAGCCTTATACTGTAGATCATAGTTATTTTGAAGTCCATAAAAAATGTCAGAGGCCTTAATGGCTCGATATCCCATTTACATGATCGGAATCGGAAAAAAATGTGATAGTCCATTCACAAAGCACAGTTCATAACATGTTGGGAAAAAAAGTACAGTTCAAGGTCCACTCTCCAGCCTTGGTCCTCCGCTTTACTTAGCGACAAGGTGGTGTTCACATATGCATCAATATAAAGAACCCTCTGAGTACAGATAATACCAAAACAACGTTCAACATTTTCAAGACACGCTGAAATCTGAATACATTTGCTCCTCATTTTAGCAGATGATGGATGAGATAAAACTCCATGCTCCTGCTAATACTATGTGCAAATTTTTGTTCTCCTGAATATATTCAAATTCTTTCTAGTAAGTCAGTCCGCTGTCAGCCATCTTTGGAACGCTCTTGGGAGGCTATTTCCAGTCATGCCAGTGCAGCTCCTATCTACTTGAATGAAGACAGACCAAAATCTCAAAAAATGTTGGTCAAGATTACGATCAAAGAACATATTTCAAATCAGCAATAAAATATGACAGTAATGGAATCATAAATTGTGATTCTTTACCTCATATTACGCTAAAAAACTAAATTTACCCAGCTTGTATAGCTAATGCGCATCGGCGTTCTAGAGTTGATTGACAGGTGTTGTCTGTATCTAAAAGGTGATTGGCTCTTTTAACCGCTGGGCGCTCAGAGCTCCTTGGTTGAGCATTCCAATTTCTCCCATTCATTTTAATAGAAGTGGCTCATCTCTGCTAAATAATCTTTGATATATTATTACAAACCAGAGAGAGAGAAAAAACTCCACTGGGGCCCCTAGGTTTTGGGATGAAAAAGAAGACCAAAATGAAAGAGTCTAGCATTTCAACTTTGTAATTTACCTTATTTAACTGCTTTGTGATTTTTTGCTGGTCCTTAGGAGCTAACTTGGCCATGAATGTGTCCTCAGCACAAGACAGTGGATAAGTGTGAACCAATACAAGGCCTCCTTCATGAAAAGCATCTGAGGTTATAATACTTCCCCTGACAGGCCTGTGCTTTTGTACGATTCTATTACTTTCTCTCTCTCAAGGAGGGTTTGCTGACGTTTGACCACACCATATGCCACTTTGTCTGTTTCTGGAGGGTGATGTTCAAGATTTTCAAGTGGTCCTTTAATCTTGTGTCCTAGAGTTTATTTCAAACCTGAACTGTAGGATCTACCTATTCCAGCTTCGAGGGTTCTCTTCACCCTACTGTCTACAAGTGTTTTTCAAAAGTTGTGAGGTAAACAGCAGACCTTAGTTGGACTCATGGTAAACTGGTGTTCCCTAATGGGTAAATATTTCTTTGAAGAGGATGTTGGCTATCAGTTCTGTTTTTGTTGAACATATTGGGAACAGTTCAGCCCATTTACTACAATGACAAAGTAAATATTAATTTAATCTGGAGCTCTTGAGGAAGTGTACCATCAGATTAATACATAGCATGTGGCCAGGCTCCACTACTGGTGCAGATTGTGGATATACAGATAACCTGACATCTCTGTGAATCTTTGGCCAATTTTCAACATTGAAATGCCAGTGTAAGGTTTTCATATGACCTAAACATCCATTCAAGGGATTGTAATGAGCAAACTGCAGAAATTGCTGTCTGAGGTGAGTTGGTAAAATTACCTGAAGAGTCTGAACTTTCTGGTGGTTTGGAATGCTTCTAAATAGATATTCGTTTTACAGGACATAATGAATGTGGTTCGGATCTACTGGCTTAAGTTGACTTGCATCCCACATTTACCTCCATTTAGACCTGGTATTAAAATGCGTCTCGGTTGATACGATCACATGTGGTCAATCGAAACACATCGCTGTTTACACTTAAATGCATTTCCTGTGACTGCTTGTGATCGGATTTCGAGGCGAGGTTCTCTGATTTCATGATGACATACTGTACATCAATCACTATGTCACTGTGTTACCACATCATAATAAACCATGATAAAGACGGAAAAGACAAGAAAAGCACAAACAACAATCTAATGGCTCAATGGCTGTAGTAACTGTCTTCTTTTTGACCCTTTCCAATTTCATCCCAGGTAATGGGTGAATTGCCATTCATTACTTTTGCACTGCAAATAGCTGTCTGGTCTTGGATTTCCTGCATAGTTACACCATGTGACAGGGAGTCTGGTACAACATTTCATTGGCCTTTTCAGTAACCTTATTGTGAAATCAAAGCTCTGCAGATGAAAGGCCCATTTGGTCAGACCGGATATCAGGTGAGGATGGTTAAAAACCTTTAGCCCCATTGTACCTTATCATTTAAATCATGTAAGTGTAGCACCATAAGTATTTTATTATGGTACTTAGAGAATTTAAAAGGTCAAATTGTTGTTTAAAATGTAAAATCTTATATAATACAGGAGAAATGTGTTCTTTATAATGACTTTTCTATTCCTAACTGCAATTACATTGTTCACCAGTAGGGGGTTGTTCACCAAAGTCAGTCATGCGGCTATACTCATGTGAAGCCTCATGCAGTGGCGGTTCTAGACCACAGTAACTGGTCTCTTCCTGTCCCCCATCGGTGTCTTTGGATATGTTGTTAAGAGTGGCTGCACAGGTGGATGATCTCTATTCTTGGAAGATATCTGTGTAAGATGAAAGAGTCACAGTGAATAATTATTTAGCATTCCATAGGTATTAGTCAAGCTCAAATGATTAAACCAAAAATGTTTATGGAAAAACAAAAAGAGCTAAAGCTGAGTATTCTCATCTCAATCAGCCTAAACATGTCTATAGACAACTGGCCTATAGTGACTGACAATTTTAAGCTCCATGACAAACCTGACGGTTCAGATGAAGTGCTTGTAGATGCACAGGGCTCCTCTTGCTCACACTCTGCCTCAAAGTCACACTCAGCCTCACTCTCAGCAGCCTCATCTCTTTTCTCTTCTTGCTCTAGATGTTCAGTGCTCTCACTCTTCAGGTTGCTGTCTGCCTGCTCTCTGTCTCCAGACCTGCTGACTCTCTCCGCAACTAAATCACCTTGCTGATGGTCTCTCTGTTCTTCTGGACTTTCTTCTTTCTCTAAGCTTTCATGTGTTTCTGACTCTTTTTCACAAGCATCTTCTCTCTTCAGTCTTGACTGACCATTTTCTTTATTTTTCTTACTGAAGAAGGACATTATGTCCTTTGGGTTTTTTCTCTTCATTTTACCTACAAAGGGGAAAAGGATGAAAATGTAAATGAAAATGAAAGTCTAAATGAAAAGAGAAGCTCACTTAAAAATCCAATCATTATTTACAAGCCGTTTCAAACCCATTTGACTTTCTGTAGATATAATGATAGGAAACATATATAAAATAAAAGGAAATAGTGATTCTGACTGTGATGGACTGTCAGGCTCAGAAAGGGGGCAACAAAACCCCCCACAAATTACACACTTTTGTCTGCTTCACTATCACCTACTAAAAAGGCAATCAATTTATGTAGGCAAAACCGGACAATATAAGTTAAATATTGCCTTGTTATATAAGCGCAGAACCGCCCCTGGCCTCGTGTGCATTGTGCTTCTAATCAGATATCTGACATATTTGCATTTGAATACATGAATTTAAAAAAGTGAGACTCTGCATGACTAGTTCACATGTTGAAAAGGAACGTTGCCACAAATACTGACATTCCTATTATATTTTGCAGAAATTGCAGAAAATTAACAAGTAATATGTAGCCACCCTGTGAGCCAAAGTGTTTTCATTCTGGGAAGTGCTACATATTTTGGTGAGCCACAGTCAGGAGCTGCAAGTTACAGTGAGTGAGCTCCAGAGACATACTTAGACAACAAACAGCAAGCATGGAGGAGTTGCAGGACAAAGTAAGCCAAGTGCTGCTAACACAGAATGCTCCAGACCTCATTTCCGTCTGTCAGTGCTTGAAATGCAGTGAGCCTACAGGAGGGTTTGAGAGCAAAAGTAGATGTGCTCTCATCAGGCTGGTGGAGAAGACTTTGGATGACATAGAAGAGGAGGAGGACGATGAGTTATTTCTGCAGTATCTTGAAGATCTTCTGTCCTTTGTTGATTCCTTAAAACAGCCAAACCCTGCTGTGACAAAGACTGTACAGAATGAGCCAAGTGAGTTAGATATCCTGAAAGAGAAATACTCCAAGTTACAACAGGAGTAATCTGAGGCTAGACAATCATTTGAGGGGGACATTGCAGCAGTAGAGCAAAGACTGAGGCCAATGTGTTAGGACAGGAGACGAGAGCTATTATGATGTCACCACCTGTGTTACCAGAAGTGACTCTGAGGAAGGAGTTTTGGATCTGTGAGCAGATTGGGGAAGCAGGGCAGCGTGAAAAACGGTCTTACACCAGCCTTATGAACCAAATTGAGTCAGGACGGCAAAAGGGCCACCCCGAGGCAGAAATCATTGAAGCTGTGACATATGCAGTGAGCCCAGGCCTACACCTGAGGGATATGCTCGAAATGAAAAGGGGCCTCACTCTCCCTACTCTCAAGACAATCCTGAGAGGTCACTTCAAGGCTGACTCCTCCTCAGATCGATTGCACAGATTAATGAACATTTCACAAGATCCTAAATAATCAGCGCAGAATTTCCTGTTTAGAGGAATTGAACTAAGAGAAAAGCTGTTATGGAAATTAAGTGAGGAAGATAAAGATGAACAGTTTAGCCCAGAATTAATTCAAAGGAAATTCCTCCGCTCTATACAGACTGGACTGTTAAATGATGTAGTGAAATTGCAGCTCAAACCTTACCTTAGCAACCCCAGTCCACAGACGAAGTGCTGACAGAAAGAGTAAATGAGGCTGCAAATCTAGAACAGGAACGTCAACAAAAGTTGAAAAAGGCTGTCATGAATAGACCCCCCCAGACTCTGTGAAATACAAACTAAATTACCTCCTCAAAGATACCCAGAGCCAGATAAGGACCCAAAGGCTGCCACAGTTAAATGCAACTCAACCCCGAACAACAAAAAGAGTCAGAGCAGACCTGAGGAGGCAGATTTAGGCACCAGCCAACTAATTGAACAACCCCGAGCAGAGGTCTTAGAGATGAAAAAGATGGTGGGTGAGAATGTGGAGAAAAATAAAACACAAGGGAGAACAGAAAGAGATACCACTGCTGACAGAAACAGACTACAGGGATGTAGAGCATGTCAGAAGGCACAAGTTGGTGAGCAATGCTGGCACTGCTTTAAATGTGGTCAAGGGGGACACCTCTCCAGAGGTTGCCGACGACCTAGGGAGCAGCAGGGAAATGGCAGATGGCTGCTGTGATTGGACCCTCAGTAGCCCATAAATCAGAGTTCCCACTTAGTCACTCAGAACAGACAGCTGTGCCTTGTGACCCAAAAAACAGTGTTAATTATATCCATTTATCTATAATACCACATTTCGGGTTTCCAGAAAAGATTCACCATGACATGGGCCGTGAGTTTGAAAACCGGCTAATGTACCAATTTCAGCGGTGTTGTGGTGTTCGATCTTCTAATACCACCTGTTACCACCCACAGGGAAATGGGCAGGTAGAACACTTTAACAGAACTCTATTGTCCATGTTATGCACCCTCACTGACTCTGAAAAAACAGATTGGAAAACCTCACTGGAAAAAATTGTTCATGCTTACAACTGTACCTGCAGTGAGGCCACTGGGTTTTCTCCATTTTACCTGCTTTACAGCCACTCCCCCCGTCTTCCCATAGACCTCCTTTTCAACCTGCAGCCAACAGGATAACAAGAGAGTTATGCTGAGTATGTTGAAAACTGGCAATCCAGAATGCCTATGACATTGCATCTAAAACTGCCGCCAAACAGAATTTCAGAAGTAAACAGGGGTATGACAGAGAAAATATATGGAGCAGATCTTCAGCCCAGTGGATGAGTACTCATTCGAAATCTGTCCGAAAGAGGTGGACCTTGCAAACTTCGATCCTATTGGGAAAGCAGAGTTCATGTTGTTGTCAGGAGAAAGAGCGATGATAGTCCAGTTTATGAAGTTATACCTGAAGGAGGTGGTAAACTTCGTGTGCTACATCGAAATCTCCTGCTCCCTTGTGATAGTTTGCCCCTGGAGAACATTGGATCAAGCCTGAAGCAAATGAAAGTTAAAGAGACAAAATCAAAGAAAGACAAAGAGTACCAAAAGAATGACCAAAGTGACATTCAGAAAATGAAGATTCAGAAGTTGGTGAGTTTGTGTTTCAGTTCCTTCCTACCAGAATCAGTGCAAAATAACTGTTACTCTCAACCCTGAAGCAGAACTTTTCACACCATAAGTAGAGAAGCAATGGGAACTGCAGCAACAGAGGATTGAAGAAGGCACAGCGGAATCCTTAGCAAAGGAGTACGTGGAGAATGAACCTGAGGAGCCCGAGGAACAACAAGAGAGAGCAGTGGAGCAAGCATCAGGAGAGTATGAACCTGAGCTACCACCTGTACACACTTACCCACGGAGAGAGTGACACTGTCCAAGAATGCTGAACTGTGGTTCTCTGGGTAAACCATCTGCTGTGGAAGTTGGTGTTGATCACTTGTACATGAGAATGTTTCCTGTTGTGCAGACTCTGTGGCGACCATGGACAATGCTGAATACGGAGATAACCTGTTAAAAACTGCACCAAAGACACTTGATAAAGAGTGACAATTAACACTAATTTTAATGGACAATGACATGGACATTGAGTAATGATTTGGGGTAACATGGATACTGAGAAGTATGAGAGACACTACCCAAGAAACAAGAACAATATTGGCTGATTCTATTAAGTAAACAGCAAGGACTGGTAGAAGACTAACTGAAGAACTGTCTGGCTGAAATTGAGCCTACTACAATTGAGCATCTATGGGATAAATGTTACTAATACTGAAAACATGGGTCATTGCTGTGTGAAAAAGGTAAAATGCAATTAATGAGTATTCTGACCTAATGTGAATACATTTTGAATTTAAATTGCTTTGAGGTACTATTCATCAGTAATGTCATTCAAATTCAGTAGGAACAGTCGTGGAATGGAAAATTATGGTTGGTTCATAAATGTTCTTAGACATATAAAATTTGAGGGGGAGAGTATAGCACCATAAGTATTTTATTATGGTACTTAGAGAATTTGAAAGGTCAAATTGTTGTTTTAAAATGTTAATATATATCTTATACAGGAGAAATGTGTTCTTTATAATGACTTTTCTATCCCTAACTGCAATTACATTGTTCACCAGGGGCAACCGCACCAAGGTCAGTCATGCAGCTGTATTCATGTGAAGCCTTGCGTGAATTCAAAAGTGAGACGCTGCATGAACAGTTCACATGTTGAAATGGAGCGTTGCCACAAATACTGACATTCCTTTTATATTTTGCAGGTAAGCTGGTGAAAATGTGTAAACTATTGCACTAATGTTCTAAATATAAATCGTTTTGATGTTAAATGCATATATTTGTTTCTATACATGTAGTTTACACCGTAAACAGAGTACTTGAATAGTTACACATGGATCAGTAGCGTGAGCTAATTAGTTGCTGCGTTTGAGTTGGAAACTCCATAGCTGTTGTTTTTATATAGAGTTTATATTTTTATGCAAAAGTGAGATGCACTGTAAACTGATGCATTTGATACCTTTATTATTGTAAGAGACATGTGCTGTATGTGTTATTATTGAATCTAGTATTGTGTGTTCATTGTTTTGTTGTATTTGAGACATTTGTGCTTCTAATCGGACATCTAACATATTTGCATTTGAATATTTTAAATAAAAAAATGAGACTCTACATGAACAGTTCACCTGTTGAAATGGAGCGTTGCCACAAATACTGACATTCCTATTATATTTTGCAGAAATTGCAGCAATTGCAGAAAAAAAAAAGAAAAAGAAAAAAAAAAAACTAGTAATATGTAACCTGTGAGCCAAACTGTTTTAATTCTGGGAAGTGCTACATTAGCAAACTCATTTACTAGCATATTACCTGTTCAAAATTCTAAATAATACTCTGTGTGTGTTTGTGGGCAAATGCATATGTGCACATACCCTGCTTGAGAGGAAAGTATGCAATTTGTGAAAAAGATGCAGATCCCAGTGGAATGTTAGGACTTAATTTCTCCCAAGGACTATAAGTTCAAGTGGTATGGGTTTTGGTGTGTTTTCCTCTTGAGTTGAGACCTTTGAGATCTGGGGCACCTCATCAAGGAGTTGCAGCAGGACCTTTGCCGTCTGAGCTGCTGACCAACTGTTTCTCATTGGACAAGGGCGTTCAATGATGACAGCATTGGGATGCCAAGCAGAAGGGAGGTGGCTAGCACCAGCGCGAAGAGCATCCGCATCCCAGGACATGGCAACCAACCATCTCTTTTTAGACAAGGGCAATGAACCTGAACTCCTTCCTTGCAAGGGCAGGAACTGGACAGGGATGTGGAGGAATCCATGATATCAGAAGTGAGTGAGCATGCTGGTTAATGGAGGCATGGACAGCTTCTTCACACACTCCAGCGGCCCATATTTCGTAAACTCCAGCGGACTTCCCCAATTCCCATGTGTGAGTGCAGCAGGGAGAAAGAGCAGCCAGTCCTTGACCACCCACAGCTGCTGCAGCACAAAGAGACTGACCTTTTAATGGTACAAGTGTGGGAATAGCTGGAAGAAGGGCAGCTACCTGAAAGGGAGGCAATATCCCGTACAACCCTGAGGTTAAAGCCTACTATTCCTACTGGATCACTCTCATGCATTGGGATGACTTACTATACAGATGTTTAAAATCTGCAGTTGAAGGAACTGCCCAGCTGCAGCTTATAGTTATACAGTCCATCTGGGTACAGGCTATGAAGGTGGCCCTTCTCATAGACTGCATGTGCCCTTACAGCAGTATCTGGTGGGGGCATCCATGGAATGTTTAGAGGTGGAAATCTTTGGGCCATTCCCCATGCCGGAGGCCAGCAACCATTACGTCCTTGTGGCCACGGATTACTTCGCAAAGTGGCCCGAAGCATATGTGGTCCCTGACCAAAGTGCCCCTACTACAAGGGGAATCTGGTTGAGGAAATGTTTTGCCTGTTCGAACTGCCAGAGGTATTCCAGAGCAACCAGGGGAGGAACTTTGAGGTTGAGGTTTTCACAGAAGTCTGTCAATGGCTGAGGGTGCGGAAGACTCATTCCTCTCCCACTCCAGCCACAGAGTGATGGTCTAGCGAAGAGTTTCAACCACCCTTGTACCATTCAGCTCGCAATAATCACCAGTAAGCACCAGCGCGACTGGGACTAGCACCCTGGTTCTGTGGGCATCCCAAGTGGCAGTATAGGAATAGACTGGCTCCACCCTTGCAACTCTAATATTCAGACAAGAATTACAGACCCCTGTGTATTTAGTGTCCAGAGCTTCACCAGAGCCAGAAATTATGACTCTTGAGAAGCAAGAGGCAGAGGCCAACAACCAAAACAGAGCAACAGCGGAGACATTGCTGCTGGGGACCAGGTCTGGGTTTACTGTCCCATGCAGAAAAAAAAGATGGTCTCCCAGCTTGGTACTGGCAAGGGCCCTGGATAAGGTGTTAAATGTTTTTTACTGGGTTCGCAGCGCATAGACTTGGTGGCAAATACTGGCTGGCCCTGTACCAACCTCTAGCGGAGCAACGCATTGACAAGAACCAGGAGGACACCAACTATCTGGTGGGTTTCACATCTACAGCAGAGGCGAACAGGTTGCACTTGCTTAAGGGCCCCTCCTCCCCACATGGACAGACTCCTGGCACTACTGTGTGGCTTCAACAGATGCGGCAGCACCTGGGTTTTCTCTGGGACTAAGGTGCTGGACTGTAGATAGTTGGCCGTGATGACAGTCTCCTCTGGTGTGGGCAGAATAGCACCGCACTGTGGCATGCTGGATCCGGACATGTTAGGACTTAAGTTCTTCCAAGGACTTTAAGTTCAAGAGATACGGGTTTAAGGGTGTGTTCTTCTTAAGTTGAGGTTCCAGAAATGTGTGGTATTGCATGTTTTTTTATATGTTCTTACCGTTCTTGAGATCTATAGTGCTGGAAATGTAGCAACAGGTTGTTGGCTGTGTTCTCTCTAGTTTTTGGTTGACATTCAATAAATGTCAAATTGCCAACCACTTGGTGTGAGAAGTCACAATATGCTATCACTGTTTATATTGAAATTCACAGAATTACAATAATATATATAACCTTGCACCATACTCATACAGTATATACAACATTGAATTACAAATTCAATACCCATCCAAAAGATAAAGAGAAAAACCTTTAAAACCCTCTTCGCTTACCGGCCATGCTTTTCCACTGACTTGATAACCGAACGGTGACGTAATGGGTTACGTGGCTACTTGGTAATTATATGTGACTGCCTCACCTGCCAACAAACATGGTGCATCACAGTGTCTGTGTGCAGCTTTTACTCCTTTTTTTGAGGACATATTTAAACATACAGAGAAAGTAACACTGTTATAGAGTGAAGTACTCCTTGCTGAATATGGTAGCGACTGCTGTTGTTCATAAAATGTTACCTGGTGACAAAAAATGATCTTGCCCTCCGCCCTCTGATGTAATCGGTTCCTGCGTAGAGACCAGCAAGCTTTTGGGCCGGTGTGGAACCAGTTTTTCTGCCCCAGAACGGCCTTTTCTGCAGGGGAAATGTGCGGAACAGTTTGAGAATTTGCACTGGCACAGGAACCCGCCCTTGAACCATGTCCGTGGAAAAGGGCTATCTAAGGTCTGTTCATTCTCTACCATTCTCTTTTCATTACATGAAAACACTGTTCATTTGTTCAGGGTCAGCAGTGCTCGTAAAATGTGATAACGTGAAACTGAACCTGCAAATATCCCGATAATATTTGGTTTTATCTAAAGCCATAAGTCTGCCCTCTTAATCATGAACAGCATCAACTCAGTTTGTTTTTCTTTTACCAATGATTATCTGCACAAATATTTTGCTCCTGTGTTGGCTATTGTGTGCAAATTCACAATATTTGCAGGACTTATTTTTCCCTCACTATGGGAAGGGAAGGAATAGATATTTACCATTTTTTTCAAAAAAAAAAAAGAAAAAAACAAACAAACAAAAAAAAAATTACATTTAAATGTATTCTGAAGTAAAAATGACAGTTCCATGTGGCCATAATGTTTTTATTTGTGAAATGTCTGAATCAAATTCTAAATGAGCCAGCACTTAGATGACCTTGTTAAAAATAAATAAATCATACACATTCCATCTTGTGAAGAACACTCCCTCTCCACCAGATTTTTTTTTTTACTTCAAAAACGTTTCAAGTCATCGCTTCATGAAAAATGAATGTCGGTGTGGGACCGTTTTTATTATGCTCATTGCATAATGTTTCCCGAGGTTGAGACAGGGAAACAAATAGAATAATATTAACGTAGATGCCATTCAATTTATTGCAGAATTATAGAATATGAGAAGTGTTTCCGGTTCTGGCAGACCTAACTAAAGCAGCCTTATTATGAGATGATGGATAAATTAGGTGTATGCCCGGCTGAATAGATGAGTGTTTAGTCTAGACTTAAACTGAGTGAGTGTGTCTGTGTCCCGAACAGTGTTAGGGAGACTATTCCATAGTTTAGGAGCCAAATAGGAAAAGGATCTACCTCCTTCTGTGGATTTTGATATTCTAGTTACTATTAACAGGTCAGAATTTTGCGATCGTAATGAACGTGATGGAATATAGCGTGGTAGAAGGTCACTTAAGTACTGTGGAGCTAGACCATTCAAAGCTTTGTATGTAGTTAACAGAATTTTAAAATGAATATGAAATTTAACAGGTAGCCAATGTAGCGATGATAAAATGGGGCTAATATGATCATATTTCTTGGTTCTAGTTAGCACTCTAGCTGCTGCATTTTGAACCAACTGAAGTTTATTTATTGAACCTACAGAATTTTTTTTCAAGTGTTTCAAAACTTTTACTGTTGATGTATATCAGGAATTTCCAAGATGTATATTTATTTTGCAAGTATTACTCATAGCATCTTTTATTCGATCTTTTGTGTAGATGTATTTGTAGTACTGCATTTTACATAAAAGACATGTTCAATAACAAACCACATATGACGTTTGAAACAGGCTTGCACACACAAAATTAGGAGGCCATGATTGATATGGGCCAATGAGGGGATTTTAATGACCACAGGGAGTCAGAACCTCAGTTTAATGTCTCATCTGAAAAACAGCACCTTTTTACAGTATAGTGTCCCTGACAGTTTTCCCCAGGAGGTCTCCCATCCAGGTACTGACCAGGCTCCACCCTGCTTATCTGTAGTATGCAATCAGACTTGAGCTACAGGGAGATATGGCTGCTATCAAGCAATACAGCGGGGGGTAATGCCACTAGAGGTGGATGGGTGATGACGTGCATCAGCTGTTGTGGACCTGTTTTTTTAGGGAGCATCAGGGTCAGCAACCATTAACTGCACATAAGTTTTTCAATTAATTTGCTTTTATTAACAAAACCAGATCCTGAGTTTTCAACTTTCCCCATGAGCACAAACTCCTGAGCACCCACAGGATGGCACCTAATATAGATACAGTCGGCAACGTGTCATACTCTGGGAGCGTGGTTTAGCACTGGGAAAATTGATTCCCCTTTACCCTAGTTACTGGGAGAAATATCCGATAGATCTTAACTTGTTGCCACTGCCCCTTTTTCTGAGCTCAGGCCTGAACTGGACATACTCAATAGTAATGGCTGTACTTATAGAAAAGCTGTTGTATAGTTTTTTGCACTTCAGACAAAGGCAAACAACCCTTTCAACCGACAAAAATAGAAGCCTAAAGAAGAGTGCTGTGGCTGCAGTCGACCATATGTTGGATATGTGGTTTAGTGTGTTTGAGTAACATCAGATTGGAATCAAGACTAAATCAGTCATCATATCATCACAACAGCAGTTCCAGCAGAGACATAATGATGAGTTACACCAGAGAACAAGACACGATAACTGAGAAAACTTGACATCATTGGAGTGCAGAGCTGCTCATACTGGTTTTACCCCCATCATTTTTTAATCCCCTGTGTATTTTATTGTGTACCTACTATTTTAACCTTACCAAAATTTAAGCTTACTTGCATTGTCTGCTGAGGCTGTAAATTGTAATATAAATGTATAAAATATAAATATATAAATATAAATGGTCTTCCATTGAAATTGCATCAGCCATGTCTCCTGTCTACTGAGATAACCTCATCTGATTGATTTTTGAAGGCAGCATAGATGTATCCTTCGCTGCCTATCAGATCCCACAGCCCTGTGCGTGCCGTTCTACAACGGTTGAGCTTAAGAAAAAAATGGTGGTCAAAGAGGCAGTTGATAGCCAATTTGTGAATAAATGTATGTTTTTATTCACTCTTTCCAACTTTTGATTCCATTTCTAGCTAGAAAGTAGTATTGAAGTTATTAAATATACACTTGGTTGTTGGCAAAACTCTCTTGATTTTGTTCTAGATTATTAGACCATTCAGTCCAACTGAACCACAATGAAGCAGACGCATCTTTAGTGGACACCAGAAGTCATTAATCTGTTGCTGGTATCCTAGCAATGATGTGATATTATGCTGCCTCAGTAGCCTGTCCGAAATCAGTTTCTTGAGGTACCTTCATATGCAAACACTGTTTATTGAATCATTGACTGATAGGTCAGCGTGGCAACAAGACAGCTACCTTTGGTTTCAGACGCAGCCAATATTTGTCGGCTGGAAGGAAATACAAAATCAGTTCTGGGTTTTTTGGCTTTGTCTGAAGTGCAAAAAATTATACAATAGCTTTTCATCATGTTTTCATTGTTAAAATAGCCAAATCTATCGGATGATTTCTCCGCGTTTTTCCCATAGAAATGAATGAGTAACTATGGTAATTGGGCTTTCCTTTCCCCCACGAGTGGGCGGGGCCTTGACGACTGTATCTTTAGCACAACTCAGGGGTGGCATCACTACTCCAAAAGTGGTGAGGCAAAAATCCTTCGAGCGTGCAGGATTAAATTTAGATTATCTTAATCATATAATTAAGATAAATAAGCTATGAATGCATAGAAATAACTTAGTCAATGCATAGTCAAATAGTGTTTCCTTATTTTGTTGTGTGGTCCGGGGGCATGCTCCCCTGTGAGAAATTTTTAAAAGAACAGCACCAATGCATGTGATTTAAGTGAGTTTGGAAACAGGATTTCTACATTTTCTTGTATAGCTTCAATGTAAATATGGGATACAATCATCTCTAGACCTAAAGTATTCACATGATCTCACTAGTTTCTCACAATGACTTACAAAAATTGACAGTACCATGGTAAAGTGATTGTAATAACATGATATTCTGATTTAAACTTTGTTATTTAAATGAAATGCAAAGGTATCTGAAGTATTTCAGTACTCTAAGTTATTTTTCATTATCTAAGCATCTGTTTTGAATTTGACATTTTTGAGATGTTTTACTTTAAAGGAATAGTTCACCCAAAGATGAAAATTCTTTCATCATTTACTCACCCCCATGCCATCCCAGACCCCCCGCTCAACAACTTTCGGGCCAGTTTCTATGTGATTTCTCTTCCCAGTCCACCCCTGAAGGGATCTACATATGAATAGCTATGCAGAGGAGGATTATGTCATGCAAGAGGCAGTTTGAACTCCACCCTCATCAACGTGCAAACCATAGCTGGCCGGAAACAAACATTTTTAGTAAAAAATCACTTAACTGAGTTGGGACCGTGCTATTGTGGTGTATTTTTCGAACTACTAGATTTTTTCTTGACTCTAAATGATTTAATTTATCTTTAGGAATATCTTAAGTCAAACAAGGCCAGTTACTTTATTAAATGTTCATACAGAACATTTATTTCACAGTAGGAAAACTTTGCCCATAATTTTCCATACATCTTGGAGGTCCAGACATTAAAGCTCTCTATTTATTTGCCCTTATATTTACAGTGCAATGTCATAAGCAAAGGCAAGACCATGGATGGCTCCTTATTACTGTGGTTAGGGGCTGGCTAGCCATTTGAGATGTTGGATTTCCTCCACGTAAGATATTGTAATTTTAGTGAAGCACGATGAACTGTATAGGTCGTGAGGACAGTAAAGGAATGTACCCATCAATTTGCACCCACCAATTTAGTCTTTTTTCTTCTCCTGAAAGTAAACAAAATAGCTCGTAATTTAACGTTATACATGGGAATTGTCATGCAGGAGTTTTCATTTTGCTAGAATTGTAAGTTTTTTATGTTTTGCTGTGGTTGTCAGCAGTGAGGGATTTTCTCCACCGTACAGAGATCTCAGTTGTATGGTCCACTTCTCTATCACTCAATTGCAACTCTCTGGTCCAGTGAAATAACAAAATAAAATGCAATCAAATGCGCCCTGATATACATCTATTGATGTACAGTACATCTGCAATTTTTATTCATTAAAAACACATATTGTATGCATATATAACCCCAAGTACGTCACATTGGCTGATCCAAGCATAAATCTGCCGACCCACAAAATGTTAGAAATTGCTTGACTCGTGAATATTAATTTTGTGACATTGGTCCATTACTTGTACATTGTTAGGCAGAGGTTAGTAAATAGATGATAGCTACTAAAAAAAAATTGGCTTCTACCTAAAATTGTCATTTTTAAGCTGCTGGGTTTTTTTTTTTTTTTTTTTTGCACTCTTTAAAAAGAAACTCCAAAAATATATTGAAATTAGTCCCAAAACAAAGACATTTTCTTAAAGTGGAGGGGACATGTGTCCCTAGTTAAAGTGATTGCAATGCCCTGATATTGTTGACAGCACTGTTTCAACTTGGACACTTGTGACATGAACCAAAGTATCCTTCAAGCCGTCATCGCATAAATGTTTCGGGAATGTTTAAGACCCTACAGAACTAGAAGAAGACATGAAAAGTATTCAGTCCGTGCATTCACTCCGCATAGTGATTTGCACCATTGTTTTCTGACAGGCCGAGCAGCTTTACTTACTAGCGTAATTGGGTTATTTATGCACAACACCTCTTTTCTTCTCTGTGATGCGCAGGAAAGAACTTGTTGGACCAGAACAAAACATTAGACCTGTGTTACATTTGAAGGCATGTTCATAAATGCAGTCACATTTATTTAAATCATTTTACATTTCCAATATAGTGACTACACTTCTGTTGTCTGGGAAAACAAACATGGGTGTGTATTCAATATGAATAACATCAGATAAACCAGTTGTGAATTAAGGTCAGGTTCATACTGTAACCTGCATTTCTACATTCATGTATCCGGGTATATTTCCTGAAATTGAGGAATTTTATTGAATCCTCTTTGACTTTTTACTCCGAAATGCTGTAAAAAAATGATTGTCCATTTTGACCAAAGAAACATGTCCTCCAGAAAAACATGCACATGTGTATTTTATATGCTACTACCAAAAATTATGTGCGTCTTTTTATCTGTATTTTTGATTAAATTATACAAAAAGTGGCAATCAAGTTCAGATGCAATTTTGATTCAACAAATTATTTCTATATATATATATATATATATATATATATATATATATATATATATATATATATATATACACACATTTTATTTAGCCTTGGGACTGCCACTGGTGCCCCCTCAAGAAAATTGGTGCATGACACCCCTAATATCCTCTGTTGTGCCTACATATTAATTCCTTTACAAGTCTAAATTGTAATAACTACTTTTTTCTTTTTCTTCTTCTTCTTAATTTTGTGTGTGTTTACAGTGAAGGAAAAGCAGAAAAAGCATGGGGGGGAATCCAAGCGTCCAGCATACATTAGAACGTCTTTAACGAAAAAAAACATCAGAGGATGCACCTCATGAAGTTACAATATTTGAGATAATGCTGTAATCTAGGAAAAAGGTGGCTACTTTGAAGAAGCTCAGATTTTACATGTTTGGTCACTACTTTCATTCCCATACTTCCATTTGGGCTGTTTCTAAGATTCGATTTTTTTTTTTCTAAACTGTGGGTAAAATAGTAATAATAAAGAATGAGTATTTGTGTCCAAAACTTTTGTTTGGTAGTGTACATTATTTTAATAATACTACTCTGTTCTCATTATATAAAAAGTTATTTAAAAATCGTATTTGTATTTTTCTTAATATCTTTCACTCCAAAGTAAAAGGCAAAGTCTGTACAGACAAAAGTTAAGGATGCATTATTTGAACTGCATTCTTGGTTGTGCACATAAGGATTAGTTTTGAGTTTGTTTGAGTGTGACAGACTTGGAAATTTCATGCCTGTCTGGGTGTGAGACCTCAGTCAGCACTGATCATTCATTACTTAGCAATCTAACCGTGCCAGAGAAACAGGTAAGGCAGAGACTAAAAGTACAACTCCTTTGGTGATGATCTGTGATGCAGTGGAACAGCACCTATGGATCTTCCATAAAAGAACAAATACGCTATTTGAACAGGAAAAAATAATAATAATAAAACAAAAATAACATAAAAAATAGGACTAGCAATGTCCTATTTTGTTGCTTTTAAAAAATTCATGTAAGATGCTAAAATTCTTTTAATTATCTGACTTTTAAAGTAATGTTTTACTTTTAATTTCTTTATTTGATGAATATGAAACAGATCAGCTGATGTGTAAACCTCACCCAAAGTAATTATTTGATGAAGAGTTAGAATAGAGGATCAAGGTTGCCGAGGTTAGAGGACAAGAACATGTATCAAATCTGACATGGTGCTCTAACCCCTACAAAAATGTGTCATGCTAAAAACTTTTTATTACTGCAATTCATTTCAAATGAGTTTTTGAACTCCTAACAGGCTTTTAGAATAATCTTGTTATTACTATGCTACTCTTTGACAGTGTTAATACTAGTATTTACCACATAGGGGCTACCATGTTAATTTTCAAAGGGAAAAATATTTTGCTTTCTGGAACATTAATGACAAAAGTTCGTCACAAGTGATGCTGACGATATCATGTTTCCAGTTATTATACCATGCTCACTCCAGCATAACCAAACCACCTGTTCTATTTTGAGTTAATTGTTCAGTGGTAAATAAGAACAGGAGTTACATTATTGTTTCAAAGGGAGTGTTCCTCCTCCCTTAGTGGGAGATAAAGCTTTTGAGTTTAAGGTGCAACTAACAGTGTCATAAAGGGCAGGGAAAAAGTAGAGAAAAATACAGCTGAAACCGGTATGTCCAGTTCTTTGGTTCCCACCCTGGATGCAAGTGATTAAAGGCACAACCAACACTGATGTCTCCACACTTCATACTCAAAGAAGTCATAAGGATACTCACCTGAGCAAAAGTAAGGAATACTTTGTTACTTTTCATGATTTATTCGGACACTGTTCATTACCCATTTTGTTTACATTTAAGTCATTTTTAACTAAATGTATTTAATAATAATTTGAAGAATTTTTAATTTGATCAATTTAATTTGGTTAAAGATTACCTTACAATTCAATTTGAAAGGTATATACTGTATATAATTATTATAATTAATATCATTATTATTTTGAGTGTATGTAAAGTAAGGTGAAACCCATTATAAACGGATAACTTTTTTAATTGTGTTGATAACTTTGATGTATATACAGGGTTGGGAGGGTTACTTTTGAAATGTATTCCACTACAGATTGCAGAATACATGCTGTAAAATGTCATTTGTAACATATTCCGTTAGATTACTCAAGCTCAGTAATGTTTTCTAAATTCTTTGGATTACTTCTTCAGCACTGGTAGATTTTTTCACTTGTTTTGACTATAAAAACTCTGTCAGTACAGTAAGACAAAATACACATGTTAAAAATACATTCTCTGAAAAACATAAATATCTTATGCAGTGTTGTTTCTAAAACAAGATAAATCTAAGTGATCTTGTTTTAAGGATTTTTAGATATTTTTACAGGAAAACAATACAAAAATTATTATCAAGAATACGATTTTTGCCCTAATATCAAAAGGTCTTACTAGAAATAAAGAAATTATGATCCAATGTGTTTTCTTGATAAAAAAATATGATCGTGTCTGGTAACATGTGCATGTAAAATGGCTAGAAATAGCATTTTAGCTTAGCGTAAAGCTGACAATTTACATAAGGTTTATTTCTATTTCTTCTGCTCCAAACTTACTTCAAACGTACTTCTCTGTCTGCTCGTATGAATGTAACACATCATAAGAAAGTGTTTCACCGCTGTTCAAATGCACTTTGGATCACATCATTTATATGTATAAATGTTTTCCATCAGAAAGGACTAAATATTAAATGAATAAAATGCAAAGTAATCTCTTCAGTAATCAAAATATATTTTGAATATAACTGTATTCTAATTACCAATTATTTAAATTGTAACTGTAGTGGAATAGAGTTACTTATATTTTGTATTTTAAATACGTAATCCCATTACAAGTATTTCGTTACTCCCCAACCCTGTGTATATATTTACATAAACATTCACATACGAATATTCATGACCAAAAATCATCATGCGGTATTAGAACCCATAAAAGTTCTTTGATTGTGTCCGTAATATTGTATTTGAAATAGTTAAAAAATATTCTTAACGGTTTGCTTTAAATTGGGTTTTGATCAGCAAGTTGTTATCCGATCTGATAACAGACGGGGGGCAATGATAGAACTGTTAAAGGAATATTCCGGGTTCAATACAAGGCTCAATCGACAGCATTTGAGGCATAATGTTGATTACCACAAAAATTAATTTAGACTCGTCCCTCCTTTTCTTTAAAAAAAGCAAAAATCTGGGTTACAGTGAGGCACTTACAGTGAAAGTGAATGTGGCCAATTTTTTGAGGGTTTAAAAGCAGAAATGTGAAGCTTAAAATTGTATAAAAGCACTTACATTTATTCTTCTGTTAAAATGCATGTATTATTTTAGCCGTAAAGTTGTTTAAATAGTCATTTTAGGGTTTGTTGACATTACATCGTCATGGCAAAGAGGTTGTAAAACTGGCTATAACTTTACACAGAAAAGCTTTGTAGATGATTGACACACTAAACTAATGTTTACACACATCATGTTTACGTCTTGTGATTTTACGTATTTTTGAAACAGTGAGTATTTTAACATAAAACATTGGCCCTCATTCACTTCCATTGTAAGTGCCTCACTGGAACCCAGATGCTTTTTTAAGAAAAGGAGGGATGTGACTAAATTAATTTTTGTTGTAATCAATATTATGCTACAAATGCTGTCAATTGAGCTTAGCTTGTACTGAACCCGGAATATTCCTTTAATATGAGTGACAAATCAGCAGAAGTGGCTGGTGACCAAAGATATAGGTGGGGCAGATCTTGCACTGA
Source organism: Myxocyprinus asiaticus (assembly GCF_019703515.2). NCBI lineage: Eukaryota > Metazoa > Chordata > Actinopteri > Cypriniformes > Catostomidae > Myxocyprinus > Myxocyprinus asiaticus. The sequence goes on from NC_059344.1 coordinate 5,123,530, forward strand.
GCCTAACCCCTTTTTTTTTATTTTATTCAACTCATTCAACTCATTATTCATATCATAATGCATGCCATTTACAAGTTTCCACAGTACTAAAAAACTAAACATTTAACAATAATAACAAGAATAACATTTTATTCCATTTACACAGAGCCAATGTTTTTTTTTTTTTTTTTTTTAGCCAAAACGTTCTAAATCGTTGAGCTTTTATTTTGGTCACATCTGCATGAAGTTTCTGTGTGTAGCTGAATTCTCAACAGCTCATTTTAATATCTCCTCCCTGCACAGTGGGGTGTATTACTTGTATTTGTATATTTACCTGTAGCAGCCAAACAAATGTGGAATTATGCAAAAGTGAAATTAAAGTGAATCTTGAGCAATCAAAATAGGGTTACTCACACTTAAGGAATAATATCTACTTTTTCATAATGTTAATAAAGATCTACCATGCACAATATACAGTATACTGTATGTAAGCAGTGTTGTCACGATACCAAAATATCAGTACTTGGCAGTGAAATTTGATGACCCTCTATACCAATTTCAATTCAAATAATAGTACTAATACTAATTTGTTAATTATGTACAGTAAGTACTGTTTCATTCTCAACTATTCAAGAGAAGTTAGGGTAAGGTTGGGGTTGTGGTTAGGGTTTAGGGTAAGGTAGGGTTTTTAAAAGCAGGCACTTTAAATGTAAGTACAATGCAACAACACATATGTACATTATAAGTACACCTTTATTTAAAGACACATAATATAAAGTTAAGAATTTTCATATTAACAACCAGTCAGTAATTATACTAATCTAAGTCTCACAAACATGGACACAATTAAAGTGTTCCAGTTGTCCCCAATAGCGATTAGATTTTTCAAATTTTAGTTTTTTGAACATCTGCAACCATTCTAGCCACAGCTTTGTTTCTTCAACTGGACTTTTTACTATACAAACTGAATTGCTTTAATTTTGTATATTTTCATTTTAGGTAACATAAATCAGACTCCAAGTGCACAAGAGAGAAAATGGAGAGTAAATGGCTCTGTGTGGCTGTCCTGGCGATGGCATGCATGATGCATGGAGTAGTGGGGCAAAATTCAACAAACGATAACAACTCCACAGTAAGCAACAGTTCGACATCTTTTAGCAACATGACGGGCAACTTGACGCAAATGGGCCCTCACAACATGACGGGCAACTTGACGCAAATGGGCCCTCTCAACATGACGGGCAACTTGACGCAAATGGGCCCTCTCAACATGACGGGCAACTTGACGCAAATGGGCCCTCTCAACATGACGGGCAACTTGACGCAAATGGGCCCTCTCAACATGACGGGTAACTTAACACAAATGGGCCCTCTCAACATGACGGGCAACTTGACGCAAATGGGCCCTCACAACATGACGGGCAACTTGACGCAAATGGGCCCTCTCAACATGACGGGTAACTTAACACAAATGGGCCCTCTCAACATGACGGGCAACTTAACGCAAATGGGTCCTCTCAACAACACCAGCAACTCAACGCAAACGGGCTCTCCCAACATGACCCAGATAGGACCTAACAACGTGGCCAACAACAACAACAACATGTCACTAGTGAGCCAATAATTTTTTCCTGTTTAAAACTTGATTGCTCAAGTGAAAGTTTCTTTAAAAACTTTTTTAATCCAAATCAAGATGTTGAAATCTATGTGAATGTGTAAGAGAGTATCTGAATGTAGGTGAATATCATAGGTCTTGTAACTGGTCACCATTTTTTATCACCTTTTTGCCTTCAGTAGTTCATTATGGTCCTGCAGTTTATATAGTCTCTGAATGAATATAAAGGACACAGAAAAAATAGCAAAATGCAAAATAGCTAAATGTTATTCTAGGGCTACAGCATGTCACATTGCAAATTACCAAAAGTATTTCATGTAAACCACTGAAGTGTGAAGAGACCGGTGAGTCTGATAAAAAGATCAAACTGTTGCTACATGTGAAATGGTGAATTACTTCAGTTATTTATATTAAAAGTTTTACTCTGAACATATATTTACATGTTAAAAGATTTGTTTGAATTTAAGCATTACATTCAGTGCTAATATGAACAAATGTTGCAGGCCACGGTCAACAAGGCCAACTGCAAGAAGGATCGGGCATGCTTTTCCTCCCCTGTCAGCTGTGATCCATCTATCTCCGGTAGCTGTTTTTTCGTGTCCACGAGAGCAGTGAGTGGAAATGCAAACAACCTCACTTTTGAGCTCAGCGGAGATTCGAGTGGTTACATTGCAGTCAGCCTCTCTCGAGACAACAAGGAGGTCTGAAAATATCTAATACAATTTCCAAACATGTCCACATTTAATATTTGTTTTCTCAAACTAATTTTCCTTTCCTTTTCGTAGGGTGATGGTGACACCGTCTATTCTTGTGCCAACAACAATGGTACAGCGAAGTTCATCCGGGCCACACTCAACAATAGCATACTGACTCAAGATAACACAGTAAGACTTTTTTTAGAAAGCCTTCTCTCTGAAACACTTGTTTCCTGACCTAATTGCATTGTTGGACGGGAGAGAGATCTACTTTCTTAAGTTTAAGGGGCAATCTAGCATCCGCAATGTTGCTTCAAAGTGTTGCTTCAGTGGCGGCTCAGTAAAGTGCCCAAAGTACCTTCACCCCTTTTCAGTTGCAAGTGATACCTTTGCAGGCCTTTTGCACTCCTCCCTTTTAGTCAGATGAGGGTGCACGTTTGCATCAGCTGTGCCCTGTCAGAACCATAAAGATCTATGTTGATTGCTTATGTAAGTTGGCTCAATGATTTATCTCTTTAGGCGAGCAACGTTTCCAAACAGAGACTTTCCCAGAGACTGGGTTGTGGAGATGATCACGCAAGCATATAATGAGCTAAAGTGCATTGTCAGCTGGGAATTAAGCCCAAAATACACTTCGATTTTGACGTGAACGCTCAGCGTATGCGTACAGTCGAGTGCGAGCCTGTCAAATTATACTCCATATGACTGTTGCCGCCATACACAGGCGTTTGGCGCATGCACGCTAAGACTACTATGAGACACCGTATTTCTCTTCAGGAGTTTAGACCTATAAAGATGTCTTTATTGTCCTTCAGACTGGAGTTATACAAATGCAGGGATCTTCTTACACATGTGTTCTTGACGTGCACATCCACTGCTGTTGTTTCTACCTTCATCTCCTGTTGTTTACTGGCGATTACATCTTCTCCTAGTACTTCTTCATGACAGCAACAGCTCAAATGTGAGTTTCACCACCTTGTGGGCCTACTTTAGTGCAAATAATTCCAGGCACATGCGCATTCTGTGTATTCAAAGACATGCGGTTAGAAAAATTGGGCTGCGCACGTTCAGTGCTCGAGCACTCTGCTGATGACGAGATATGCGTCACGCATCCTGTATTCTGACCGAAGTATACTTTAGGCCTCAGGGCCCATTCAACAAGGGGCATGGCTTCCTTATGGGCTTAGGTTAAGGGTGTAGGTTTGGAATACATTTGTGTTGCTGCTGGTTGGGAAACACCTCTTATTTTTGCCAGATGTTATAGTCTGGATGTGTATCCCCTTGTTTCCAAAGTGTTTGCTGTGCAGCAGGTTGAGGCACCTTGAGTTTTGTTCAGGGTTTTAATTACCCTAAATTGGCTAGGGATAACTTTGTTGTGACAGCAACCAGTAGTATTACTCTGTGGCATTCTGTTCCCATAGCGTCAGCTACTAACACAGATTCGAAGTGACCACAACAAAAAGGAACGTTCTGGTCATGTATATAATGCCAGTTCCCTGAATAAGGGAACAAGACGCTGTGTACTGCAGCTATTATGGATGTGCACAAGTAATCGACTAATCGAGTAATCATAATGCACCAGCTAGTCGACTATTAAAAACATTACTTGAATATCACAAATTGACTGTTCTTTGTGCATTTCCCTGCCAAGAGCCGTGCTGAATACTGTACTTTCCCTATTCCTTTATTCATATAAACATAACCCAGACACTCTCTCCCCCTTCCCTTGCCCCACACACTGCTTTCCACACACCACTTTTTAGCATTTTTAAAAAATGTGGTGAGAACTGACCTGTGCAGAAACAGGGGCCTTCATGACACTTTAATATGCTTCCATATTTATCTTATGACCCAGTAATACACCTGTGTATAATAAAATGTATTACTAAATGGAATGAATTTTGTTTTTTAGTTCATCTCTGGAAATTTCAGTGGCTCTGTGAACAACACAAAGATTCAGTGCATTTTCGTAGCTCCAGGTCTCAGCAGCGTAACCCGTGCAGCAAACACAGGCACTTTTGTCTTCTTCTTCACAGGCAGCATTACAAATGGTGAGTGCAACACTACGATTCAAAGACTAAATATTTTATTTGTTAACTAAACTAAAATGATTTGTTTTTACTTCTACTCTTTTTCTAAGGTACTCTGGGGTCTCCAGTCACCCGACTGTCCACAAATGCATCAGTTGATCTAACCAACTCTAACAGCACAGACGTTGGAATAATTACAACCACTACAAATGGGACTGCAAGCTCTAATACGACTACTACAGCAAAACCTACAGGGGGGAGCAATGCAGGGTGCCATGCTGCATCTCAGGGTAAAAACACCCACATCAGTGCAATTTATTTTAGCTAGGATAAGATCTCCATCACTGACTTTTCCTTGAGCAGCTTTTCTGCATTATGTCACCTCTGTAGTTGGTAAATGGGATTTAAGCTTTAATGTAAAGACCTGTGGCATATTATGAAGCCAATAGGGGATGGCATCTGTTTGGTATGGACAATGATGAATAATGAACAGCCCTTTCCACATGGGTATAGGAGAGTTATTCAACTGAGGAAAATGGATTAAGAGAAGACAATGATATTAAATAACCTTTGTTTTTCTCTTGTCTTTTCAGCTGCTCTGGTTATCCTCTCAGGCATCATCACAGTACTCCTGTTGTAAGGATGCTGTCTGGCTGTATCATTTGCTGTCTGAAATTGGTTGAAGAGCTACAATTGCTTAATGAACCCAACACCAAAATAGAGTGGCCCATTAGAGTACTTGGACAGGCTTAGGCTTTAGAAATGGCTGAATGTCACTGCAGTACATACAAAATATCAAAGCAAGTGGAATCTGCAAACAAATTATTCTAGAGCTTTCTCAGAACTAACTTCACTTTTTGTGAAGTACTTGCAACTGCTGTCAAGATGATCTTTAGCGAATGTACTCTAAAAATGTACTTCATGAGGTAAATTTTAAATGAACTGCTTTGATTCAAGTTAAAAATTACTATTACTATTATACTGAGTCAACCTGGATTCTTTAGATTACTTAAACCTAATTTTAAGGGTTAGAGGAAGAAATTGCTACTTAAAGTGGTAACCTGCAAATGTTACTTTATCTAAAATATCTATATCTTTTGCATTTAAAAGTTTTTGTGCTATATTTCTTTAAAGTAAGTGCCAAAATAAACTGTTTGATAATTTGCCATACAATGCAAAGACATTCATACAATTTTGTTTTGTTTTAATATTAAAAATTTGAAAACTTTTGAAGACATTCATATAATTTTAATAGTGTCTAAATACTTTTTGGAGCAACTGTATATATATTTCTGCATATTTACATTTGTGCAATATTGCAATTCAGAAAAAAATGAAGATCTGAAAATATGGGGAAGAGGGAAATACTTTAAATCTGCAATGGAGAGATTATGTGTGAGCATGTGTGTTTGTAAGTATGTATGTGAGTGTGTGTGTGTGTGAGAGAGAGAGAGAGAGAGAGAGTTAGCATGGCTTGTAGGCTAGTCTATAAATATACAACTACTTAAAATGATGCTCCTTCACAGCAGGCTGACAGGAAGTGGCTAAAATACACAGAATAAATTATTTCATAACATTTTATTCATCTTTAATTTATTTTGTAATAGTAACTATGAATGCATATTGCCTTTAATCATTTTTTGTAAGTTTGAAATAAAATCAGATGTATGTTTTTTGAATAAGTGACCAATTATATATCATTTGTGACTGATTAAAAAACAATTACATTTAAAACAAAATAGCATCTATAAATTGATGATACTTTATAAGCTTTATTATTATTATTATTAATTTTTTTCAATGTATCCTTATAGCTCACTTTCATGTTACGGTCAGAGAGTGCAAGAAACTTAGTACAAGTTGTAAAGCACAAACTAGGCTGAGATGAACTGCTTACTTTAAAAGAATATTCCTGTCACTTTAGGCATGATATAGAATTGGACTAGCAATATTTGAAAAGTATTGTTTCCTCCCATAAGGGAAAACATATTGTTGAAACCACAATATGTCACCTCTTTCCATCCTTCATGTTCTGTAAGAAGGATTTTGGAAACCGTATAATCCCTAATAATACTAGAGATTGTAAATAAAGGTGATCTACAGTATTCTGCTCCTCTTTACTTCATTTTCACTTTGTAATATGATGACTGATATTAATGTGGTATTCTTAAGAATACCTATGATCTAGGGTCTCACCCTGAGCCTTTTTTCTTTATTTTTCTGAACAGCAAAAAATTATTTATGTCCTTTATAGCTTTAATTTGGGATTTGAGTTCCGGTCAGAGTAGATAAATTATCTTTTGGATACAAATGTGATTTCCGGCCTCATGTAAATTAGATTTCACATCGATTAAGTTGTGAATATGAGCTGTGTAATAATAATGGCCCACACCCAAACCATTTTTGTTTTTAAATTATTTAGGGTTGTTATTAAAGGAAATAATCAATGTGCACATCCTCAGCCTTCCCACAAGGGGCACAGTAGCACAAATTACCATAAATTATCCGTGGTCAGTTTTTACTTTCAGGTTCTGTCATGGAGAAGCAAGCAATAGACATGTCTATAGAAGATAAAGGGAAAATTAATGTAATCTTAAAATTTCAATAAAGTTCTGTTAAAATAAATAAAATCATCAGTATATGTTTACAAATAAGCTGGCTAGATATCATTCACAGATGAGAAATTAAATGTGTGTGGAAGTGTCGGCTCCTTTTGGAGTTGGCTCAACCCCTCTTCTGGAGTTTCCACTTCTGTTTGGAGATCTCCGGGCTGCAGTAATACCTACTTTGGCTGTGCCATTGATCACGTAGCACCGCCCCCACAATGTAAAATATATGGAAATATACAGGCGCAATAACCAATGGTGAAATGTCCCAATTTTAGCATTAACAGTAATTTTTAACTACTAACTGTTTTCGGCTACTCTTTTAATTGCCAACTTATTTTCAGATCATTGTAATCTACTATGGAGAAACAATACAACAACAAGACAGAGATAATAAAAAATAGAATAAAAAAAGTGAATAGAAAATAAGTACATATAGAAATACATAAGACAAGACTGAAGATATATATATACTATCTTAAGACAAATGTTTTTGTGAATCATCTTAAGTGCCTAAAACTATTGCACAGTACTGTATATATACTGCGCAAAAGTGTTAGGCACTTAAGATGTTTCACAAAAGCATTTGTCTTAAGATGGTTATTTATATCTTCAGCTTTAGTGTGTCAATAGGAAAAATACATTTTAGACTCACAAACATTACTTTTGCAAATAGAAAAGATTAAAATAGAAGAACAGAGTGCTCTGCAAGAGATGGCATTGCCCCCACAGAGCCCCCCACTGAACATCGAGTCAGTCTGGGATTACATGAAGAGACAGAAGCAATTGAGACAGCATAAATAGATAGAAGAACTGTTGTGAATTCTCCAAGAAGCTTGGAACATCCTATCTGCCAACACCCAAGAAAAAATGTGTCCAGGTGTACCTTGGAGAATTGGTGCTGTTTTAAAGGCAAAGGTGGTCACATCGAATATTGATTTAGCTTTTTTATATATACTGGACTTTGTATGACATTAAGTGATAAATGAAAACTATTTATGTCATTATTTTTGAAGACATCCTCACTATGCAACATTTTTCACAAGTGCCTAAAACTTTTGGACAGTACTGTATATATATACATATATATATATATATATATATATATATATATATATATATATATATATATATATATATATATATCATATATATACACACACACACACACACACACAACAGTTAGTTCCGGTCCTCGAATCTGATTGGACGAGAGACGTTCCATGAGCACTGATGGTCTCACACCATCAGCACTTGGACGCTTCACAGTGTGTATCACTCCGCTTGTGTTCGTGCTGTTCTAAACTAAAGTGTAAGAGCAGTGCATATGTGTTAAGAGCTACTGAATGTGTGTCTCTTTTCATGTATTTTTTTTTTTTTTTTTACATTACATATGTTAGCCAGCAGGTGGTGGCAAAAGATCATTTTTGTGTGTAATATGAGCCAGTTGATGAAGTGAAGTGAACCCACATCAGTCAGTCAGTGTTTACATACAACAGCTCTACGTGATCGCTCGTATTACTACTACACTACTAAAGCTAGAAAATAGCTTTAATGGCTTTAAACGAACAACTTCAGCATTACGTCTCATCACAGCTGAGAGACACAACAGACTGATTAATTACACAAACTCAAGGCGCTTACATCTTAACAGACTGTCCACATTGGAGAGGACAAAATGGCAGAGGACATCGCGGTTTCTAGAGTAAAAGACTCTTGCGCACCGGTTACTGCAAAATAGGGAGAAATAACCCTGCTTGGATGGCTATTTTTCCACTGAGAAAGCTGATCTTCAGAAAGCTGACAGCATCTCTGCTTGGGAGTGGCAACAGGTGATCGCATGTGCTCCATCTCTCTCTCTCTCTCTCTCTCTCTCTCTCTCTCTCTCTCTCTCTCTCACACACACACACACACACACACACACAAACAAACACATCCATCCTTGTTTATCCAATAACTTGGTAGAAACAGCACAAGCCGTGATACTATTTCTGAAGTGACATTTTTGAATTACTAACGAAGGCTTGGACGCATCATTTGTTTTGATCCAGCAATGGCAGATTCTGATCCATTGCATAAGATAGTAGTTCCATGCACAAATGCGTTTTTATGACCGTACTCAGTTTTTCAAAAAAAAAAAAATAAATAATAATAATTTACTTGTTCATTGAACTGTTGTATATAAGCAATACATGGCCAAAGGTTTGTGGACACCCCCTTCTAATTAACGCATTTGGTTACTCCATTAAATCCAGTAAAGAAAAATCTTAATGTTTTTTTATGTAATGGCTTGGGCTTTGTGTGCTTCCAAATTTGTGGCAACTGTTTGGGGATAGCCCTTTTCTGTTCCAGCATGACAATGCCCCTGTGAACAAAGTGAGGTCCATAAAGAAATGGTTTACTGTGTCTGGCGTGGAAGAAATTGACTGGCCTGCACAAAGCCCAGACCTGAACCCCACTGGTCACTTCTGGGGTGAACTGGAACAGCAATTGTAAGTCAGGCCCCATCGACCAACATCAGTTCCTAACCTCACTGATAGCCTTGTGTCTGAATGAGAGCAAATCCCTGCAGCCATGTTACTACATACAGTATAAAGGAAAGCCTTCCCAAAAGAGTGGAAGCTGTTATTACAGCAAAGGGGGAAATTGATCCCTAAGGATTTGAAATAAAATTTTCATCAAGCACATATGGTGTCCACAAACTTTTGGTCATATAGTGTATTGTGGCAGCGGGGGCATGGTCAAGCATCTCTCTGGAGACAGAGAAAGCGGTAAGGGCGCTTACGCCTGAGCTAAATTATGTCTAACACCTGTCTCTAATTTCAGTGAGCATGGGAGAGTGGCTTAAAAGAGCCACACCGCCAGCAGCTGGAGAGAGAGACTGGCGCAAGAAAGGCCACAATGCTGCATTATATTGTATTACTAGTGTAATGAACTGGAAGTGTTTGAGTAAATGTTTGCCTGTGAAGCTGACAAGTGTGGAACTGTAAGCGTCAGAGTGCATTATTAAAACTCCTACCTGAACCAGGAAATCTTGCTTCTTGCCTCCTCCTTTCCACTAAGAAGTGTTACACTATATACAGTACGTATGTACAAATACAAATCTGTTTTATACAGTGCAAAGAAATGTAATGCCAGATGAGGTTGGATATGTTAGATAAATATAAATAGACTAAGCTGTGTATTGTACATAGTTATTGCTCAATGGGGCAGTTTTAACTGTTCATGAGATGGATAGCCTGAGGGAAAAAATCTGTTCCTGTGCCTGACAGTTCTGGTGCTCAGTGCTCTGTAGCACTTGCCAGAAGGCAACAGTTGAAAAAGGTAGCGGGCTGGGTGAGTGGGGTTCAGAGTGATTTTTCCAGCCCTTTTCCTCACTCTGGAAGTGTACAGTCCTTGAAGGGAGGGCAGGGGGCAACCAATAATCCACTCAGCAGTCTGAACTGTCCTTTGTAGTCTTCTGATGTCCAATTTCATATCTGAACCAAACCAGACAGTTATTGAAGTGCAGAGGACAGACTCGACAAGGGTGTAAAGTAACGAATTACAAATACTCACGATACTGTAATTAGGTAGTTTTTCCCAGGAATTTTACTTTAAGTAGTTTTAAAATTGTATACTTTTACTTGAGTACATTTTAAATGCTGTAACTGTACTTTTAATGCGCTATTTTCCCACCCTCTGTGTTCGCTACTTCCCTGTCCTGATTCTATTTTAATCTATCAACATGATTGGCTAGGGAGAGTCTCGTGACTCCCGTCAAATCAAATCACACATAAAAAACTTGAACGGCAGCTGCAGATCAGGCGCTAACTGTTATGGATATGGAGGATGCCTCAAACACATTTTCAACACCTGAACATCACGGCCACACCTGAAAGGGCTTTTCGCAGTGAAAAATGCCAATTACTTGACTGTGTCATGTGAGTTTAACTTGCTCAAGCCAGATATCAGCATTAATCCTGCCTCTAATTTGAAGAAACATATCGAGGTAAATTTCATATTTCTGCTTACTAGATTCTGTGTGTCTATAATGTAGCCTGTAAATTAGCTTTCTATCACTGAGATTATTGGGTTGATGTGAGAGATTAAGGCAGTGTATCAATAGGGCTGGCCGATAAAACAATCTTGATGTTTATCTGAAAAAAAAAAAAAGAAGAAGAAGATATGTCCTCGATATCGATTATAAACTTTTGAGTAATTCTCTATACTTAGCCTATGTTCTACATCTAGACCAGGGGTGTTCATTACATCGATCGCGATAGCAAGACAACCACTGGTTGGTTGATCTAGGTGAAATATAAAAGATTGACTTTTTATTTCCTGACGTCTGTAGCTCCGTGCCGTTTGATTGACAGGCAGCTAATGTTTGAGCACTAATGCGGGTTCGTGCCTAAATGGTCAAATACACTTTATAATTCCGTCAGTGCCCGTCTTGGTGAGGCATTAATGTAAACGCAGTTGGTTTGGTCTAAAGTGAACGTAAACAGTGGGACAAAAAGCGTATTTGCATCAAAATGTCGGACTTGAAGTGTACATAATCAAACAACAATTACAAGGAAACGAGAAAACCACACACTACTTTTGGCTGAATAACTTGAGTAGCTTTAAAAGTATTAATGTAATAGAACAAAACAGTGATGTTCATTTTTTATAATACTGACTGATGTGGAGATTGTGTTCATTTGTATAATAAATTACCAGGAAAATAGAGATGGTAAAATAATTTTTAATTATGCTTATCCTTTATCAAGTTTTTTGTAATAGAAAAGTATCAACCTTTGTAGAGCAAAACGTCATGGTTACTTGCGTAACCTCCATTCCCTGATGGAGGGAACGAGACGTTGTGTCGATGTAGTGACACTAGAGGTCACATTTGGGAGCCCAAGACACCTCTTGTCTTTGATAAAAGGCCAATGAAAATTGGCGAGTGGTATTTGCATGCCACTCCCCTGAACATATGGGTATAAAAGGAGCTGGTATGCAACCACTCATTCAAGTTTTATGCTGAGGAGCCGAGACTAGGTCTGGCCATTTCAGCGGGTAGTTCAGCGTTGTGGCAGGAGGGACACAACGTCTCGTTCCCTCCATCAGGGAATGGAGGTTACGCAAGTAACCATGACGTTCCCTATCTGTCACTCACTCGACGTTGTGTCGATGTAGTGACACTAGGGGTCCCTATACAAAACGCAGCAACTGGCTGAACTGTGTTACCTGAACTGGTGGTGTGTGATGGGCAGACAACTGTGTGCCTCATAGCCAGCGCACCAGGCCGACACATAACCTCCCCCAACATAGTTACGAGTGTCGAACGGCCCTTTGGGGACAAGTCGACTACCCAAAAGATAGAGACAGGCTAGCCCAGTCATGGCCTCTTTTCCCCTTCTTTTATCCGACTGGGCCGACCAGGTCTAGCTCATCACTTTCGCGGGCTCCGAATAAGAGGTCGAACTCGCCGTGAGACGAGCCGGCGGACTCATCCGGAAGCCCGATTGGGGCAGACAAGCATGCTGGAGAATGGGAGGTCCGTGGGGGGATACCCGGTGGAGGTGGTCCCATTGGGGTCCCCAAATCGCCCCCAGTGCTATCCGCGCTGGCCTCATACCCGTGGGTAGAAGGACCAAGGCGGGGAGCCTCTGGGGTGGCTTGCTTTCTTACGAAGGTAAGCCGAGACCGCATCATTGCCGTGGACATGTTCTTCGCAATGAGTACATGACCCATCCACGAATGCTGTCTCTGCCTGAGCAGTGCCCAGACACGAAAGACAGTGATCGTGATCGTCAGAAGGCGAGAGATAACGAGCGCAACCAGGAATAACACACAAAGGAAAGGCATCTTTAAAAAGACGCGTCTTTAAAAAGATGTTTCGTGTGTGCTGCTCTTTTAGAGATATATACTCTTTTAGAGAAATATACTCTTTTATTTCTTCCAAAGCGCCCAGGGGCATTCTCTGCAGTGCACCAGTGCAGAGGAGGGAGAAGCCGCTGAAATGCGCCGTCAGATCCAGCAGAGGTGAATGAACAGTCGTGGGAATCCAGCTCAGTGAGCATGACCGTTCGGCTCCGAAGAGAAAATCTGAATGAGTGGTTGCATACCAGCTCCTTTTATACCCGTATGTTCAGGGGAGTGGCATGCAAATACCACTCACCAATTTTCATTGGCCTTTTATCAAAGACCAGAGGTGTCTCGGGCTCCCAAGTGTGACCCCTAGTGTCACTACATTGACACAACATCGAGTGAGTGACAGACAGGGAACTTCAAGCAGAACATTCCACCAGTCACAATCTTCAGAAAATTGTGCATCATGCATTAGAATGAGAACAACTATTGCTGGGCTTAAAAGATATAAGAACTAAATCAATGTGGAACATTTTGTCTCAAAAGGAGGACAATGTGTCCCCCCATGTGCTACTTAAAGAAATAGTTCACTCAAAAATGAACATTCTCTCATCATTTACTCACCCTCATGCCATCCCAGATGTGTATGACTTTCTTTCTTCAGAACACAAATTAAGATTTTCAGAAGAATATTTCAGCTCTGTAGGTCCATACAATACAAGTGAATGGATGCCAATATTTTGATGCTCCAAAAAGCACATTTTTGTGTGAATTATTCCTTTAAAGCCCAATGTGGCCCATGTACCAAACAACTGCTGTACTGCCTCTATTGTGTGGGCGAAGACGTGCCAAGTGACCCTGCTTTTTTAGTGTTTTTTTTTTTTTTTTGCATTCCTTGCATTGTTTTGAACATGTTTTATGCGCAACAATAACTCTCTCAGTTGGAATTAAGGAAAATTTAGACCCTACACATAAACTGATTTGAATGTAATTGTTTCATACATTATGATATTTAAAATAACTTTTTCATCTTTTCATTTCTGTAATCATGTCGCCCTATTATTTATTTTTTTAAATCAGATTCATGTAGTGTTTACAGTATCATAGATAAGTGATGTATTTAAGTTGTCAATCACAAACACCTATAAAATACATATTTTTTATTCTTTCTGGCAAACAGCCATAGAAGGGAATGTAAATTACGGTAATGTGTGCTACATTTTTAAATTGCAGCATCGAGTTTTTATTATAAAGGGGCATAAATTTTGCAACTCAGTACTCAATACTCACTACTCCATGAGTACTTTTAAATGAGCTACTCTTTTACTCTTACTTGAGTAGTTTTTAGGACAGGTACTTTTACTCTACTCAAACTACATTTTTTAAGAAGTAACAGTACTTTTACTTGAGTATTATTTTTCAGTACTCTTTCCACACCTGAGGCTCAATGACTGCTAAGTAGAACTGAATTAGCAGCGCCTGTGGCAGGTTGAACTTCCTCAACTAGCGAAGGAAGTACAACCTCTACTGGGCCTTTTTCACAATTGAGTCAATGTGGGTCTCGCACTTCAGGTCCTGTGAGATGGTAGAGCCCAGGAACCTGAATGACTCCACTGCTGCCACAGTGCTGTTCATTGTTGGGGTGTTCCTCCTGAAGTCCACAATCATCTCCACTGTTTTGAGCATGTTCAGCTCCAGGTTGTTTTTACTGCACCAGACAGCCACCTGTTCAACCTCTCTTCTGTATGCTGACTCGTTGTCATCTTGGATTAGGCCAATGACAGTAGTGTCATCTGCAAACTTCAGGAGCTTGACAGAGGGGTCCTTGGTGGTGCAGTCATTTGTGTACAGGGAGAAGTGTAGAGGGGAGAGCACACATCACTGGGGGGCACCAGTGCTGATCATACAGGTGCTGGAAGTGAATTTCCCCATTCTTACTAGCTGCTGCCTGTCCATCAGAAAGCTGGTGATCCACTGACAGATAGAGGTGGGAACAGAGAGTTGGGTTAATTTAGTCCGGAGTATAGCTGGGATGATGGTGTTGAAAGCCAAACTGAAATTGTCAAAAAGGATCCTTGCATATGTCCCTGGTCAATCCCATGTTGACTGCATCATCCACAGACCTGTTTGCTAGATAAGCAAATTGAAGGGGATCCAGAAAGGTCCTTCAGGTGGGCCAACACCTGTCTCTCAAATGACTTCGTGACCACAGATGTCAGAGCAACCGGTCTGTAGTCATTAAGTCCTGTGATCTTGGGTTTCTTTGGGACAGGGATGATGGTGGAGCATTTGAAGCAGCTGGGAACTTCACAGTGCTCCAGTGATGTGCTGAAGATCTGTGTGAAGATGGGGGCCAGCTGGTTGGCACAGACTTTTAGACAAGTGGGTGAAACACCATCTGGGCCCTGTGCTTTCCTTGTCTTTTGTTTCTGGAATACCAGGCAGACATCCTCTTCACAAATCTTAATTGCAGGTTGAGTAGCAGGAGGGAGGAGGAGGGTGGTTGCAGGAGGTGTTGGTGTTTGCGTGAAGTGAAGCTCAGAGTGTGTGTGGGGTGTGAGACTGGGCTTTTCAAATCTACAGTAAAACACATTCAGGTCGTCAGCCAGTTGTTGATTCCCTACAGTGTTGGGGGATGGTGTCTTGCAGTTGGTAGTGTCTTTCAGGCCTCTCCACACTGATGCAGGGTCGTTAGCTGAAAATTTGTTTTTCAGCTTCTCAGAGTAGCTTCTTTTAGCCAATCTAATCTCTTTGTCAGTGTGTTTTTGGCCTGATTGTACAAAATTATATCCCCACTTCTGTAAGCATCCTCTTTGGCCTGACAAAGCTGACTGAGTTTTTCTGTAAACCATGGTTTGTCATTGTTGAATGTTAAATAAGTCCTAGTAGATATGCATCATTTTATGTTGTGTAGCAGTGATCCAGTGTATTTCTGTCTCTGGTGGGGCATGTGATGTGCTGTCTGTATTTTGGCAGTTCACAGGTGAGGTTGGCTCTGTTAAAATCGCAGAGAATTATAATAAATGGGTCCGTGTATTGCTGTACTGCTGTGATCAGCTCTGTGCTCACACACGCTTGTGGAGAATGTAAACACTCACCAGAATAAATGGGGAAAACTCCTGCGGCGAGTAGAAAGGCTTACAGTTGATAAAGAGCGCTTCCGAATTAGGACAGCACATCTTCTTTAATGTTGTTACATCTGTACAGCAACTTTCATTGATGTAAAACATGCTCCACTGTCTCTCATTTTCCCTGTTAACTCAGCAAAGCAATCCGCTCTGAACAGCTGAAGCCCAGCGGATGTAATGCGCTGTTCGGAATGGCTTTACTCAGCCAGGTTTCTGTGAAGCACAAGGCAGCAGAGTTTGAAAAGTTCTTGTTTGTATGGGTGAGGAGATGTATTTCGTCCGTTTTTTAGGAAGAGAGCGGAGATTCGCTAGATGAATACATGGCAGCGCTGTTCGAAAGCCGCGCTGTCGGAGCTTGACCAGCGTGCCGGCTCTGTTCCCTCACTTGTGTCTCATAGCACGCTTGAAAAACACAGCTGCGCCTCTGACTAAAATGTTAAGCAAAATGTCAGAATAGTCCAAAACTGGGAAAAGATTGTCTGGTGTGTGCTGCCGAATGTTCAGCAGTTCATCCCTGGTAAAAAATTATTTGAAAAAAATATAAACTAAACACAGGACAAACAAACAAAAACAACAAAGGAATTGACAGCTCCACACCAAGGCGGCCATCCGTGGCACCATCTTGTATATTTTCCCTGGTTAACACTATAGGTGTTGATGACACAGAGATGCACATTTAAATTAACAGAACAGGGGAGACTTCTGGTATGAGCGATGGAGTGAGACGTGCTTTTTGGTGAGACGTGCTTTTTGGGAGCTCCTGCTATTTCATTAAAATTTCATGAAAATGAGACAAAAGAAGTGGCTACCAACTGAATCTGACACTTGAACTGATTTGCTAACATTTATATACAGACTCCATACCAGTTTACCAGTAAAATTGCCCTTAAAAAGACTGGGGGAAAAGGAGAGGGCCTCAAAGGAGAGGGCCTGCGTGAGGCCTTGGGTTCCCCTGAAATCATTCCCGACGAGAGTGAGTCATGTCATGTAAATGATCCTGTTATTCAGGCGAATGAATCTCTCCGAGCAGAACTCAATAGAGTTAAAACTGAAATATGTAACACAATTGACACGAGGAACAGGAAGGTCAAAGAAAGTCTAAGGGGTGAGATTGCATTGCTTGAAAGGAAAACACACAATTCAACACATTACAAACGACTATAGACAGCCATAGAGCAACCCTTGAACTCCTCAAGCAGGCCGCGACATCATCAGATGCTGTCGCAACCCTTCATGCTCAAATCAACAATTTGTCTACTGAAGTCACTGAACTTACTGAGAAATGTATCGATCTGAAAAGGCACTCTAAATGGCATAATCTAAGAATATCCGGCATGCGTGAGGGAATGGAAAACAGACAAGGAGCGAGAGAGTTTGTGGAGAAATTACTTATGCAAAAATGTTCACAGACCCAAGCGAGGCTCTTAAGTTCACCATAGAACAATTTGAAATGGATGAGTAATGGAAAGACAAAGAGTTTCAGCATCGGGAGTCAAAGATGCTTTTGTCTTGTTTGTAAGGTCTAATTCAGGCTGCAGAGCCTATGTGGGACTAATATGAGGTCTCTGAGATGGAATATACGGAGGATGGTTTTTGTTGTTGTTGTTCGTTAAATGTTTTCTTTACCATCTGCTTCGTGGTGAGTCATGCTGTACCACTGTTTTTGTAACAGCTAGACATGTTCTGTTATTGTGGAGGTTTTCAAGAGGAGGGTGGGTGCGTGCTATATTTGTCTGTGGTCATTACTACTGCTGTTTAATTACATGGATGAGGCTAGATAAATTACTTTTGATTGAGAGTGTTTATGGACAATGACAAGAAGCTTACTAATGCAGGGAGTATGTAAAGGGAGTAAATTAACCAGTAAAGAGGGGAAAAGTTTTAGCTCACTTAAAATCATTGTCATCTGATATAATTTTTCTACAAGAGATGCATTTGAAAAAGATGCCCAGATTAGAATAAGGTGTAAATGGATCGGACAAGTATATCATTCAAAATTTTCTGCAAAAGCTAGAGGAGCAGCAATCCATATTCGTAAAGGGGTCCCATTTAAACATTAATCCACATTTTCAGACAAGTAGGGGAGATATGTAAGAGTAAATGGGGAACTTCACTCTGTGCCTCTGACATTAGTTAATGTTTATGGGCCAAATGACAGCACACCGTTACACACCGTGAACCGGACTTCAAATTCCTCAATGCCGACCTGCTGTTTACAAACACACCAGCGGAGCCCTTTGTCTGGGCAGCCCGGCCATGGAAACGCAGGAGGAAAAGGGGAAACAGAGCCGGCGTTCTCATCAGAGTAAGACGCCATGCAAATCGACCCCCGCTACCCAGTATTCTACTGGCAAATGTTCAGTCTCTGGATAACAAGCTCTGCGAGCTGAAAGCGCAGATCTCTTTCCAACGAGAGATGAGGGACTGCTGCATTATCTGCCTTACGGAAACTTGGATGTCTGCGGAGATTCCAGACTCAGCCATTGAACCCGCGGGGTTCTCCGTGCACTGAGCGGACAGAGTGAAAGACCTCTCAGGTAAAAGCAGAGGTGGTGGTGTATGTTTTATGATCAATAAATACAGGTGTGATCAGAGGAACTACATTCTATCAAGTCTTTCTGCTCTCCTGATCTGGAATTTCTCATGCTTCTGTGTCAACCATTCTGGCTACCGAGAGAATTCACAGCGGTCATTATCACTGCTGTGTACATCCTGCCACAAGCAGACACAGACCGGGCACTCAAGGAACTGTATGGGATTATAAGCAAACAGGAAACCGTGCACCCTGAGGTCACGTTCATTGTGACCGGAGACTTTAATAAAGCCAGTTTCAAATCAGTTGCACCAAAATACCACCAACACATTAGTTTTATCACACGAGGGGACCAGGTTTTGGACCATTGCTACTCTCCCTTCCGGGATGGCTACAAATCCCTCCCCCGCCCACCATTTGGCAAATCGGACCACTCTTCCATTCTGCTTCTGCCCGCTTACAGGCAGAAACTGAAACAGGAAGCACCCACCCTCAGAACGATCCAGTGCTGGTTGGACCAATCAGAATCTACGCTACAAGACTGTTTTGATCACACAGACTGGGAGATGTTCTGGTCCGCCTCTGATGACGACATCGAGCTTTACGCTGATAGCGTAACGTGTTTTATCAGAAAGTGCGTAGAGGACATCGTTCTGACCAAAACAATATGGATCTATCCGAACCAGAAGTCATGGATTAATTGCGATGTTCGCACGGCACTTGATGCACGGACCTCCGCTTTTAATTCCGGGAAAGTGGAGGAGCATAAACAAGCCAGTTATGCCCTCTGAACAGAACAGCAAAATGTCAGTACAGGAACAAGATTGAAGGACAGTTTAACACCACCAACTCTAGAAGCATGTGGCAGGGAAATAACATCATCACGGACTTTAAAGGGAATAAAAAATCCGCCATGAACACCGCTGCCTCTCTCCCGGATGAGCTAAATACTTTTTATGCTCATTTTGAGGGAAATAACACCGCCCTCATGGAGAGAGCTCTCGCGGCCGAAGCTACAGAGGTTAGTTCACTCTCCATCTCTGTAGCGGATGTAACCCGATCCTTCTGACGGGTGAATATCCACAAAGCCGCGGGTCCAGATGGCATTCCGGGCTGCGTCATCAGAGCATGTGCGAACCAACTGGCTGGTGTTTTTACGGACATTTTCAACATTTCCCTCTCTTTGTCTGTAGTCCCCACATGCTTCAAAACATCCACCATTGTGCCTGTTCCAAAGCAATCCAAAATCACTTGCTTAAATGACTGGCGTCCTGTTGCTCTGACCCCCATCATCAGCAAATGCTTTGAGAGACTAATCAGAGATTATATCTGCTCTGTGCTGCCTCTCTCACTAGACCCATTGCAGTTTGCTTACCGCAATAACCGCTCCACTGATGATGCCATTGCATCTACAATACACACTGCTCTATCCCACCTGGAAAAAAGAACACTTATGTGAGAATGTTATTTGTAGACTACAGCTCAGCATTCAACACCATAGTGCCCTCCAAGCTTGATGAGAAACTCTGGGCTCTGGGCTTAAACAGCTCGATGTGCAGCTGGATCCTGGACTTCCTGTCAAGCAGACGGCAGGTAGTTAGAATAGGCAGCAACATCTCATCACTGACCCTCAACACTGGAGCCCCGCAGGGCTATGTTCTCAACCTACTCTCTGTACACACATGACTCTGTGGCAACACATAGCTCCAATGCCATCATTAAGTTTGCTGATGACATGACGGTGGTAGGTCTGATCACTGACAATGATGAAACAGCCTACAGAGAGGAGGTGCACACTCTGACACACTGGTGTCAGGAGCACAACCTCTCCCTCAACGTCCGTAAGACAAAGGAGCTTGTGGTGGACTTCAGGAGAAGAAATAGAGAACACAGTCCCATCACCATCAATGGAGCACCAGTGGAGAGAGTCAGCAGCTTCAAGTTCCTGGGTGTCCACATCACTGAGGAACTAACATGGTCCATCCACACTGAAGCCATTGTGAAGAAGGCTCATCAGCGCCTCTTCTTCCTGAGATGGCTGAGGAAGTTTGGAATGAACCGCCACATCCTCACAAGGTTCTACACCTGCACTGTAGAGAGCATCCTGACTGGCTGCATCTCCACCTGGTACGGCAATAGCACCGCCCAAAACCGCAAAGCACTGCAAAGGGTGGTGCAAACTGCCAGACACATCATCGGAGGTGAGCTTCCCTCCCTCCAGGACATATATACCAGGCGGTGTGTGAAAAAAGCTCGGAGGATCATCAGAGACTCCAGCCACGCGAACCATGGGCTGCTCTCACTGCTACCATCAGGCAGGTGGTATCGCAGCATCAGGACCCGCACCAGCCGACTTCATGATAGCTTCTTCCCCAAGCAATCAGACTTTTGAACTCTTGATCTCCAACGATCAAAATACATCTGCACTGCACTTTATTGGTCTTATATCTCACACCGGACTGTCATAAATTATATTATTATTATATTATATTCTCTCTTAACAACTTACTATCAACCGACAGCCTGAATGTCAATACAGTACAATACAACCTACTGTACATTCTATATATACTATATATACTTTTTTTATTGTATAATGTGTATTCTATATTGTGTGTATTGTATACTGTACATTGTATGTTATTATTTGTATATTGTGTTATGTGTAATTATGTGTATATTAGACTTTAAATTGTGTTGTGTTAATCTGATGTTTATTGTAAATTAGTATATGTCTCATCACCGTCACCACTTCAATGTTGCTCGGAACAGCACCCAAGAATTTCACACACTATTGCACTTGTGTATATGGTTGTGTGACAATAAAAGTGATTTGATTTGATTTGACTTTTGCAGAAGAGTGTTTGATTTAATACCTGATATTTCAGATACAAAACTAATAATTGGGGGGAACTTTAATTGTGTTTTACATCCATACTTAGATAGGTCCTCAAAAACAAGACTGGTCACCTCCAACTCCAGCAACTTTTTAAATACATATATTAGTAATGCAAATATGGTTGATGTGTGGAGAATTTTTAACCCGGCTGGTGAAAGTACTCTTTTCATCCTCAAGTGCATAATGTTTACACAGGAACTGACTATTTTGTAGTAGATGGTAAATTTATGCCATATATTTGTGCAGTGAAATATCAGACCACTGTCCGGTAACCCTTTCCTTAAGATTAGGCAATATGGAAAGGCCTCAGAGAAACTTGAGGTTAAATCCTCAATTACTCACAAATGCGAGTTTCTGTAAATACTCACGTCAAGAAAAAAAGACAATTTTTTAAACCAACGATAGGCCTGACACTTCAACAGGGTTACTTTTGGACACTTTTAAAGCATGTATAAGGGGATGGATTATTTAAGTGTCTCAAAGAAAGAGAAATAGAGCAGAACAGATAGATTTAGAGTTCCAAATTCAAAAACTAGATTAGGAAATGCTTCCCATCCATGAATAGAAGAGCATAAAAAAAATTGTAACGAGTTGTATAAGGTCTATGACAAATTGATGTCACCTTATTTGCAAAGAGTTTATAAACAATCATTGGAGGACCATGCTTTGCCACCTTCTTTAGAAGAGGCAATTATTACTGTGATTCCAAAAAAAAGGGAGGAACCCAGAAGAAGTGGGCTCATACAGACGATTTTCTCTTTTAAATTCAGATAAAAAAAATAATGGCCAAAACCCTGGCTCAGAGATTACATTTGATAATTGGACCTTATAATCTTAGATGCCTTTTTAATATTATGTATTGCTCAAGAAGTTCAGTGTAGGACCTGACAGTTCTCTCACTGGATACAGAAAAGGCATTCGATAAAGTTAAATGGCCTTACCTGTTTGCATTATTGTGGTAAGTCATTGTCTCCTTAGCAAATTCACAGTTAGTCAAATTGAAGTAAGATGCACCTCTTCCAGTTGGGCGAACAACGCTGCATTGTAATTAAAGTGAAGCTCGAAGGAGTCACTGAAAACAACAGCATTATCTATTTTTCAAACCAAAGCTCCTAACATGATAAGAGAATAGTCTTATAGGACTAATAAAAGCAGAATTTTATCTTGCTCAAGGAGTTCATGGAATTTGCCAGTAGCCCTAAAAGCCATCAGATGTACTTACCAACAAGCAGGGTGAAGCCCAGCTTAAAAAAAAGGCTGTACAAATTCATTATCAAGTATATACTGAATTTCAGCATCTAGTTTTTGGCGTTTTCCTGGAGAAACACGACAGAAATTCTGACGAATGGGCTCAACATCCTCAACGTTAACATCGTGCTCCATCAAGTGTGTATGAGAAGGTACATTAGCAAATAAAACACTATGATGCCTAATAAGATCAGTCAAATCAGCCAAATTAGCACATCTAGATTGACTCAAATGAGCTAACAAAACATCCAAACTTTTTAGTGACTCCAAAAAAAGCAGTACAGCATCATATCGATATGAAATGCCCTCATCCACATCATCACTTAAAGGGATAACTCATTAGTAACATCATGATGGTGTTGCGGATGGCTGCCTTGGTGTGGAGCGCTCCTATTGTTTTGTTGTTTTTGTTTGTTTGTCCTGTGGCTAGTAATTTTTTTCCGGTCAGTTTTACCAGAGACGAACTGCTGAACATTCGACAGCTTATACCAGAAAGTCTTTTCCCAGTTTTTGAACATTCAGACGTTTTGCTAGACATTTTAGTTGGAGGCGCGGCTTTGTAGTTCAGGAGACGCAGGTGGGGAAGACAAGCCAGTGCGCTGGTCAAACTATGTAGGCGGGGCTTTCGAACAATGCTGCCGAGCATTCATCTTGTAAATCTCCACTTTCTTCCTAACAAAACGGACGAATTACATCTCACCCGCACAAACAGGGACTTTTTAACCTCTGCTGCCTTGTGCTTCACAGAAACCTGGCTGATTGAAGCCATTCTGGACAGCACGTTACATGGATAGAATGGACTGAAGATGGCGCCGAGTATGGCTGCTGCGTTGCGAGCTCCGACACAACATTGTAGTTTTTTGTTTGTTTTGTTTACAATTCTTATGTTTTTTGTCTTGGATGTTGTCTGCCTTATTGTCTACGACAGACAAACACTTTTGGACATAGGTTCTGCAATTACACACGTAAACCGGATTTCAAATTCCTCGATGCTGACCCGCTGTTTACAAACACGCCGGAGCCCTTTGTCTGGGCAGCCCGGCCGTGGAAACGCAAAAGGAAAAGGGAAAACAGAGCTGGCGTTCTCATCAGAGTAAGATGTTGCGCAAATCGACCCCCGCTACCCAGTGTGACAATAAAAGGGATTTTTAAAAAAAAAAAAAAAATTTTGACATCTGCCGGGCTTCCAGCTGTTCAGAGCAGATCGCATTGCGGCGTTAACGGGGAAAATGAGACGGGGTGGAACATGCTTTTACATCAATAAAAGTTGGTGTACAGATGTAACAATGTTAAAGAAGATGTGCTGTCTTAATTTGGAAGCACTCTTTATTAACTGTAAGCCTTTCTACTTGCCGCGGGAGTTTTCCTTGCTTATTCTGGCAAGTGTGTATATCGCGCCAAACTCGTGTTTGAATGCGGCGCTGCAACAGCTGGCTGATCAAATCACAGACACGGAACAACAATACCCGGACTCAGTCATTATTATTCTTGGGGATTTTAACAAAGCAAATCTTGCATGTGAACTGCCCAAATACAAACAGCACATTACATGCCCCACCAGAGACAGGAACATACTGGATCATTGGTACAGAGCAATAAAGGATGCATATCGCTCTGTCCCTAGAGCAGCTTTGGGTCTCTCTGATCACTGTCTGGTTCATCTTCTTCCAACCTACAGGCAGAAGTTAAAATCAACCAAGCCAGTAGTAAGGACTGTAAAGAGATGGACCAATGAAGCAGAGCGGGAACTACAAGCCTGCTTCGATTGCACGGATTGGAATGTTTTTGAGGCTGCAGCCACAGACCTGGATGAGCTCACAGATACTGTTACATCATATATCAGTTTCTGTGAGGATATGTGCATTCCTACTAGGGCTTATTTAAAGTTCAACAACGACAAACCGTGGTTTACAGCAGAGCTCAGGCAGCTTCCTCAAGCCAAAGAGGATGCTTACAAGGGTGGGGATAAAGTCTTGTACAATCAGGCCAGGAACACACTGAACAAGGAAATCAGAGTGGCTAAAAGAAGATACTCTGAGAAGCTGAAAAACAAGTTTTCAGCTAATGACCCTGCATCAGTGTGGAGTGGTATGAAACAACTCACAAATTACAGGACTCCTACCCCCAACCTTGTGGTGAAACAACAACTGGCTGATGACCTGAATCACACAAACGCCAACACCTCCTGCAACCCCCCTGCTGCTACTCAACATGCACTTAAGATCTGTGAAGATGATGTCACCCGCATCTTTCGGAAACAAAAGACGAGGAAAGCTTCAGGCCCAGATGGCGTCTCATCAGTGTGTCTTCGATTCTGTGCTAACCAGCTGGCCCCCATCGTCACACAGATCTTCAATAGATCACTGGAGCTGTGTGAGTCCCATGCTGCTTCAAATGCTCAGTCATTATTCCTGTCCCAAAGAAACCAAAAATCACAGGACTTAATGACTACAGACCTGTTGCCCTGACGTCTGTGGTCATGAAATCATTTGAGAGACTGGGGTTGGCCCACCTTAAGAACATCACTGGACCCTTTCTAGATCCCCTTCAATTTGCTTATCGAGCAAACAGGTCTGTGGATGATGCAGTCAACATGGGATTGCATCATATCCTGAAACATCTGGACAGACCAGGGACATATGCAAGGATCCTTTTTGTGGACTTCAGTTCGGCTTTCAACACCATCATTCCAGCTATACTCCAGAATAAATTACACCAACTCTCTGTTCCCATGTCTATCTGTCAGTGGATTACCAGTTTTCTGACGGACAGGCAGCAGCTTGTGAGACAGGGGAAACTCACTTCCAGCACCTGTACAATCAGCACTGCTGCCTCCCAGGGATATGTGCTCTCTCCACTACTTTTCTCCCTCTACACCAATGACTGCATCAACAAGGACCCCTCTGTCAAGCTCCTGAAGTTTGCAGACAGCACCACTGTCATCGGCATACAGAAGGGAGGTTGAACAGCTGGCTGTCTGGTGCAGTCAAAACAACCTTGAGCTGAACACACTCAAAACAGTGGAGATGATTATGGACTTTAGGAGGAACACCCCAACACTGACCCCCCTCGCCATTCTAAACAGCATTGTGGCAGCAGTGGAGTCATTCAGGTTCCTGGGCACTACCATCTCACAGGACCTGAAGTGGGAGACACACATTGACTCCATTGTGAAAAAGGACCAGCAGAGGTTGTACTTCCTTCGCCAGCTGAGGAAGTTCAACCTGCCACAGGCGCTGCTGATACAGTTCTACTCAGCGGACATTGAGTCTGTCCTCTGCACTTCAATAACTGTCTGGTTTGTTTCAGCTATGAAATCAGACATCAGAAGACTACAAAGGACAATTCGGACTGCTGAGAGGATTATTGGTTGCCCCTTGACCCCCTTCAAGAACTATACACTTCTAGAGTGATAAAAAGGCTGGAAAAATTACTCTTGACCCCACTCACCCTGTCCACTACCTTTTTGAACTGTTGCCTTCTGGCCGACGCTTCAGAGCTCTGAGCACCAGAACCGTCAGGCACGGGAACAGTTTTATCCCTCAGGCTATCCATCTCATGAACAGTTAAATTTGCCCCATTGAGCAATAACTATGTGCAATACACAGTTTAGTCTTTTTTTACATTTATCCAACACATCCAATCTCTTCTGCCATTTCATTCCTCTGGGGAAAAAAACAAAAACATTTGCACTGTACATAACAGATTTGTATTTGCACTGTACATTACAGATAGCAGATTTGTATTAGATTGCACTACGTATGTGTATGTGTGTATGTATGTATGTATGTGTGTGTGTATGTACGTATGTGTATAACTATTTTTTATTTTTTATTATTATCTATGTCTTGCAGCTTTTTTTGTATTGTTGTACACTGGAAGCTCCTGTCACCAAGACAGATTCCTTGTATGTGTAAGCATACTTGGCAATAAAGCTGATTCTGATTCTGATAGTTCACCCAAAAATGAAAATTCGCTAATCATTTACTCACTCTCATGCCATCCCAGATGTGTATAACTTTCTTTCTTCTGCTGAACACAATCGGAGATTTTTAGAAGTATTTCTCAGCTCTTTAGGTCCATACAATGTAAGTGAATAGGTGCCAAAATTTTGAAGCTCCAAAATCCACATATGGGCAAAATAAAAGTACTCAAGACGACTCTGGTGGTTAAATTCATATATTCTGAAGCTATTCAATAGGTGTGGGTGAGAAACAGATAAATATTTAAGTCATTTACTATAAATTCTCCTCTCTGCTCAATCTCTACTTTCACTTTCTCATCCTCCTTCTTCTGTTTTTGGTATTTCACATCCTTCTTCCATATCGCCCCCTAATGGGCAGGGAGGAGAATTTATGACAAAGAATTACTTAAATAGTGATCTGTTTATCACTCACACCTATCATATCGTATCTGAACATATCAATTTAACCACTGGAGTCATTTGGATTACTTTTGTCCCGCATTTATGTGGATTTTGGAGTTTCAAAATGTTGGCTCCCATTCACTTGCGTTGTGAGGACCTATAGAGCTGAAATATTCTTCTGCATATTTTAATTTGTGTTCTGCAGAAGAAAGAAAGTCATACACATCTGAGATGGCATGAGGCTGAGTAAATCATGAGAGAATTTTAATTTTTGGGTGAACTGTCCCTTTAAGGGAGTGAGTAACACAGTCTCAACTACCAGGGCGGGTTTAACATCAGCAGTTTCCACACTCAGCAACTATGAAAGGGCTTTAACAAATTAACATGGCATAACTGAGTTGACTTTCTTAGATTAGAGCCTTATTGTAAAGTGTTACTCTGTTGTTATTTTACCTCATATTAACTGAGACACAGGTTAATTTGTACTTGTAAACTTGTAATAGTGAAGAAATGCAGACTTATCACAGCACCAACAATACACA
Source organism: Myxocyprinus asiaticus (assembly GCF_019703515.2). Taxonomy (NCBI): domain Eukaryota; kingdom Metazoa; phylum Chordata; class Actinopteri; order Cypriniformes; family Catostomidae; genus Myxocyprinus; species Myxocyprinus asiaticus. The sequence goes on from NC_059344.1 coordinate 5,151,009, forward strand.
CTTTCCCTTACACTCATGTGTACATTTTAACCAAACATCTCATGGTGGGGAATAAAAGTTGTTCTTTGTCATCTAACAAACTATGGAGTTCTTATTTTTTAATGCTTTTTCTTAAAAAATTAAATAAATTAAATAACTACTCATCAGTGGTTTGCAGTGGTTCTATGGATGTTTTAAAGTTATGACAATTTCTACACTGGTGGGGCCCATTTTCATGATTTCGCCTAGGGCTTCAGAAACCCACGGGCCAGCCCTGGGTGTAATAATTATTTTAATATTTTCAGTTCTGATTTGGTATTTACTATAAGCCCAGAGGGAAATTTGGGTACATGATACATACATGAGCCATAGGCATGTACTCAAAGAAACCACCTTAAGGTTAATAACCTTATTGCAGTGGCGATGAAGAAATAGTTATGCCGGTTGCAATTTAGTCTGTGAATATTTAGTTATATACATACTGTAGCAGATGCAAAAGGGCACTCACTAAACAGAGTGTTTTTTTGTTTTTGTTTTTCACCATGGATGGCTGACTTTCTACAAGACATGTTCCTCAAAGACATTTGACAAGCTATTTTGTTTGTAATATGTCATGTGTTGTTGTTCATCTAAGGTTGTATTTACCTAATTTTAAGACCTGCTAAGGACCAGATGATTTTTATTATGTCCTGATATGCAAAACCATAGAATTCAAGGAGGGTGTACTTTCTTTTTCCCATGACTGTATAGAGTTTTACTCCCAAAATACACACAAAACTGCATCACAACATTGCCATATCCATTCAGAGAATGGTATAAGCTTACCAGCATCTATTTGTGACACAACAGTTCACAAATATGTAGCTGTTAATGTATAAATGAATGCATTGGTGAAAGTTCAACCTTTCAGCACCATACCTGGAATCTGTGCACTCTGCACAAGGCCAAGAGTATTTTGGAAGTGGTTTGGAAAATGAACAATGCATAGGTAAAACCTTAAAGATACTTTTCAAACTGTGAACTTTAAACTATGCAAACGAGAGAAAGAAGGTTGGACCACATTGTGTGTGCCACCTCTGTTTTCAACAGCCAATCAGGACACTGTAACAGGAAGGCACCAAATTGGAATCTCCTCCTAATGAAAAAGGTAAAAATGTATACTTAAAACAGCCACACCCTGTTCTAAGTCTAAGAAGGAGACAGTAACAGATCACCCTGCTCTGAGTCTCCCACCAGCAAGGTAGGAGGCATTAACAGATCACCCTGCTCTCAATCTTTGCTTCAGAGACAAGAAGGAGACTATAACAGATCACCAAGTTCTGCTCCAAAAGAGACGATAGCAACAGCAAGTTCGTAGTCCTCATACCAGGGACAACCTGTGACAAGATTAATCTCTGGCAAGCAAACCTTTTCTCCAAGTTTCCTACTTCTGCGTGTTCCAGACTGCTATGGAAATGCTGCACCAGAATCAGGGCCACAAGTCTGCGTGTTCCAGATTGCAAAGCACCCTCACGGTGCTCCAGGAGATCAGCATTCACCAGCGCTTCATGTTCAAGGCTGTTTACATGGAATCCAGCTCCCTCTCCACTGTAACACACAACAGCAAAGTCAGTGGAAGATGTCGCCATCACCAAGCTCATCACATGATCAAGCAGAATGTAAATATCACTTTTGAAACCTATTTCCAGAGACCTTGGCATTAGGTTTTGTAATTAGTGTATACTATAAGTTTGTTTTTCTAATGTTCTTTAGATTGCCTAATCTGTGAACCAAATAATTTACAAATAAGCTTAGTTATTTTTTTAACTAGAGATAAGGTCTTTACCTTATTAATTTACAGAGAAACAGCAGTTTATCCTTTCATAAGATAAACCATACATCCAACTCAACCACTTGCATCTTCCCATCCTATGCACTTTTCTTATCCATTCATAGTATCTTTTAGCAGTTCTCGTAGTATTCTTTTAGCAGTTCTATTAAATGGTTCTCCTCTTATCTTAGAGATAGGATATTTTCTGTTGAAATAGAGCACTTCTCATCCTCCCTGTCTCCCTTTACCTGTGGGGTTCCCCAAGGCTCAATCTTGGGCCCAGTCTTATTTTCTTTATACATGCTTCCTTTGGCCCAAATCTGTCAAAAGCATAATATTTCCTATCATTGTTATGCTGATGATACCCAGCTTTATCTGGGGACAACTCTGCGTTAGATTCCCTTATCTGCTGTATAAATGATATAAAAAAGTGGATGGCAATGAATTTTCTTCACCTACATGAAGAAACTGAAAACTGAATTCACCAAAAACTGAAGTGATTGTGTTTGGTCCACCTGGCTCTACCAAACACATTATTAATGATTTAGGCTCCTTTGCTTTTAAATTACACGACCAAGTTAAGAATCTTGGAGTAATTTTTTAACCTGATTTAAAGCTTGATAAACACATCAGTTCTGTGGTCAGAGGTGGTTTCTTTCAATTAAGGAACATTGCTTCAGTGTGGAGCTCTCTAGCCTTTTTGTTACTTTTGTTTGTTTGTCATGTTTTTTGTCACTCTTTCCCAATCAGTTTCACCAGGGATTAACTGCTGAATATTCGGCAGAGCATAACTGATACGTTTTTGCCGGTGTTTGATTATTCAGACAATTAGACATCTTGGTTGGAGGTGCAGCGGTGCCCTACAAGCGATCCAAAAGACACACGCGAGGGAAGCGTGCTGGCACACTTGTGAAGCTTTGTCAATGAGGCTTTAGGACTCCGCTGCTGAGTATTCATCTGGCAAATGTCCACTCCCTCGCCAACAAAATGGACGAACTGCTTCTGCTCACTCAAACAAATAAGGACTTTTCTAACTTCGCTGCTCTGTGTTTCACGGAAACCTGGCTGAGTGAAGCCAACCCGGACAGCGTGTTACATCTGCCGAGCTTTCAGCTGTTCAGAGCAGATTGTGAAATTATTGGGGAAAACAAGGGGCAGTGGAACATGGTTTTACATAAACAAAAGTTGCTGTACAGATGTAACAGCATTGAAGAAGATGTGCTGTCCTAATTTAGAGGTGCTCTTCATCAACTGTAAGCCTTTCTACTCGCCACGGAAGTTTCCCTTATTTATTCTGGTGAGTGTTTATATCCCGCCACAAGCATGCATGAATGCAGCGTTGCAACAGCTGACTGATCACATCACAGACACGGAGCAACAACACATGGAATCACTTAATATCTGGGAGATTTCAATAAAGCTAACCTCACCCGTGAACTGCCAAAATACAAACAACACATCACATGCCCCACCAGAGAAAAAAATATATTGGACCACAACTACACCATAAAGTATGCATATCGTTCTGTCCCACATGCAGCTTTAGGACTCTCTGATCACTGTCTGATTCATCTTATCCCGACCTACAAGCAGAAACTAAAATCAGATAAGCCTGTAGTAAGGGCTGTAAAGAGATGGACCAATGAAGCAGAGCTGGAACTACAAGGTTGCTTTGACTGCACTGATTGGAGTGTTTTTGAGGCTGCAGCCACAGACCTGGACAAGCTCACATATACTGTGACATCATATATCAGTTTCTGTGAGGATATGTGCATCCCTCTAGGACATTTTTATCATTCAATAACAATAAACCATGGTTTACAGGAAAACTCAGTCAGTTTTGTCATGCCAAAGAGGATGCTTACAGAAGTGAGGATAAAACATTGTACAACCATGCCAGGAACACGCTTACTAAGGAAATCAGAGTGGCTAAAAGAAGCTGCTCTGAAAAGCTGAAAAAAGTTTTCAGCCAACGATCCTGCATCTATGTGGAAAGGCCTAAAAAGCATCACCAAATACAAGACACCTCCCCTCACTCTGTAGAGAGTCAACTAATGGCTGATGAACTGAATGTGTTTTACTGCAGGTTTGAAAAGCCCAGTTTCACACCCCTCCCCCGCTCTGAACTTCACTTTACACACACACACACCAACACCTCCTGGAACACCCCTCCTCCCCCCTCCTGCTACTCAATCTGCATGTATGATCTGTGAGGAGGATGTGTGCAAGGTCTTTCAGAAACAAAAGACTGGGAAAGCTTCAGGCCCAGATGGTATTACACCTGCCTGTTTGAAAGTCTGCGTTGACCAACTGGCCTCCATCCTCACACAGATCTTCAATAGATCACTGGAGCAGTGTGAAGTTCCCTGCTGCTTCAAACACTCCACCATCATTCTGGTTCCCAAAAAAAACGAAATCACAGGACTTAATGACTACAGACTTGTCACTCTCATGTCTGTGGTCATTATGTTGTTTGAGAGACTGGTTTTGGCCTACCTGAAGGACATCACTGGACTCCTGCTGGACCCCCCTCAGTTTGCTTACAAACAGGTCTGTGGATGATGCTGTGAATATGGGACTGCATTATATCCTGCAACACTTTGACAGACCTGGGATTTCTGCAAGGATCCTATTTGTGGACTTCAGTTCAGCCTTCAATACCATCATGCCTGATCTTCTCTCAACCAAACTGACCCAGCTCTCCGTGCCCACCCCAATCTGTCGATGGATCACCAGCTTTCTGACTGATAGCCAGCAGCTAATGAGACTGGGGAAACTCACATCCGGGACCCTCACTATTAGCACTGGTGCTCCTCAGGGATGCATTCTCTCTCCACTGCTCTTCTCCCTGTACACGAATGACTGCATTGCAAAAGACCCCACTGTCAAACTCCTGAAGTTTGCAGACGACACTACGGTCATCAGCCTCAACTGCAACTGTGACAAGTCTGCATACAGATGGGAGGTTGATCAGCAGTCTGTCTGGTGCGGTCACAACAACCTTGAGCTGAACACTCTCAAAACAGTGGAGATGATAGTGAACTTCAGGAGAAATCTCCCTGTAATGTTTGAGCAAGGTTGTACTGCAGTTGTGATGCTGCAGCTGATCCTAACTTCTAACTGATGTATCTGTGCAAGGAGTGAGGTTTTCGGTGTCTTGAAATGTTACTTTATCAAAACATTCACCTTTCTGGTCACATTCACCACAGACATAATATCCTGAACACAGCTTTGTGCTGCAGACAAGGCTTTTGCTGGAGCATCACACACAATGCAGAGAATATTTACACTGAAATTTCTTTCCTTGTATTGAATGTCACTAGACAGAAGATCTTTGAGGTCTGCTGCAACATCATCCAAGAAATGCAGGTTGTTTGGTTGCTTGTATAGAGTTGTAAATAGTGATGGGATTGAGGTGGATGGCATAGAGGACAGGCCACATACCTTTCACTGAGCTCTTGAACAGTGGCAAGCCATCAACATTGAATGACAGGTTAGTTGTGTCATGGTCAACTCTTCAAGAGAACACTCATCCAGGTAGTCCAGCAAATTTTGAGGCAGTAGGTAGTGTAAATATTCCAAGCCAGATTTCTTGTTGTGGCTTCTTGCCTAGATGTTTTCAGCAAAGTACGAGCAGAGGATAGAAGATATGTGTGGCCATGTTTCCAAAGAATCTTCAACAACTGGTCTAAAGCATAGTTTTTCACTTGGAAGTGAGAAGTCTCGGTTGCCAGATTAGTTGCCAGTAAAAAGCCAGCCATGTTGCCTTTCTGATCAGACATTTCAATTTTATTTTTTTCCAAGGTCCATTTCTTCATCAAAGTCATCCTTCCAGTCACTTCCAATCTTCCTATATCCTCCATGGAACTTAAGGCATCATGTGAGTCACTTTAAAATGTCTGTGTGATCACTCAGTTCTGTGTGACTATCAAATTCTGTTACTTTTTAATATCTTTTCAAGAACCTGTTTGGCTGCTCTAAAGAATTTCAGACATTGCCTTGAACATTCTCTCTTTTTTCTTGCTCATTGTGTATGACTTCTATAAATATTAGTATAATGAGAAAATGTCTGCATGTGTTCCCATATTTGGAGTTGTGTTCCTGACAATACATTTGTAAAAAAGTTGCTATTCTGTAAATTTGTTACTTACCTCCCCTATCACTGGACTCAATTTGGTTTGGGAGTCACCTCCAGCCCGAGCCCGGAACTACCATCGCCAAGGCTACAGGCACCTCCTCCCTCCATGGTTTGAGGAGGTTGAGGTGGTAGATTTGAAGTGTCCCTCCCCTATCTGTTCGCCTAACCTCATAATCGAGATCTCCAACTCGTCGTGTGACATCAAAGTGTCCTTGCCACTTGGCGAGTAATTTGGAGCTCGAAGTGGGTAGCTATACAAGCACTTTATCTCCCTGTGTGAATTCGCATAGTCGAGTGCCCCTGTCATACAGCTGGCGATGACGTTCTTGCACTTGGAGAAACTTCTTCTGTGTTACCTGCCCAAAGTGTGGAGTTTTGCTCTAAGGTCAAGAATGTATTGAATTTGGTTTTTGCATGCCGCACGGCCAGCGCCCATGCAGTAGCTCAAATGGGGAAAACCCTGTGGAGGCTTGCGGGACCTCTCGTATTGCAAACAGCAGGTGTTCGAGCCACTTATCCCAATTTTTAGCGTCTTCGTGTATGAACTTACGAATCATGTTTATCAAGGTCTTATTAAATTGTTCGACAAACCCATCGGTTTGCAGGTGATAAATGCTGGTGCGAATCGATTTAATGCCTAATAATTTGTACAGTTCGCGTAGTGTACGTGACAGGAATGTTGTGCCTTGATCAGTGAGGATTTCCTTTGGAATCCCCACTCAGGATATAATTTTGAAGAGTGCCTCCGCAACACTACGTGCTGAGATGTTGCATAGAGGCACTGCTTCTGGATATGGTGTTGCATAGTCCACCAGAACAATACAAAGAGATGCCCACGTGCAGTCCGCTCTAATGGCCCAACGAGGTCCATGCCAATTCTCTCGAAGGGAACCTCGATCAACGGCAGAGGATGCAATGGCGCTTTTGGGGTGGACGGTGGATTCACCAACTGACATTCACGGCACGCTGCACACCATTTGAGTACATCGGTGTGAATGCCCGGCCAAAATAAATTATACAGTTCAAAGTCTTTTCGTGACCTAAGTGACCAGCCACTGCGTTATAGTGAGCCACCTGGATGAGTGTTTCCTGACGGCACTTTGGTCCTAATAACTGAGTTTTATTCTCTTTGGTCTGAGTGTCCTATGTCATAGAAAAGTATGGGTATGTGAGCACAACATTAGGCTGGAGCCATTGACCATCAATTACTTTCACTTCGTGAAAGGCATGCTTGAGGGACTCATCAAGCGACTGTTCCAGAGGGAAATCCCCCTCAGGGAATCCCCTGAGTATGGGAATTCCCTCGTCTGTGTCATTATGACGTGGAGCAGATATCGACGGCCCTGGCACTGCCTCTCCAGCCATTGCGTTGCATGTCACACACAGGTGACACCACTTTGCTGGACCCATGCACACACATTACCCTCAATACATTTTTAAAGCCAGGCCAACTGGTTCCCAGAATTAGTGGATGAGTGAGGCGGGAATTCACCGCGGCCTCGACTCTATGCCTTTTTCCCCTGAATTACGTATCGCACACACCACACCCTCACCTGTTTATTCTTATCCAATGCCCAACTTGCACCAAGCATTGGTGGATCGATGTTTGAGAACAACCCGAATCCACCAAAGCTTGATGTGTATCCCCTTTTACCTTTACCAGAATCTGATATGCCCCCGCCCGATCGGGGGTGACCTGCGGAGCGTCAGGGATCCGGATCAGTGTCCCCACCTCCATCACCAGACTTTGATCCTGGCAGTCCCCTGGTTTCCCCGCAGCTCCAACAGACCAGCCCAGGCTTTCCTACCACACTTATGGGTGTGGTCTCTCCAATCTGGGGAGGACAGCGGAGAGAGACAGGGGGAGTAGGATGGACAGACAAGGGGAGGGGTTTGGGTGGGGCTCCTCCCCTCTTCCGGGGAGCCGGAACAGGGTGTAACTGGGAGGGATGGGGGGAAAGAAACACGGGGGGTGGAGAGATAGAAGAGGGAGAAGAAAAAAACACTGCATCGCTGCCTCCTGGAAATGCCGCCATGTAGTCCTCTGCCAGCTGGACGGCCTCCACCAGCTATGCCAGGCAGTGGCAATGGACCCACTTGGACATACCTCGAGGAAGCTGGGAGGCAAACTGCTCCAGTACCACCAGATGGATGACATCCACGGTGCCGCGGGTTCCCTCTGCCAGCAACCATTTCCGGTAGGCATCCCAGAGCTGTTGGGAAAAAGTGAACCGGCGGCCGTGCTTCTCGAAGCTTAGGGATCTGAAGAGCTGACGACTCTGTTCAGGGCTACGACCAGCCTGTTTCTGGATGGCCTTCTTCAGATGGTGGTAGTTAAGGAGGCTGGTGGCGGGAAGTTGCTGTGCCGCTAGCTGCACCTCTCCGGAGAGCAAGGGCAATAAGAGGGCCACCCACTGGTCGGGAAACCACTTCCATACCTCCGCAGTCTTCTCAAATAAATCGAGGAAGGCCTCCAGGTCATCATCTTCATCAGGGCCACAGGTGGGGTGGGCTCCGGAGAGGTTGCAGCGCCAGCCCCCTCTCTGGCGATCAGGCTCCGGAGCACCTGCCGGTCCTCCACTTGTGCCTGGAGCAGGACTTGAAAACGCTGTTCCTGCTCCAGGCGTAACTCCATCAGGGCTTGATGTTGGTTTTCCTGGATGCTGGCGAGGGACTTGACAACTTTGCCCAGCGGTGAAGACTCCATAACGGCGTTCTCCTCCAGAACCGGATTTTTGGCACCACTGTGATACGTTACATTCGTGGGCAATGGAGGAGTCAGGAGACAACGAAGCAGGTTCAAGGTTAATCTCTTTTAACTGTATGTTTTCAGCACATAATCAACGGTAACCATCGATAACATAAAATAAGTTGCAAATAAATTAAAGCACTCTTTATTAATGACTCTCTTAGTCCAGGTTGTCGTGCTTTCCAGTCACTCTCTCTCCCACACTGATGCTCTGGCATGCCTTTTTAGGTCTCCCTCCGCCATCACTATAATTAGAGACAGGTGTTATAGTACTCACAACCCAGGTGATGAGCCTTACCACTCTGCCGCAGACCGACACATGACCACGCCTCCCCATGCCACACACCATCTTTGTTTTTTTTTTTATATGAATGAAAACCAGACTGTGAGGGGTAGATTTAGAGTCTCTTCAATGGCATCCACTGTTTGAAGATGTATAAAGCTTGTTGATCAAATCAAATTTTCGCCAACTCAGGTTTTCTGGAGATTTTGTCAAGTGAAATTTGTTTGTTTCAATATTTTGTCAGCGGAACGATCCAAAACATTTTAAACATCAGTACAACCTATTTAAGAGATTGTTAGTCTGTCCTTTACAGCCTCTTTGTCATTCCTGTCAAAAAATAAAGGGCTGCAGTAGAATTTTTTTGCATAGGCTTTTCATAAAATCCTACATATAAGAGTTATAAGCCATGAACCAAACCAAAAAGCTCAGGGTGGTTTTCCAGAAAGCAGGTTTAGTTACTTACCCGGGTAATTTTACTCCAAGTTAATGGATAACCTCATCTTTTGGTCCCAGAAACTGAGGCAACTTTATGAGTGTGAGTATAACAATGTTATTCTGGAGGCATGAGGCATCAAGCAATTGTGAAATGCAATTAATTAGAAATACAAACATAAAAAGAAATGAGAAAAACATTAATTAAGCCTACAAACAGGTGAAAGCACCGTAAATTTATATCAGAAAGTTTTATGATAGTCTACATTCGAAGCTTATTTTGTGTGCACGTATTTTAACATAATGTGGAGGACATAATTATTTAGTTAAATTACACATGCAGAATTAGTGAAATGCAGTGGAATAAATTGCAAGAGCGAGCCTCTTTACATTTCTAGAAGGGCAAAGCGGGAAAAATGTGCATGTGGTGTTTTCTCTGCAATCCTCCGTGTGCAGGAATATTCTGAATAGATTTACAAGCATTTAAACCTCTATGGAGCATTTAAACTGTTTGGGAATAAAGGCTAAACCATGCAGTTACCTTTATTGGTGATGTGGATATAAAAGTGGTCAGCTTTAAGAGATGGACAGACAAGCTCTGCTATAAAATCATTATGTCAGGGATTCAACATCGCACTCAGGGTGGTTCATGAATCCTTATATGTGAATTTTGTGCAACAGTTGGTGTTAATGTGTTAACAGACATTTTAAGAAGTGGAAAACATGTATGATATAGTATCTTAGTTAATGTTACTCTTGACAAGATTAGATTTCTGAGACGCGCATAATTAACAGAGACTGAAACGGAATCGAGACCACGGCCATATGATGAACTTGAAATCACACTTTGTGTATTTTCATGCATAAGGTTTGCACTGTAGTAATACTGGCTTCACAGACTCATCATTGCTTTGTAATTTTGGATATGTTTATTTAAAATATTGCTTTATCCCTGTGCTTGTTGGATGATCAGTCTTCCGGATATTTTTTGTATTATACGGATTAATTCATTATTTGTTTTGAAGTAATTATTTGTGCCTTTCCAAATAAGGTATTCAGCTTGAAGTATCCCTAATGCACAATATTAAACTTTTAAAGAATTATTATGTACAGGGGCGTAGATTCCGGGAGGATGAGGGGGAGGTAACCCCCCCCCCAATAATCATCACCCCAATGTTCAAGCCAAATCTACGCCCTTGATTATGTAATACAACAATCTTTACTTTACCTCACAAATCTTTTTCTCCCCGGCATTTATAGTCTCACACACTGCAGAATAGCATTCATAAGTGAACAAATTGCATTCATTGTGCTTTTTTTTTTAATGGGAAGTTTTTAATACTGTAATTTTCAACGTAGAACACATTGGAAAGGATCGATACTCTTTATGTATTTATATTTATCCCTTCTAATAAATAATTGTATTTTATGATATCAATATTATTAACATGGCAATAAATATCATTCAATTAAATTATAGAACCCACATTCTTTTTTACAGTTCCTTCAGTCGATGAATGTTAATTTGTTAATGATAAAATTAAAATCCATAGTATCAAAATGCAGGTAATATCTGCCTATTCAAAGCTTAAGAAATAAAATTAATCGCTCATTATTCTTCTTCACAAGATAATATGTGATCATCTCATGGACCACAGATATAGAAGTTAGAGATTTCGGGCTCTGTTTTTGTGAACGCGCTGAGCGCAGCGCTATGCGCAACAACTGTGCGCTACGTTTTATAAAATCTTCGTGAGAGTGCTAATTCTAAGCGCAATTTTCATGGGTGAATTTATTGTGGGTGTATGCGCATAAACTGTGGGTGTATTGTATGTTAATGAATTGGAGCAAAAGCGCAATTTGCTATTTTCCTAAGAAATAGGTCATTGTGCTAAGACGTTTGAAAAGCGTGTCTTATTTCAGCGCAAAGTTTAAACTCAGTTCCTGCATTTGCAGTTTGGAGATTTTACCAGCTGGTGGTATTAAAGTTCATGTCCAAACTCAAATTATCCCTGACAATCACAGTTATTGACATTTTATAAAACAAAAATGTATGAGATTTGTGTTAAACTATTATTAACATGGTCATGGTTTAATTTTCAAATATTATTATGTTTATGTTTACAATTTTATTAATGATATAAATTGTATTGGTATGATTTTTGAATACTTCGTCACTTAGATTCTATTTTCATTTTGTTTGAAATATAATTTGAATTTAGAAATATATTTTTTTTTAAGTTTGACGTATTTCAATAAATGAATAGAATTTTCCAAAATAGACTGGTAGAAGTGAAGCGTGTGCCGACAAAATCACTGTTAATTCTAGCCATGATTTGTGTGTCAGTAGATAAAAAGTATTAACAATACATTCTCTAAAATGTAATGAAGCCTACATCCAAATCTTGACGAGAAGCACATTGTCCATCTGTGCAAAGAGAGCATGTCACTGTCATAATTTCCCAGGCATACAACACGGATGCAGTTAATGCACAAAAGTATGTAAGTCTATATTTCTATTATTCTAATTCATAGCATACAACTTCTTATGAATGTGCTGTCTTTGTTTATATCGCTGGTGCTTGACAGGGAATGGGACTATATAATAGGACACAGAAGATGGAATAAGCAGAGAAGGCACTCTGAATTAAATTGCATTTGATCTAGCCCATTTGCGTGTTGCATGGGTGATTTCACCCAAACCACTTGAGCCTAGACATAGCACTTACTTGCATGAAAATACCAAAATTTATGGTCATGCCAACTGACTTTGTGTCTATGATTTATGGCATAACGCTGTACTTAGAGCTAGCACTCTTAAAATAGGGCCCTTATTTCTCATCACTTTAGTGCCTGTACATAAAGAAATTCACACATTTACAGACCTGTTCATTGTACTCTCTTTATTATCTGAAAGTATAATTGAGACATGCCGTCATTTATAGTAACCTGTATTTCCCTCTAGCTGGTGGTCAAGTGATTCAATGAAAAGATGTATATCTCTGTTGTTCAGCCTCCTCTACTCCATTTGGAACAGGATATGGTCTTTCTCTAAATTAAATTTTTAATCTGCCTTTCAATATGAACCTTTTGCAGCTTCCTTTTCAAGTAGGAAAATATGTGAGTTAGCTTAAGTGATGCCTCTAAGGAGCTACAGTACCGCATGGGCTCCTTAAATGCATCAGCCCATAGCGCCATCCCTCAGATTTTCTGCAAGAGGCACAAGCCTATGCAGCTACTAGAGAGTATGGCCAGCTACTCTGCATCTCGTTCCCACTTAGGACATACATAATCAAGACATTCCCTTACGTAGGAACTTCTAAGCTGCGTATGACACAATAGAGAACGATATACCATCACGCCACGCGAACAGTAGCTGCCAGCTGTCTAAGACTGTGTGGTAAGCATACAGTGGCACACAAGCAAGCTTAAAAATATAAAACTATGACTTTACTCCTATTCCAACAGAGAGAACCTGGTAAGCAGGATTCAAACTCTCATCCAGATTATAAAATCTTACAAAAGTATGTGGAGAGGACCAAATTGCCATCATACAAATGTCCTCCAAAAACACACCTCTAGCCAAAGCACACAAGGACGCCACACTCCTCCTAGAATGATCCCGAATACCCAAAAATGAAGGCAAACCGTGCACCTCATAAGCACTCGAAATTGCATCAGCAAGCCAATGAGACCGATACACCACTGTTGCGGTCACCAAAGCATACAAACAGCTGCTATTACACCACTGACTAGTGCGGTCGACATAAACCCGCAGAACCCTAACAGGGCACAGCATATGCAGCCTTTCACTCTCATCTGCCTCAAATGGAGGAGGAGAAAAGACTGCATATTAATAGTCTGCGAGCGAAAAGATGTAGAGGTAAATTTAGGTAAATGCCCCAAACGAGGTCTCAACACTACTTTTTATAACCCTGGCGCAAAATTCATACACAAAGGATTAATTGACAGGGCGTGCAAATCACCAACCCTCTTAAACAAAGCCAATGCCAAAAAGCATGGAAATTTTAAGATTCAAAAAACTTATCAAGAACTTATGCTAAGGGCTCAGACGGAGCACCTGAGAGGGCCTCTAACACCACAGATAAATCCCATAAAAGGATGTAGACGGGCGAAAAGTTCTAAGTCTGCGCATTCCGTGCTTAAATGAGAGTCAAGAGAATGTCTACCAATAGAAACCCCATTCACAAGTGCATGTACAGCCACTATAGAGGCAACATAGACTAAGCATTGCTGGGGCAACCCTGGTTACAAAACACTTCTGTAAAAATTCCAGCACTACACCAATAGGGTAGTGAACTGGATCTTTATTTCGCGCTGAACACCAGAAGGCAATAGTACGCCACTTAAATGTATATAGCCTTGTTGTTGATGGGGCTCTAGCATTCAGAATGGTATCAACCACAGCGGGGGATAAACCATCATTTATCAGAACGCCCCATTGAGGGGCTATATCCATAAGCTACATAAGTCTGGCCGGGGGTGCTAAATGCTGCCCTACGACAACATTTCCGTTCTGACTGGGATCTAACAAGTCATCCCTTCCAGGAGAGAGACCAGAGTCAAAAACCAAAAACCACCAGGAGATGGCAAATACGGCGGCACTAATACGATCCAAACTCAATCCTCCCAAACCCTCAGCAGAACTGCGCATAGAGACTAGCTGCCGGGCACTGATGCGCTAGTGCATCGATGCCCAGCGTTGCCAGGTGCGAGAGACAAAACCACAGGGGACAGTGTAACTGAGTATGACTGAGACACAATTTTGAGCATTTGAGGGGTCATGAACGGCAAACATGACTCTAAAATGTCCGAAGGGCAGACAAGGGAGTGACGGGAGCATATGAATGGATCGTTTTGTCCACTTAATGGGGGCTCGTCCTCCACTTCATCAATAACCATGTTAGTTGGCTTCGGCTGGCCGGAAGACTGCGGTCCTCTGAATGGTGCTGATCCACATTCCAAGTGCTCACCTTGTCTTTAGATGCGAATGTGTAGGAGGGAAACGTTTGCTAACCTCAATTCATAGAAGGAGGCACAGGCCCTTTGTCCATCACCCTCGTGTAGGGCTTTACTGGTTGTTTAGATCAGTGTTACTATCAGAAATAATTAATAATTATTTCTTTAGTTATTATTTAATATTTAAATTAAATAATAGAATCTAACTCATTAAAACCTCATATGGGGCTCCAGTAAATGTAGTGTGCTACGTTTAGGAGCAGGTTTGGTTATTAGCAATAATTAATAATTATCAAAGATAATTATTAAAATCAATAGAACATTGATTTGAATCAATGTTAGCTTTTTTAATCCTTTAAATCAACAATTATCAAAGATAATCATTAACTGTTAACATCGATGAAACATTGATTAGAATTAACACTAGCTTATTGATCCTTCAAATTCAACAACCATCAAAGATAATTATCAATTATCAAAAATCAATAGAATACTAATAAGGATTAATATCGCCGAGGTACCACCCTGGAATCAGGGACTAATAACCAGATAGTATAACAGTCTCAATATTAGATTGTTCTCTTAGGAAAATCGACATCCGAAGAATATCGATTTTCGGAAAAAAAACAATGAAGGCTTGAATCCGAGCACTGACATCCCGTCAGCATTTGACACAGGTGTATGCAAACAAACCAAAACACTACTCTTTGAAATATAACGAAGTTTATTTATGCAGTAATACCAATTAATAATCAGTACAATGCAGTCAATAAACTTACGACTTACAACTACAAACTAAACAGTGATATGATTAATTATGGTAACCAAAATAATCCTATAACACATGAGGAAGGTGTGTGTGTGTGTGTGTGTGTGTGTGTGTGTATGTGTGTGTAAGGAGGGATGTGCACAAAATGGCAGACGTGACTCTCGTGGAGAGTATGTCACACGAGATTTCCGGCCAGAGAATATGGGTGGAGAGAAACTGGTCAATGGCGTCTGCCAGTTTACCATGTGTATCCGCTTGTACGATAGCTTAGGGACAAAGCTGAGCTTTATCACGAAGCTATCTACTAGCCAAAAATGTGTGTGAGAATGTTTGTAAGGAGTCGCGTGTGTGTGTGTGTGTGGTTAGTACGAGAGAGAGAGAAAGAATAAAGTGACGGCCCCAAAGCCGGTTGCGATCATGGGAGAGAAAGCAGCTGTTAGTTTATCACTCAGAGACGCAGTGGACAGCTCGTAAACCGTCCCGCGGTCTTTGATTCTTTAATGGATAAACTCAGTGTGCCAGTCTCACTCGCGATGGCGGAAATACACAACAGTCCAATGTGGTTGGACTACAACACAGCAGATCTCATTTGTGATACCAGTACATTACAGTAATACCTTGAGTATTATTATTAGCAATAAGCGGACTCGGCGGTCCGTAAACTGTAAAAGCAATAACCTTGATACACAAGAATAACACACTATAATATTCTATCTCTGCCCAGACGTAAACCTCTTACTTGAATCGCATGAGGATGCAGCTAGAAAGTTTGTTCATCCGTCGTTTGACTCCGACTCATTTCCTCGAGGCTCGGGTGATGACGGGAGGCCGTTTCCTCGCTCTGTTGGCGGGCGGTACGGCTGCTGATTCTTGGCGGGCTGGCGGAGAAACCAGCGACGTCGACTTGATTGAAGATGGAAGAGAAATCTTTTCTCTCTTCACTTCTGCAGGCAAATGGATGAAGATGCGGATTGCTTGGCGGTCTCCTTCGGATCCGTTAGAGTGTTCGGTGGAACACAGAGTAATCTCAACTCGTCTAGCGAGATGGAGATTGTATGTCCACAGTTTCAAGTCGGACGTTACTTCCTTGTCCCACGAGGCTACACCTGAGAGCAGCGATGAGCTGCATCTACGCACAGCGAGCAAAGTGGCTGGAAGTAAATCCTGGAAGCATCTCTAAATAATATAATTATTTCTACTCCCGATGACGTCATGGTTTAGGGCCGTTCTGTTGTGTGCCTCATCCAATAGGAGTTGAGAGTTCGATCCTTAAGTGAGCAAAGCTTCATGGGATTTGTAGTCTGTTTTGGACTCCCTTTGTTTGATTTTGGCGTGGGTTTTATCAGTAAGATTTATGACTTTGTATGTGAGCCTCAGTTAGGTTTTACAACTGTGTTAGGCCTGCCTTTGTCTTCTATCTAAATACATGAGGCCCAACACTCGCAAGCAAAAGCATCGTCTTGACTGACTCGTTCCCCAGTGCGAGCTGCGGGGGGAGATCCAGGAAAAGTCCAAACGGAGCCGGTGAACTCAAACAGACACTCCTTAATGCGATGCGCTTGGTTGGACTGCAAAAACATTGTGTGTAAATCCAACAGCTGTTTTCTGAAAGAGCGACATCAGTACTGCCACTGAAAAACTGAGCAGAGACAGAACGCCCATGTAATCCATGAAACGGGGAAAAAAATAGTTAAAATACCTAGATTTTCCTCATAGAATACCCCAGAATAATGGCACCAACAACGTACTCTGTGCATTGGTTTGCCATCACTCAGTTGGGGAATTTTCTCTTATTCCAGCCTCCTTGTTCCATGGCTAGGATTCACCAGTCCATGCCGGATCTCATCCGCCGCAAACAGGGAAGAAAAAGAGAGACAGATGTCATGCATCCACTTCCTTATTCATGTGCACTCTCTCAGAATGACACAGAAAAGACAATAGGGGCAAGGGGCCCGTTTTGTATTCTTACTGTCCAACGATGAATCCTCTTATACTGAGTTTCTTAAAGGCGGCGCCTCACGAAGATTTGCTAGAAAATGGCTGCCAAGGTGGACCGAATACCAGCCCTCAAGAGCATGTCCGACAGGCAAGACTGACGCTTTGCTCTGGAGGAGGGCGACAAACACAAGGTAGATTCCAGTGTCTGCCCGCACTCGATCTTCTCAAGCACAGAGTCGAAATCCCAAATGGCTCCAAGCTCATGGAGCTCCATATTCGGAGGTTGTAGAACTGGAACAAGTGGGGATAGCGCCTCGTGGTGAGAAATTGCGAGCCTCAAAGAAGCGCCATTGTCCTCGTCAGTCCTTTGCAATGCGGAAAGCTGCATATGAAATTGCTCTGAAAGATACGCTGTTTCAAACTACGTCCTTACATGTTGCCACACAAAATGGGAGAAAATTGATACTTGCTTCGATGTGAGTAGCTAGAAACAACACAGTCTTTAAATCTGTGCACTGAACAGAATCTGAGGGATGGCGCTGTGGGCTGACGCTTATAAGGAGCCCATGACGTAGCTCCTTAGGGGCGTCACTTAAGCGCCATCAGCCAATGAATTGGCATGATTGTATAAGGGCTCCTGACCACGTAATCACTGATGTGCTCCACATTGCTTCATACGCATCCTAGAAGTTCCTACGAAAGGGAACAATATATTATAAGTTTATTGCAAAATATTCTGAAATGTACAAATATATAAGTAGTTAAAGGGTGAATGGAGACTGACTCGATTGCCTCATTCACAGTGTGACATGGGAGTGGGCGGTCGCTCCTGGGCTAGCTATCAAACATGATAGCTGTGATAAAGCTGACTGATGGCTTCAACGGAAGCATATACTATCTATGAACAACCTGGTAGCTCATGCTAGGTCTGTCTTTAAATGTTTATAAATTATCATTTAATTATTCGTCTATGGAAAAAATGAATGGGATTTTTACTAGGGCTGCCCCCTGATAGTTGACAAAACGTTAGTCGATGAGAAGAGTCTTGGTCGACCAAGTTTTGATTGGTCAGTTGGTCGCAGAAAAAAAAATCCACAGGAAACCGATGATCACAGGTCTTACCGCTGGTTGGACGCTAGGTAGTACTATGGGGTAATTTTCATTAAGTAGGGTTAAGCCTACACAATAAGCAATTTTTATTTATTTTAACTAAAAATTCAAATGAAACTGGAAAAAAATAAAGTGCAATTAAAATGTGTGTTATTCAACTTTTTGAAAGATGGCTTTACAACAATTGTGAAGGGCAACATCTCTTTGGAAACTAACCTACTTCATCTGCGCATTCTCTACCAGTCAGGTATTTCGTTGTCCGGGAAAATACATCATGTGTGTGAACGAATTCCTTCACAATCTATCCAGCCTCTGTTGTTCTTCCCACTCACCACCAGAGGGCTCCATCACCTGGAGATGACTTTAACTCTCTGAACTCCATTTCCCATAATCCCCATACCTGTCTCACTCTCACTCACCATCATTGCGAAGTCTTGTTTTTCCCTGGCTGACATCTCTGAGCGTTTTCTGTTTTCACTGCCTTTTCTGTGTATGGTTCTGGACTGTTTACCCTGTTTTGACCCATTGCTGCCTGCCTGCTGTACTAACCTGTTTACCTGGATATTACCTGTGATTGCCTGCCACCTGCCCTGACCTCTTGTCTGTTTAATAACTATCTCTCTGATTTGCCTTGTATATTACTATTGCTGGTGATTGATCCCTGCCTGTCTACATTACTACATTCATTGTAAATAAAGCTGCACTTGGATCTCTACTCTGATGACTCATCGTTACAAATGGTTTTAAAATGTTGTGCTTACTACTTCGTAGGCTGTATTACATTGCCTAATTTCTGCTTGAATTCAAAACAACTCAACATTTTCTCATCGGTCATTTTGTACTCTCAGCCTGGAATGTGTCTTTGGCAGCACTGAGAGGTGTTAACTGAGTGGTCCAGTGGTTAACACATTAGAATACGGTACAAAAGGTTGTGAGTTTAGTCCAGCAAATTTAGAACAGTTTTAAATTGTACTTCTATACCTCCAAGTCTTCATGTTGTGCTTAATAATGTAGTAGGCCATATTTCACTGCATAAAACCTGCTTGATTTTAAAACTTCTTACTTTGTTTTTTACTGAAGTTTTGTACTCAACTCGGAATGTGTCTTTTGTGTCATGTAGTCTTGACAGTTGTGTGGTGCAGTGGTTAAGGCTCTAGACTGCAGTATAGAAAGCTGCAAGTTCAAAGCACCACATAGGCAAGTGCTTCTGTTGAACTGGATTGTTCTTAGTGAATCTGTCAAATCATTTTTTCATTTGTAAAGAGCTACTCACAATGCACGTCGGTTTAAATCAGCTTTACAGAAAACTGTACAGTAATGTCTTAAAGCCGACAGTGACCAGCTATTTATATTTGTTACTAAATTTGGTTGGTGTAAGACCTAACAGACTATTGTGACTTTATACAAAAAAACAGCTATATAGTATTTATAGATTTCACGCTGTGAATTTTTACAGCTGAAAAAATGCTGTTTAAGACTCTACTGAAAAACTCTAAATGTGATATTCCTGTGAAGAATAGAGTTGCCTGCCTGAATCTAAAGACCTCCGCCTCTGCTTCTGAGACCGTCAATCTGTGTGGCGGAGGACAAGTCTCAGTTGCCTCCTCTTCTGAGACCATCAATCCACACATCTTATCACATGACTCGTTCAGCATGACACCACGGAGACTCTGCAGGTGGAGGCTCATGCTATTCTCCGCGATCCATGCACAACTTACCAAGCGCCCCATTGAGTGTGAGAACCACTAGTTGTGACCACGAGGAGGTTACCCCATGTGACTCTACCCTCCCTAGCATCTGGGCCAATTTGTTTGCTTAGGAGGCCTGGCTTGAGTCACTCAGCACACCCTGGATTCGAACTCGCGACTCCAGGGGTGGTAGTCAGCATCAGTACTCGCTGAGCTACCCAGGCCCCCCACCCTCCTCAATTATTAAAATTGTTGAGTCCAAAATGTTTAACTTTATATGGAGGAATAAATCCCATTATTTGAAAAAGTACATAATATGTAATATCCAAGAAAGTGGAGACATACAAAAGACTTTTGAGATAAAAAATTTACAAAATTACCATTTTTTTTAAACCATTTTGGTGGCTTTATCAACCACAAATAATTTGAAAAAGATTTGAGATCCATCCCTGGAAGGGTGAGGTCACTGCTGAGAAACTCTCTTTAAAATGTCATCTTCTATATCTTTAGAAGACGTAGATATTAGATAATGCAGCAATATCATCTTATCAATATTACATTGGGGGTAAGGGAATGTATTGGAATGTGTTCATTGGGAAAACATATGGGATCAATTCAAAAAATATAATTAAAGTGGTAACATTTGAGATTATTCATAGAACTGCCCAAAATGACTGTATATTGTCAGAAGTACAAATAAAAGAATATAATAATTGTGCATTCTGCAAAAATGAACCAGAGCCATTGTCCCATCTGCTTTAGAATTGCCAACCTGTGAAAAAAAAAAAAAATAAAAAATAATAATAATAAAATTGGAATGATGTTGCTCAATATGTGTGTAGAAAAATTAATTGTGGTATCTCTTAAAGTAAATAATAATGTACTACATTTTTCATATACTTAACAAGGATGTCAACCTTTATTTCAAAATAAACATTTTTAATTATTTATGGTAAATTCTTTATCCATATCGAAAAAAAAAAAAAAAAAAAAAAAGGATGCTTTGAAATTCTCACAGAATTGCAATATTACCAGGACGTCGTACGCATTTCTGAAGGTTATCAGATACAATGTACAGTAGGTGGCGGTTACGCTCCTCAGGAGTTAACGGACATTGAGGAAGATGAGGAAGAAGAAGAAGAAAAGTCGGCGTGACCAACCTCAGTGACACAAGAGTTTATGCGGGATCATCTGAGAAATAAAATAAGTGGCAACTGTGATTATTAAGAGTTTAGTGATTACTTTTTTTTGTAACTCATGCCATGAAAACGACCGAGGGGAACGGCGTTGTGGAGCAAAGTGTTACAGAAGAGGATGTGCGACTGCTAATCGAAAGAAAAGATGAAATTGAGGAACAAATCAAAGCATATTACGACATGCTCGAAGATGTAAGTATAAATAAGATGTAGCATTAATTTATCAGCTAATCCAGCAGTGAAGAAGCTTTTTGCTGAACTCTACATTTACCTAGCCAGGTAAAATAATAATAGTTAAAGGTGCTGTAAGCGATTTACTTTATGAAATGACAATCAGAAAATGCCCATGTTCCTTAAAAAAATGTAAATGAAATGGGTTCAATGAAATACCACACCTGTCTCTGTATAAACAGAGTGAAGTTCTAGAACTGTTTAAATCGGTTACAGCACCAGCAGCATATGTTCGCTGGTCATATGCAAGAGATGAACACAACAAAAACAATTAAAAACCAGAAGGCCATTTACACTGTCTGTCAAAAAAATAAATAAATGGCTAAAGTATTTCATATTCAACTATGGTCAAGATGGTGACTTAAAGATTTAAAAAGATTTAGCTGTTAAATTATATATTAATTAAACCAAACTTAACCCTTGTGCGACCTTCGGGACATTTTTATTTTTTTTATTTTTATTTTTTTAATCATTTTGGCTGTGTTAATGCCAACGGCATAAATTTAGCCAAAGGTGTGTATTTTTGGTGTTTTTTTCATATTTCAACCTCAGTTCCTATAATACATCTATAATACACTGTGTACACAAAATAGTTACACTCAGGACCTTCAGGACAAAAATGTCTCCATTGAAACCCATTAAAACTGCAATATTTGATCCCAGTGCCATTAAAGCATAAAATCACGAATTCTATGATATTATGCTTTCATTCCGGAGCCCTGGCTTCAAAATTTACATTTTTATTATTTTCCACCAGATGGCGCCATTTTCCTTATGTTTAGCCAATGGAGCAAATACATGCTTTTCCCCTATTTTCTGTTTGCTGTATTATAGAGCACTGCAGGCCAATTGAATAAATGATGCAGCTAAAATTGTGTGGGTGTGTCGGTATGGATGTGAGAGTGTGTTTTGTATGTGTGTATGGAGAAATTTGTGTGTGTGTGTGTGTGTGTGTAAAAAAACAACAGTGGCATTATATAAACAAACTGGCATTTAAATGGTTAAAATCCTGAAAATGAATGAATATTTGGTAGTTATGATCAGGACTGATGTTGATTAAAAAATAAGTGAAAGTGGAAAATAATATTAATATAAACTCAGCAAAAAAAAGAAACGTCTCTTTTTTAGGACACTGTATATTAAAGGTAATTTTGTAAAAACCCAAATAACTTTACAGATCTTTATTGTAAAAGGTTTAAACAATGTTTCCATGCTTGTTCAATGAACCATAAACAATTAATGAACATGCACCTGTGGAACGGTTGTTAAGACACTAACAGCTTACAGACGGTAGGCAATTAAGGTCACAGTTATAAAAACGTAGGACTCTAAAGAAACCTTTCTACTGACTCTGAAAAACACCAAAAGAAAGATGCCCAGGGTCCTGTGAACGTGCCTTAGGCATGCTGCATGGAGGCATGAGGACTGCAGATGTGGCCAGGACAATATATTGCAATGTCCATACTGTGAGACGCCTAAGGCAGCACTACAGGGAGACAGGAAGGACAGCTGATCATCCTCGCAGTGGCAGACCACAAGTAACAACACCTGCACAGGATTGGTACATCCGAATATCACACCTGCGGGACAGGTACAGGATGGCAACAATAACTGCCTGAGTTACACCAGGAATGCACAATCCCTCCATCAGTGCTCAGACTGTCCGCAATGGGCTGAGACAGGCTGGACTGAGGGCTTGTAGGCCTGTTGTAAGGCAGGTCCTTACCAGACATCACCGGCAACAACGTCGCCTATGGGAACAAACCCACCTTCACTGGACCAGACAGGACTGGCAAAAAGTGCTCTTCACTGACAAGTTGCGGTTTTGTCTCACCAGGGGTGATGGTCAGACTCATGTTTATCGTCGTAGGAATGAACGTTACACCGAGGCCTGTACTCCTAAAGCAGGATCAGTTTGAAGGTGGAGGGTCCATCATGGTCTGGGGTGGTGTGTCACAGCATCATTGGACTGAGCTTGTTGTCATTGCAGGCAATCTCAATGCTGTGCGTTACAGGGAAGACATCCTCCACCCTCATGTGGTACCCTTCCTGCAGGCTCATCCTGACATGACCCTCCAGCATGACAATGCCACCAGCCATACTGCTCGTTCTGTGCGTGATTTCCTGCAAGACAGGAATGTCAGTGTTCTGCCATAGCCAGCGAAGAGCCCAGATCTCAATCCCATTGAGCACGTCTAGGACCTGTTGGATCGGAGGGTGAGGGCTAGGGTCATTCCTTCCAAATGTCCGGGAACTTGCAAATACCTTGGTGGAAGAGTGGGGTAACATCACACAGCAAGATGTGGCAAATCTGGTGCAGTCCATGAGGAGGAGATGCACTGCAGTACTTAATGCAGCTGATGGCCACACCAGATACTGACTGTTACCCCCCTTTGTTCAGGGACACATTACTCCATTTCTGTTAGTCACATGTCTGTGACTTAGCATTTAGTATATGGAAAAGAATTCATTTTCTGTGTTTTTCATAAAAAACAACAGTGGCATTATATAAACAAACTGGCATTTAAAGGGTTAAAATCCTGAAAATGAATGAATATTTGGTAGTTATGATCAGGAATGATGTTGGTTAAAGAAATTAACTCATTGAAAGTGAAAAATAATATTAATATTTATTATTATGGCAGTTTTTATGACACGGACATTTTTGTCCTCTAAGAACATCTGAGTAACTTTATTGACGCACAAGGGTTAAGAGTAGACATTTAGGGTGCTTTCACACTTGGTTCGATTGCTTGGACCGAACCCGAGTTTGTTTCTCCCCCCCTCCCCGAATTGATGACTTATAATATTCCTTATTCTTTATTCGGATCCCGTTTAGCTTCCAGAAGTGATTGCTAGTCTTCCTGGGGTCCACACAAAAATTACACAGTAAAAATAACATGCATACAATGGAAAACATAAAAATAAATCTCTGTAGTCAAATCACCACATTACGGTCATATGGTGAACAATATATTAGGCTGCACATGAAATATGGAACAGAATTAAAGAAATCATAATAACAACAATAATGAAATGAAAACTAAAAGACATCTGAAAAGCACATAAATTAACTTATGCAGTTTTAAGCATATCTTTACATAACTTTTTGAACAAATTTGTACTTTGGCTTATATTGATGTGAAGAATATTCCAGGCAGCTGAACCTCGATACAAAACAGTTCTCTTCATCGAGTATGTTTGTGGACATGGTAAAAGAAGTTGAGCCCTGCTCACTTGACGAGTTTTATACTTGTAACCACAACCCACAACTTCAAGCTTTTCAAAAAAGAAACATGGTATGTGATACCTGATGACTTTATAAACGTATACCATGATTCTTAGATCCAACTTGGCCTGCACAGAGAGCCATATACATTTTCTGTGCATTTCACAAATATCGGTATTAAAAGGGCAATGCAGCACAAGTCTTGCTGCTCTATTCTGTACAATCTGAAGTTTTTTTAAATATTTCTCAGATGCACTCGACCACAGTATTGGGAAGTCGTCAAAGTTTGATAACACTAGTGGCTTCACCACTACCTTTAAAACAGAAGATACTTCCTAGAGACAGCAATGCCTT
Source organism: Myxocyprinus asiaticus (assembly GCF_019703515.2). Taxonomy (NCBI): domain Eukaryota; kingdom Metazoa; phylum Chordata; class Actinopteri; order Cypriniformes; family Catostomidae; genus Myxocyprinus; species Myxocyprinus asiaticus. The sequence goes on from NC_059344.1 coordinate 5,175,895, forward strand.
TTCCCATCATGCTTACAATGTGATCTACAGGTGCATCTCAATAAATTAGAATGTCAATGGAAAAGTTCATTTATTTCAGTAATTCAACTCAAATTGTGAAACTCGTGTATTAAATAAATTCAGTGCACACAGACTGAAGTAGTTTAAGTCTTTGGTTCTTTTAATTGTGATGATTTTGGCTCACATTTAACAAAAACCCACCAATTCACTATCTCAAAAAATTAGAATACATCATAAGACCAATAAAAAAAAACATTTTTAGTGAATTGTTGGCCTTCTGGAAAGTATGTTCATTTACTGTATATGTACTCAATACTTGGTAGGGGCTCCTTTTGCTTTAATTACGGCCTCAATTCGGCGTGGCATGGAGGTGATCAGTTTGTGGCACTGCTGAGGTGGTATGGAAGCCCAGGTTTCTTTGACAGTGGCCTTCAGCTCATCTGCATTTTTTGGTCTCTTGTTTCTCATTTTCCTCTTGATAATACCCCATAGATTCTCTATGGGGTTCAGGTCTGGTGAGTTTGCTGGCCAGTCAAGCACACCAACACCATGGTCATTTAACCAACTTTTGGTGCTTTTGGCAGTGTGGGCAGGTGCCAAATCCTGCTGGAAAATGAAATCAGCATCTTTAAAAAGCTGGTCAGCAGAAGGAAGCATGAAGTGCTCCAAAATTTCTTGGTAAACGGGTGCAGTGACTTTGCTTTTCAAAAAACACAATGGACCAACACCAGCAGATGACATTGCACCCCAAATCATCACAGACTGTGGAAACTTAACACTGGACTTCAAACAACTTGGGCTATGAGCTTCTCCACCCTTCCTCCAGACTCTAGGACCTTGGTTTCCAAATGAAATACAAAACTTGCTCTCATCTGAAAAGAGGACTTTGGAACACTGGGCAACAGTCCAGTTCTTCTTCTCCTTAGCCCAGGTAAGATGCCTCTGACGTTGTCTGTGGTTCAGGAGTGGCTTAACAAGAGGAATACGACAACTGTAGCCAAATTCCTTGACATGTCTGTGTGTGGTGGCTCTTGATGCCTTGACCCCAGCCTCAGTCCATTCCTTGTGAAGTTCACCCAAATTCTTGAATTGATTTTGCTTGACAATCATAAGGCTGCGGTTCTCTCGGTTGGTTGTGCATCTTTTTCTTCCACACTTTTTCCTTCCACTCAACTTTCTGTTAACATGCTTGGATACAGCACTCTGTGAACAGCCAGCTTCTTTGGCAATGAATGTTTGTGGCTTACCCTCCTTGTGAAGGATGTCAATGATTGTCTTCTGGACAACTGTCAGATCAGCAGTCTTCCCCATGATTGTGTAGCCTAGTGAACCAAACTGAGAGACCATTTTGAAGGCTCAGGAAACCTTTGCAGGTGTTTTGAGTTGATTAGCTGATTGGCATGTCACCATATTCTAATTTTTTGAGATAGTGAATTGGTGGGTTTTTGTTAAATGTGAGCCAAAATCATCACAATTAAAAGAACCAAAGACTTAAACTACTTCAGTCTGTGTGCACTGAATTTATTTAATACACGAGTTTCACAATTTGAGTTGAATTACTGAAATAAATGAACTTTTCCACGACATTTTAATTTATTGAGATGCACCTGTATATAATCAGACCAAGACAACAAATTATCAAGTTTCACCCCTAGTAATTTTACTTTTGTAACCTGTTCCACTGGATTCCCATCAGTAGATAAATTGAAATCAGTAGCCTTGATGAGGATATTCCTGTTACCAAAGACAATACATTTAGTTTTTGCTATATTCAGTATTAGTTTATTAGTTCTAACCCAGTTTGTAATTGTTTGCAACTCAACACTTAGATTACTTTGAAGCTTGGATGATACTGATGCTGCAGAGAACGTTGTGGAATCATCTGCATACATAGCATTTTCAACAACACATGGTAAATTATGAAAATAGAAAATAAAAGTGGACCTAATTAACTGCCTTGTGGCGCACGACAATAAGTATTTTTGCCACCAGAAAAGGATCCATTAAAAAAACACTTGCTGTGTTCTGTCAGAGAGAGAGAACTTTCTATCCAAGCAAGGGCTAAAGATGAGAAACCATAATATGTAAGGTTAGGAACAAGAATACAATGGTCAATGACATCAAAAGCTGCAGTGAAATCTAAAAGAACAGCTCCAACTAATTTCCTGTAATCCATAATTGTCAAGCACTCATCAGTCATTTGTATAAGAGTAATGCTTGTGGAGTGTCCTGGCATTTAGGCATGTGGTGCATTAGTAAGTAGCTAATTTACACAAAAGTAATGTAAAATTTGATTAAACAATCTTCTCTAGAATCTTACTCAAAATAGGAAGAATAATAATTGGCCTGCAGTTAGAACCAGTAAAATCAGCTTTAACCCCTTTGAGTAAAAGTATAATTTTAGATTCTTTCCAAAGCCTTGGACAAGTCCCACTAAGTAAGCATCTATTAAAAATATGGCATATTGGTTGAGAAAGTTGCCTAGCTACAATTTGAATACATTTTCCATCTAAATTATCTACTCCACATGCTTTGTCATCTTGTAAGGAAAGTAACGTCTTCTGCATGTCATCACATCGGTGTGGAGCGCTCCTATTGTTTTGTTGTTTTTGATTGTTTGTCCTGTGTTTAGTAATCTTTTTCCAGTCAGTTTTACCAGAGACAAACTGCTGAACATTCGACAACTTGTACCAGACAGTCTTTTCCCAACGTTTTGCTAGACATTTTAGTTGGAGGCGCGGCTTTTTTGTTCAGGAGACGCATGCGAGGAAGACGAGCCGGTGCTCTGGTCAAACTCCGTCGGCGAGGGTTTCGAACAACGCTGCTGAGCATTCATCTTGCGTATCTCCGCTCACTTCCTAACAAAGCGGACGAACTACATCTCCTCACCCACACAAACAAGGACTTTACAACCTCTGCTGCCTTGTGCTTCACAGAAACCTGGCTGAGTGAAGCCATTCCGGACAGTGCGTTACATCTGCCAGGCTTCCAGCTGTTCAGAGTGGATCGCATTGTGGAGTTAACGGGGAAAACGAGAGGCGGTGGAACATGCTTTTACATCAATAAAAGTTGGTGTACAGATGTAACAACGTTAAAGAGGATGTGCTGTCCTAATTTAGAAGTGCTCTTTATTAACTGTAAGCCTTTCTACTCGCCGCGGGAGTTTTCTTCGTTTATTCTGGTGAGTGTGTATATCACGCCAAACACGTGTTTGAATGCGGCGCTGCAACAGCTGGCTGATCAAATCACAGACACGGAACAACAATACCCGGACACAGTTATTATTATTCTTGGGGATTTTAACAAAGCAAACCTCACATGTGAACTGCCCAAATACAAACAGCACATTACATGCCCCACCAGAGACAGGAACATACTGGATCACTGCTACACAACAATAAAGGATGCATATCGCTCTGTCCCTAGAGACGCTTTGGGACTCTCTGATCACTGTCTGGTTCATCTTCTTCCAACCTACAGGCAGAAATTAAAATCAACCAAGCCAGTAGTAAGGACTGTAAAGAGATGGACCAATGAAGCAGAGCGGGAACTACAAGCCTGCTTCGATTGCATGGATTGGAGTGTTTTTGAGGCTGCAGCCACAGACCTGGACGAGCTCACAGATACTGTTACATCATATATCAGTTTCTGTGAGGATATGTGCATTCCTATTAGGACTTATTTAAAGTTCAACAATGACAAACCGTGGTTTACAGCAGAGCTCAGGCCAAAGAGGATGCTTACAGGGGTGGGGATAAAGTCTTGTACAATCAGGCCAGGAACACACTGAACAAGGAAATCAGAGTGGCTAAAAGAAGATACTCTCCGGAGTTCACATGAACCGTACACCAGACCACCTCACTCTATGCATGTATGTGAACGCAGATGCGAGCGCCTGTCCACCGTATTGCTGTAATGTTATTATTCAGGTCATGAAATCAGCCTGTTAGGAAGTATTAGCAGGCTAGCGGCTACATAGCCAAGTTGTTGTGGACCTATATAAAGTTACTTTCAGATCGATATATTATCTATTTTAATATTTTCATCACATTCAGATTTTTTTCGTGCTCTAGTAGCAACAGCAGCAATGTTTCATCTTGCTGTGTAAATGTCTTCAAATTCTTTATAATTTACTAGTGATCATCTGTGCTGTGTGAATGTATTATAATTATTCATGATTTCATGGTGACTTTTCGTGTTGTGTAAATGTGATTTGATTGATCATATTTTTTTAACGTCCTCTTGTGCTGTGTTATAACTGTGTTTAAATACATATAATTAATCATAATTTTCATAAACATCTTCAGCGGAGAAGTAAATCTTGCTGACTCTCTTGCGAGATGTGACTCGCGCTGTCTCGCACGTGTTTGGCCGTTCGCTTCATTCATGTAAACGCGCATGTGAACTAATCATCAAACTCTGAATTGAGAAAGTTGGTAATGAGTGTCTTGATACCACTTAATCCTAACGAAGCCTGATTGGATTTGGTGAGTTTTGTCAAACTAAAACCAATCCTGGAATTCAGAATTTGTTCAGCTTTTTTGTGATGCATGGCACAGGAACTCTGACATTATCACCTTGCTGTTTATTTATGTACTATTTAGTTAAACGTATCGCTTTCATTATCCGTATTGCTGTCACAAGTGAGACAGTGTTTCTTCTTCATGTGATGTTTTTTTTTATTTATTTTTTTTATTATATTTATCACACATTATACATTTGCACATATACATTTTTCACATATCCCAGCTAAGCTGGGGTCAGAGTGCAGGGTCAGCCATGATATGGCGCCCCTGGAGCAGATAGGGTCAAGGGCCTTGCTCAAGGGCCCAACAGTGGCATCTTGGCAGTACTGGGGCTTGAATTCCTGACCTTCTGATCAGTAACCCAGAGCCTTAACCGCTGAGCCACCACTGCCCCTTTATTGGCAGTTGGCAATTGGCAATTGGCAGTTGGCAATTGGCAATTCACCTTATGGTGCTTACCGCCACCTACTGAGCTGGACTGAGGAGGGTCACAAAGTCTTTCAATGGAGTCACACATCTACTGAAGATGATAACACCTTCTATAGGATTAAATCCTGCTCTGAGTATCCTGGAGTTTACATGTAAATGAACAATTTATGTTTGCATTCATTCTTAAGGGCTATTTCCTCCCCAATTAATGGTCTAAAATGTAAATCGTGATGAATATTGAAATCGAACGATATGCGATAATATTTTTGGCCATGTCGCCCAGCCTTACCTGTTGAGATAAAACACGATAAATAATTATAATTTAATTGTATTTATTTATCACATGTTATACATTGGCACATATACAGTGAAATTTGTTTTTTTCACATATCCCAGCTAAGCTGGGGTCAGAGTGCAGGGTCAGCCATGATACAGCGCCCCTGGAGCAGATAGGGTCAAGGGCCTTGCTCAAGGGCCCAACAGTGGCATCTTGGCAGTGCTGGGGCTTGAACCCCCAACCTTCTGATCAGTAACCCAGAGCCTTGACTGCTGAGCCACCACTGCCCCGTAACTGCCCCGTAAACAATGTGTTTGGGAGAAGATTTAACTTGCTATTAACACCACACAGTGGACATTTCACTCCAGAACTTACAAGATATAGAAATATTTATTTGATAACTCTGAAATGGCTTAAGAGTGATTTTTATTATTATTATTATTATTATTATTATTATTATTATTTCAATCAGAGGAGCCATCGTATCAACCAAACAGCCACTGTAGCCAATTAGATACAGTAATGTGTAGTAATAAAAATCTATATTTACTCATATTTACTTTTAATAAAATGTTTATGTAAATGAACAGGGTGTGCAAATACTACACATTATAATATAAACTTATTGTGGAACCCAGTCAAGTTGTAAAATTATTACAATATTATAAAGAATTGTTATTATTTTGAAGATTAGTATTGTTCTATTTATACAGTAGTCATATATTTTTGTCATATTTACTTCACTTTCACCTTGAGCTTTTATTTTGGCCAAAGACTGAGAGAAGACCTTTGGATTGCAGTGTGTATTTGACAGCTTTTCATCAACGTAAATGTGCATATTTTTCTTACTAATGTTGTGTATTTGTGTATACGAATATACTGTATAGGGAAAACTTTTATTATTGTTCTTTATTGTTGTCCTAAAAAATAGTTGTATATTTACTTTTTATTCTATTACTCAGCAGGGTGATGTAGGCATGCACGGTCCTCTGGTCGACGTTGAAGGCTTTCCTCGTGCAGATGTGGATTTGTACATAGTCCGAACAGCAAGGCACAATATCTCCTGTGAGTTTTTTTTCTTTCGTTTTTTTACTATGTGTTAAAACACAATGCATCTATAATATACAGAGCATGTTATAAGTGATTAGCTAGTAAACATTAACAGAAGTACCATTGGTGTTAGCTTTTAATATATACATGTACAAACATACACACACACACACTTTGTAAATACCATAGTATATTGAATATAGTAAGCATTCAATACCATGGTATATGGGTAGCTGAAATGTCAAGCAGTGTCCTGCAGTGAGACATGCTATACTTGGTCAAACAAAATGTATCTGATTCTTGTATAATTTTTGTATGCAATTGTATGACCTTAAATTAATTCAAAGACTACATGGAATGAACTGTATGTACTTACAAAAAATAAGTTGTCACACAGACTATTTAAGGCTATCAAAAGTTTAAAAATAATCATAAAAAGTAACTGAAGTCAAGTCAAAGCACCTATAAAATACCTAATACATAAAACTGAACCCAAAATGTTCATGTCTATGTTGTTTTTCAATTAACCATATTTCATAAGTACCATGGTAATACCATCTGATACCACTGTACATGGAAACACCACTGTACATCATATAAGGGAAAGGAACTTGGGTGTGGTGATTTAATGAAAAAAGCATTGTAATTAATCAATCAATTTGTCTGCGGCTAGAGCTTTGTGAGCACTTTGCATCAGTCGCAAGCAAGCAGTTTTTCGTTTCAATAACTGTGATTCATAGAAGCTCATACAGTGCCCATTGATGCCTTCAGAGATCCAGTGGAAGGTAACAGCCTGTAAGGAACATTGTATCATACTTGCAGAAAGCTCAAGTTCATTACATTGTTTTTTTTTTAGAAGCCCACTGTTGCAGCCAAAATATTTGAGTAATCTCTCAAAATTAGGAGACTTATGCAGTAAATCACAGATGCTTGAAATTGTATTTTATACATCCAGCGCCTTTATTAAACAACACAACAATTAAACCACAAGCAATAAAAAAACAAACAAAAAACATTAAATTTGGACCAAACAAAAATATTAAAATAATTATATTCAACAAAATAGCAAAGTATAGTATAGACCAGAATAAACCAGAACACACTGACTCTACCTATTATCTTGTAAAGACCTAGTTCCCGGAGTAAGAAAAAAATGGGTGAGTCTTCTGGGAAACTCCTTCCCTGGTTTGGTCTAAACTAAATAAAGAAATTGTGTACCAAAAGAAAAGGGGGACTAACAATTATAACTAACAAAAATAAAATCCTGCTCAAAATAACAAAAATAAGCTATGAAGAATAAAGTTAAAGAGAAAGTTAGAATAGCTCATATATATATATATATATAGGAGAGCATTGTTTGGAACCATACTGCAATGCAATATGTAGCACTTATTCAGAATCAGAATGAGCTTTAATGCCAAGTATGCTTACACATACAAAGAATTTGTCTAGGTGACAGAAGCTTCCAGTGCACAAACAATACGACAACAAGTCAAAGATAATAATAAAAAAATAGAATAAAAATGTAAAGTGAATAGAAAATATAAGTATATATAGAAATACACAGTAAGCCAAAAAAAATAAATAAAATAAATAAATAAAAAATAAAAAAAATATATATATATATATATATATATATATATATATATATATATATATATATCAGTACTGTGCAAAGGTTTTAGGCACTTGTGAAAAATGCTGCATAGTGAGGATGTCTTCAAAAATAATGCCATAAATAGTTTTCATTTATCACTTAATGTCATACAAAGTCCAGTAAACATAAAGCTAAATCAGTATTCGGTGTGACCACCTTTGCCTTTAAAACAGCACCAATTCTCCAAGGTACACCTGGACACAGTTTTTCTTGGTTGTTGGCAGATAGGATGTTCCAAGCTTCTTGGAGAATTCACCACAGTTCTTCTATCTATTTCGGCTGTCTCTGTTGCTTCTGTCTCTTTATGTAATCTCAGACTGACATGATGTTCAGTGGTGGGCTTTGTGGGTGCCATGACATCTGTTGCAGGGCTTCCTGTTCTTCTATTCTAATCTTTCTATTTGCAAAAGTAATGTTTGGGAGTCTAACATTTATATTTCCTATTGACGCACTAAAGCTGAAGATATAAATAACCATCTTAAGACAGATGTTTTTGTGAAACATCTTATGTGCCTAAGACTTTTGCACAGTACTGTGTGTGTGTGTGTGTGTGTGTGTGTGTGTGTGTGTGTGTGTGTGTGTGTATATATATATATATATATATATGTGTGTGTGTGTGTGTGTACAAATACAAATCAGTTATATACAGATGCAAGGGAATGTATGGCAGAAGAGGTAAGGTATGTTGGATAAATAGATTAAGCTGTGTATTGTACATAATTATTGCTCAGTGGGTCAGTTTTAACTGTTCATGAGATGGATAGCCTGAAGGAAAAAACTGTTCCTGTGCCTGACAGTTCTGGTGCTCAGTGCTCTGTAGCACTTGCCAGAAGGCAACAGTTAAAAAGGTAGTGAGCTGGGTGAGTGGGGTCCAGAGTGACTTTTCCAGCCCTTTTCCTCAATCTGGAAGTGTACAGTTCTTGAAGGGAGGGCAGAGGGCAACCAAAAATCCAGTCCGAACTGATCTTTGTAGTCTTCTGATGTCTGATTTCGTAGCTGAACAAAACCAGACAGTTATTGAAGTGCAGAGGACAGACTCAGTGACTGCTGAGTAGAACTGTATCAGCAGCACCTGTGGCAGGTTGAACTTCCTCAGCTGTCGAAGGAAGTACAAACTCTGCTGGGCCTTTTTCACAATGGAGTAAATGTGGGTCTCCCACTTCAGGTCCTGTGAGATGGTAGTGCCCAGGAACCTGAATGACTCCACTGCTGCCACAGTGCTGTTTAGAATGGTGAGTGGGGTCAGTGTTGGGGTGTTCCTCCTAAAGTCCACTATCATCTCCACTGTTTTGAACATGTTCAGCTCCAAGTTGTTTTGACTGCACCAGTGAGCCAGCCGTTCAACCTCCCTTCTGTATACAGACTCATCGTCATCTTGGATGAGGCCGATGACAGAAGTGTCATCTGAAAACTTCAGGAGCTTGACAGAGGGGTCCTTGGCAGTGCAGTCATTGGTATACAGGGAGAAGAGTAGTGGGAAGAGCACACATCCCTGTGGGGGCACCAGTGCTGATCATGCATGTGCTGGAAGTGAATTTCCCCTGTCTCACTAGCTGCTGCCTGTCCGTCAGAAAGCTGGTGATCCACTGACAGATAGACGTGGGAACAGAGAGTTGGTGTAATTTAGTCTGGAGAATAGCTGGGATGATGGTGTTGAAAGCTGAACTGAATTCCACAAAAAGGATCCTTGCATATGTCCCTGGTCTGTCCAGATGTTGCAAGATATGATCCAATCCCATGTTGACTACATAATTCACAGACCTGTTTGCTCGATAAGCAAATTGAAGGGGATCTAGAAAGGGTCCAGTGATGTCCTTCAGGTGGGCCAACACCAGTCTCTCAAATGACTTCATGACCACAGACGTCAGAGCGACGTGTCTGTAGTCATTAAGACCTGTGATTTTTGGTTTCTTTGGGACAGGAATTATGGTGGAGTGTTTGAAGCAGCAGGGAACTTCACACTGCTCCAGTGATCTATTGAAGATCTGTGTGAAGATGGGGGCCAGCTGGTCAGCACAGGATTTTAGACATGTGGTTGAAACACCATCTGGACCCTGTGCTTTCCTTGTCTTTTGCTTCCGGAAGTCACGACACACCTCTTCTTCACAGATCTTAAGTGTAGATTGAGTAGCAGGAGGAGGGTTGCAGGAGGTGTTGATGTTTGTGTGATTTGAAGGTCAGAGTGGGTGTGGGGTTTGAGACTGGGCCTTTCAAATCTACAGTAAAACACATTCAAGTCATCAGCCAGATGTTGGTTGTATTGGAATATATTAATTGGTGGAAAAGTCTGAAAAGTCCTTGTTCGCCGGTGCTCTGCTCTGAACAGCTAAAAGCCCAGCAGATGTAACACGCTGTCTGGAATGGCTTCACTCAGCCAGGTTTCTGTGAAACACAAGGCAGCATAGTTTGAAAAGTCCTTGTTTATACGGATGAGATGTAGTTCGTCCGTTTTGTTAGGAAAAGAGCGGAGATTCGCTAGATGAATTCTCGGCAGCGCTGTTCGATAGCCGCGCTTCCCTTGCCTGCGTCTCATAGCGTGCTTAAACAACACAGCTGTGCCTCTGACAAAAATGTCCAGCAAAACATCAAAATACTCCAAAACCAGGAAAAGAGTGTCTGGCATGTGCTGCCGAATGTTCAGCAGTTCATCCCTGGTAAAACTGATTGGAGAAAAAATACTAAACACAGGACAAACAAACAAAAACAACAAAAGAATTGGAGAGCTCCACACAGAGGCTACCATCTGCGGCGCCTCCATTTTGCATTTAAATGTTTAATCTTAATATTAGTTACACTTTGAAATTAAACTACACATGGATTAAAGAGAAAATATTTAATAACAGTTAATGTCTTAAAAGATGACATCAGGTTGTTACAGTTTAGATGTAATGGTTACATAAATTAGAAATATGCAGAAGAAACCAGTATGAAAACTACCTGAGTGAGAGAGAATGCAAGGTAGAAAGGGTAGAGCGAGAGAGATGCTATTGTGAGCTGGGATATTGGCCTGATGGCCTGTGATGGCACCTGGGCTGCGTTTCCCAAAAGCATCGTAAGCCTAATTAGATCGTAGAAACCATTGGCGTCAATGGTCTCTTAGATCAACTTAAGCTTGCAATGCTTTTGGGAAATGCAGCCTAGATCTTTTATTCCATGGCCATTAAAAGGAAAATATTTAAAGTAAAATGTGAGAAACTAAGAAATATCGTAGAGGGATATTTAGATTTTTTTTTTTTTTTTTTTTTTCTCAATGTCTTAAAGTTCATACTCATCTGTTCATATTCAGATCTCTGTGTGGTTTCTAAAAACTAACCGGAAACTTTGGAGTTGATTGGAAGCGAATCGCCATCTCTATACATGATCCACTAATTCATCCATACATCCATTAAGTGTGGGAAAAGTTTTATTTAATTATTGCAGGTTTTAGGTCAGTGCTTGTCTTTCCAGTGCATTTTGATGCAGTTTGAGAAATATAAAATCTGCTGTTTTTTGTGTGTGTGACGAGTAAAGAAAAAACCTAATAATTACACTCAGACCTATGTGTTTTTTTTACAACTTAATGCTTTAACACGTTAACTTCAGAAGAAAAATTTGCAATTAATTATGACTAAAAATGTTCAATTTATAGTCTTAGCTATATGATAAATTGTATAATTATATAAGTGTATGTACATTTCTAATCACTTGCCATGATTAATCATCTGGATATTTACCTGGTCTTATCATAATTTTTTTTTTTTTTTCAAGGTTTACAGAATGATCACAAAACTGTCATGGTGGAGATAGAGAATGCTCTGCATAAGTTGCATGCCAAGGTGAGGGTCAATAACAAGCAGGGTGAGGCAATGGCACTGGTGGAATCCACTGAGCAGGCTGTGTCCTTGCCATCCCCATTTGCCCGTGTAGACACCATAATACAGGGCTCCCCTGCTTTTCAGTCGGTGAGTAACTTCAAAAGATTTTTAAGTCAGCATGAGAAAAGAAGATTGTAACCCAGTTTACTTCCATAATGTGATGTATTTTCAATTGAAACAGGATATTCAATGAGAAATAAAATGTATGGGATTTGGTGGGGTGAATGAACCCCCAAGAGGCATCTATATATATATATATATATATATATATATATATATATATATATATATATATATGAGGAGCATAAAATGTCAAGAGGGGGTTAATACGATGTCCATGGGGAAATATTGATAATTAAAAGTGGGTGTTCTTGAGGTGATTCAGGGCTTAGTGAAGGTAAGGGATTGATGAGAGGGTTTGGTGCAGGTAAGGGGCACGATCCGGTAGGCACATGCGCTCCTCTGTTGGTTGAGGGCATAAGAGGTGGTGGCTAACCTCAGTGTCTTGGTTTCCCTCGGGCTGCGGCAAGTAAGGGGCATGCCGGCCCAGCATCTTGGCCTGGAAACACCACAGGTGTTCTGTTGTTGTGAGTAGGGGGTCAGGTGACTCATGTATGGGCAATCGTGGAAGTCCCTGGCCATTCAGGGCTTAGTGAAGGGTGAAGGTAAGGGATTGATGAGAGGGTTTGGTGCAGGTAAGCGGCAGGATCCGGTAGGCACATGCGCTCCTCTGTTGGTTGAGGGCATAAGAGGTGGTGGCTAACCTCAGTGTCTCGGTGTCCCTGGGGCTGTAGCAAGTAAGGGGCATGCCGGACCAGCATCTTGGCCTGGCAACACCACAGGTGTTCTGTTGTTCTGTGGAGAGGGTCTGGTGGTGACTCTTGGGGCAATCATGGAAGTCCCTGACCAGTCTCTTCCTTGACCTGCAAGGACACAATTGTGCATGCACAGAAAAGGGACGGGTCTCCCGAGGAGAGGGGTGCTCTGAATTTAAAGGCAGCAGTGACAAGGTGGCAAGGTGACAACTTCAGGTGCGCCTTTTCACACAGTGAGGGCCAATGAGTATTGTAATTGCACCCCTCTCATACCAACTCCAGTTATGAGCTTAGGAAAGGGGGCTTATTGTAAGGGTGTAGCATCTCTGACATCAGTGGAGGAATCGTTCATTAAGACCAGGAACATGTATCAAGAAAGCAAGTAGGACTTTGTAGTTGGTGCGAAGAGATCAGAGGCATGACTCTTTATTAAGTATTTAAATTGCAAGAAGAAAAGTGAAGAGTAGCGGAGATGGGGAGGTGCTCGGGCTGGTACAGTAGGTGCCGGTGTGAGAAGGGTTTAGTCCAGGAGATGACATTAGTCCACCGGGGAGTCGTGGAGACAACGTATCTAAACTGAGACCAGAGCTTCCAGTTCTTTCTTTTGGGCCGATGAGAGACTCAGTAGAGACTCCAAGACCTGATTGATGCAGATCAGATCAGGGAGACATCTAAAATGTGTAGTGTTGGTGTGCCTCCAGGAACAAATTTGGTAAAACACTGCTTTAAACTGTACAGCACAGTAAAGCGGCCGTTTTGTGCATAGTTGAGGGTAAATGAACCTTTGAAAATAACTGTGAAGCATATAATAACTGAAGCTTGAAGTATTGCAGATGTTATTGTCCTGTATTTCACTTGATTATAAGCTCATTGACTACTGCTTTTTTCCATGTTTAGGGTTTGCAAATTGGTGATGAGGTCCTTGAGTTTGGGTCCGTGAATACACGAAACTTCAAGAATCTGCATGACATAGCTTCTGTTGTCCAACACAGTGAAGGGGTTTGTTTGCAACTTGAAACTCTCCATTCATTCCAAAAAACTGTAGCTTAGTCCACATCCACACTAAAGCCCAAAGTATACTATGTCAGATGCAAACGCTGAGCATCCGCATATAGGAAACGTGACGCAAATCTCATTATTGGTAGAGTGCTCGAGCACTGAACACGCACAGTCCGATTTTTCCAACTGCGTCTTTGAACGCGCTGAATGCGTCTGAAATTATTTGCACGAATTATTAGATCCAGAAGGTGGCAATACTCACATTTGAGCCATTGCTGTCACAAACAAACGCTAGAACAGGGGTGTCAGACTCATTTTGGGTCGTGGGCCTGATTGGACCAAGCGACACTGAACAAAGTGTGATTCTTTGAATGCACGTCTTTGTGTCTGACAGCATTTCTGGTCACATGTCACTCCAAGAATTTTTATAAGTCGCCCGCCACAGAAATAACTCGCCACTGCACATAAAATATCCACATTTGGCGGGTTGGTGGGTGCTAATTTTAATCTCTGAGCAAAAGGAAAAACACAAAATTGACTAATTTAATTAACCAGAGGCAACATCACAAATACACACAATTAGTTGAAGGGAAGCAGTAATATTTAAAAGAAAAAGAGGGAACCGCTCTCTCTTTGGCTGGAGCTTTTGCCTCAGTAAATAAACCATCTAAAACTGAACATAAACGGCAAGAAACTGAAACGTGCTTAAAATGAATAGTTCAATAGGATGGAAACAATGCAACAGTTATTACATCTAATATTTATCCTCGGACCTGTCCATGTTGTCATTGTTTCCGTGAGAGAAACTTCACTGTGGGAATGTGTGGCCATGGAACTTGTCACCCTCAGACATGTGACGTTCGCTGACTCTGTGAGCGCTGAATGTCCCGCGTAATTAAAAGAAATTCCACTGATCATGAAAACGATAACATAGCTACAGGTAACAGCACAAATGTAAATGTTTATCTGTTCTGCTGTTGCTAATAAAATAATAGTATTAATACATCTTACCTAAGTTACAGGCTAAATCAACGTGAATGTTTTCAAACATTATTAATTTTTTCCTGAAATCATCCCGCGGGCCGGAGATGACTCTGTATGTTTGACACCCCTGTGCTAGAAGATGTAAATGGCAGTAAAGGGTCTAAACTCCTTAAGAGAAATAGTTTGGTGTCTTATAGCAGTCATAGCGCACATGTGCCAACCACCTGTGTATACGTGAACCGTCAGTTGAGGTATACTTTGACAGGCTCACGTTCGACGGTATGCAGACTCTGAGCGTTCGCGTCAAAATCAAAATATACTTTGGCCAGAATGCGTTTAAGTTGGAAAACTCCATTTTCAGTTTCCTAACATCATTGCATTCCAAAGTATGCAGTTATGGAGAGTGTTTTCAAAAGTCTCCATTTTTGGTGGAGGAAAACGGCATTGTAGTGTGAATGAAAAGTGAAAACTTAGTGAAATGAACGCGTTTTCAAACGAAAATGTATTAGTGTGGACCTGGCTAAAGCCATATCTGCTTATTCAATTTAGCATTTCAAATTCTTGTTCATATACAGGATTCAGTTTGAATTTTTTTTCTCCTATCTTTACTGTAGAAATCCCTCCGTGTTGGAGTGATTCGGAATGGAGAAGAGGTACATCTTCATTTGAGTCCACAGCAATGGTCTGGTAGAGGACTACTAGGGTAATTTTCTGTGGCTTTATACATAAACTGTGCAAGGAAATGTTTTTGCATAAATAGCAGAATAATATGTTTTGGATAAATGACATCATACACCAAAATGACCCTTACTGCTGCTTTTACCGCCTTGGTAAATCTGTAAATTTACAGAGTTCCCTCGCGTCCTGGAAAACTGGAATTTTGCAATGCAGTTTTCCAGTCAAAATTAGAAAAATATTTAAATGTCCTGGAAAATAATGATTTGTCCTGGAAAATATTTCAGTATAATAAAATGGTTTGACAGTGTTGCTAGCAAGGTTTCCGTTACACGTACAAAAACATGGTAACAATCGGGACACGGAATAGGAGTGAAATACTCAAATTTGTATCGTTTTGTCACTGCCGGCAGCTGCGCATTATGAAACAACATCAGTAGTTAAGGGCACTTACACCCTCATGATTAATTACAGCAGCAGCTAATCGTGTGCTTGGCAATCATGGTCCAATCGAGGCAGATCACTTGATGGGTTACAGCTACAGCCAATCGCATACTTGGCTACAGCAACGCGTGCACAGTGAGAAGCGGCATTTGTTAAACTTCTAATTCATAAACAAACTGAGTGACCTGGTACATGTACCGACCGATGAATGAGAGGGGTATGTTGTTCGTTTACTTCAGCATCAGCATGTGAGTCTACTTTGTTCATCACGGAGAGAAAAGGGCGGAAGAGCTATTAATGTGTAAAAGTGACTGATGTTTATACATGTTGAGGGGTCTTCACATGACTCGCGTCAGTTGCTGCTGAATACATTTAAGGCAATGAAGTGACGCGTCAGCGTATCCTCGGCTCCAACTTCACACCAAAGTGTTTTCACACAGCTTTTTGCCTCACACAAATTGCTAAAACTGTCCAAATTTATGAAGAGCTACATGAAGGGATAATTTATGAAGAGATATATTTATGAATTTCTCATCATTTATTTTAATTCATTATTACCTTGTCGTTTCCGAGTATCCAGAGACCCCAGTTATTGAACTAGTAATTACAATCACCAAAAAAAGCAAACAAACAAAAAATGCTAAGACCTAAACATAAACGAGTCCTCTTTTTACTTTAAGCAATCAAAGCAAAAAAATAAAACATTTGTTTATTGTGCACACCTCCCGCTTTCTTGCGTGGCAAGCTCATAAATTCGCCCCTCCATGATGCTTTCTGCAATGCTTGTCATGTGGAGGGCAAAGCGCCGCTTGACGCTCCGTTGACGTCTCGACTCAACTCATGTGAAATGTGATTTACAGTGACGAAAGGACATTATTGAAACCCAAATTATTATTATTAGGCTATTATTGTTGTCTTTTTGGATGAAAAGTCATGCTCGGCAGTGTATTCTTAAAAAAATGATTACATGTTTGTGGATCAGTGATTGTCTCCCATTTTTGCCCCTCATCAGTTTGCATCCCTGTTAGTTATAAACTTAAGACAACGATGACAGTCAGACCACTGATTTTTTTTTTCTTTCACGCTGAGTTGGTAATAGCGTGGTAATTCAGCCTTAATACTTTGGGATGTGAATTTAATTTTCAATAATTCATCGGAGTCAGCTTATACCACATGTAGTATGTCAGTCTAGTCATAAAAATGGCATTAGAAATAAAATGCAGAACTTCATGGAATTACATATTTGGGCGAAAAAGAATGTTTGAATGTACATTTCATCAAATTAAAATTGTGATATGTCCTAGTGTGATAATTATACTAAAGTCTCTGATTTAATTGAATAAATAATAAATATGCAAGTGATGCGTGCTTCAAAATGAATGTGTTGAGCCGGCCGCTGATACACTGGAAACACCTCATCATGATCATCACACGTGCTATTGTGTATGTGAGATGACAGAGCAGAGCACTCTGAAGTGCACAATACATACAGACTATGTATTTATTTGAATTAAATCACAGCTATACGGGGATTAATAATCACACTGGGCCATGGAGCAAACTGCTTATCTGGAGGTGAGAAACTACCGTCAAAAACACTTGTTGGGTGCATAAAATGACCTGGAAATTTGTGCCTTGAAAAGAGTGGGAACCCTGATTTAAGTCACATGTTTGTTTGTTTTTTTGTATAAAGAAAGTAAGAGTTGTTGCAATTATTAAAATTGTTTATACTGTTTTTTTTGTAGACACATAACAATTTATTTAAAATGAAAGAGGAGTAAAATATTGCGAAATGTGCAATACCAAATTGAATGGTACCCAGTCTTCCTTCGTTGGCCATATTGGGCATCGGCCATTTTAAATTTTGATGTTAAATGCTGCACTTCACGAACACACTAGCGTTTCATTACTAAACTTGGTGTGTGTCATGGGCAGCATGCCCTGGAGGTACCGAAGTAGTTTGGGGCCAGCGCCACCTAGTGACCAGCGAACATTACAAAATGTTTAAAAATGCTTGTAATTTTTGATGAAATTGGCCTGTTGTCATGAGACTGGTCTCTTTACATACCTTCAGTCATGCCTAGTGCAATTATACCAATTTTTCCATGGTCAGCCATATTTCCTTTCTGCCAATTTAAATGACATTGAAAACCTTTTTCAAAGTCCAACAGGGTTCATTGAATCTTCCCCAAATTTTGCCCAAATCATCTTTAGACCACCCTGGAAAAAATTTATCGAAAGCTTTTTAATAGGTCAAACTGTTCTTATGTAATGCATCAACAAATTTGAGGCCAAAAAGGATCTGGTGCTGTATCTCAGCAACACTTTGATGTATTGACATGAAACTTTGAATGTGCCATTGCAACCATGTCCAACAGCGCTACATGTTGGTCAAAACTTATAAGTGTCTTTATTTACATTTTAAGCAATTCTACTTATGGCTAATTATCTATCTTTGATGACCTCTGGTGATAATTTTATGCAAATATTATTGCCATTGGTGCAGTTGGTGTGCTTGGCCTCATAATGGCTGCTTACAGCTATATATTTTTTTAATAGTTTTCTCTGGTCTGGATTTTGTCTGGACATGGAGTGCAAAAAGCCAGGCTGTGTGGGCAGTGCTATTTTCACCTTAAACATATTTAATCACATATACAGAAGGTCTTGTCTTTCACACTGCATGGTCCAGGACTTCATCCACAACCACAAAGCAAACAATGACGAAATTTTGTTGGTGTTTGTTTGTCCAGTGTGAATGTACAACAGTAGCAGTAGCAAACTCCCGAGAATGAGCTTTGAGGGATTCAGCTCCAGCCTAT
This sequence comes from Myxocyprinus asiaticus, assembly GCF_019703515.2. NCBI lineage: Eukaryota > Metazoa > Chordata > Actinopteri > Cypriniformes > Catostomidae > Myxocyprinus > Myxocyprinus asiaticus. The sequence goes on from NC_059344.1 coordinate 5,194,424, forward strand.
TGAAATAGTATGCATATCGATCATTTCAAGCATGTAAACGATAACAAGGAACTCGAACGCAAGTTTTCCTGCAGCACATCCGGTATCATTAAGAGATCCTTTAAATAGGGCTCTGAGTTAACATACTGTATTTTCCTCAAATAATGTCAAACGTTTACCTGAAGTGACTTATCCAGACTTTTTGTTGATATTGAGCGTCTACGTGAGAGAGGCGATGAAAATGTATCGTAGTTTAGATGTTCACAATTATTTCCTCAGCGGAGAGCTCGGGAATGATCCTGTTATAACAAAGCTTATTAGGCAAGTCAGGTCACTCTGCGGACATCTTTGGAACGCTCTCGGGCAGCTATTTTCTATGTAAACAAGCGGCATACAAGTGCAACTCCTATCTACTTGGGAAAAGACCAAAATCCCCAAAATGTTTGGTCAAGATTACTATCAAAGTACATATTTCAAATCAACAGTAAAATCTGACAACACTGGTATCATAAATTGTGCTTCTTTACCTCGGATTACGCTAGCAAAACCATTTTTCCTGGCTTATAGCTAATGCGCATGCACATTCTCGAGTTACTTGACAGATGATGTCTGTATCTAAAAGGTGATTGGCTCTTTTACCTGGAAGGCAGTTAAGCGTTCCAATTTCTCCTATTCATTTTAATAGAAGTGACCCGTCTCTGCTAAATAGTCTCTGGTTATAATCAATGTCTGCGTGACCCGCGGGCAAGGTAATGATTTATTTTTTAAATGAATAAAGTACTTTTCTGGTCTTCTTCTTCTGGAAAAAAGCGTCTGCTAAATGACTACATGTCAAAGTAAATTACTTGCGGAGCTTAGTAATCGTAAGTCTCTATGAATGAAGCACCTCACGCTGTTGTTTTGATTGAGGGTGCGTTCTATTCAGAAGTGATCATCACTATGCACTTTGAAGACTTTACCATCCACTCTGAGAGCTTTGAAAGACTAAAAGGTGTGGGGCTCAAAAATAAGGGTCATTCAGAACTAATTTATGAAGTAATTTTTATTGGGAATTCTGTTTGAAGCGATCTTACAGCATGATTGTTCTCCCTTCAAAGTGCCCTTGTGAGGGTGATTTACCACGTTTGGTACACACAAGTAGCAGAAAATGTTCAACAAACAAAAAAAAGTCACTTTCTTAAAATGGTCTATAGTGCCAGCAACCGCAGTGGTAAAAAGGCCATTCTGGACAGGTAACATCTATATGTTCAGAACTATGAACTGTTCTCATGAAGTATAAAATCATGAGCTTTGCTGAACAACCATTGGAATTTGTAATGAAATCTGATAGTTTGGTACTGCTTCTCTTCAAATTAGCCAAGAATCCATAGATTATCTTTATAATCTCTAATATGATTTTTTTTTTTTTCTTTTGTCAACAGGTGCAACCTAGTACCTCTTCGAAGATAACCAGTCAAAGTACAAGGACTATGAGACTGGTGAAGTGTAATTTTCAAGCCAAACAACTGTTTGTGGCACAAAAATATTAATACATTTGCTTAAGATAAAAACATTTCATTATTTAATTGTGTGTATTACTCTAATTGATAAATTACCAAGGAGAGATAACAGACAGTTCAATATCAGAATTACAGTTTGTCAGTTGAAAAGATTGTTTGAAAAATAAATAAATGCAAAAATCAAAATAAAAAAATCCCCAGTTGCATTGTTATTGTCACTTGCTTTTTTACTTTTCTCTAAAATCCCATGCATTTTAATTTTATGTTCTTTCCCAATTCATTTCTATATTTTGGTGCACTTTGGAACAAATTTGACAAGGGTTTTAAATTGTCCATGTACCAAAAGCCAGTTACTGTAGCCAAGGTCTAGTTCACATAGGCCTACGCCTTTGTCTGCCACACGTTGGGCATCACACCTGTCCCCTATTTTCCTCCTTTCAGGTGGTAAGCCCACAAGGAGGTGACCCCATGTTGTAATTTCGGGCTCAGCTCGGCTGGACCCCATGGGTCAAAGCCCAGCCATCAGGAGCTCGCCTATGAGCTCCTCTCCCAGGCCTGGCTCCAGGAAAGTGCCCTGGTCTCCCTAATCCGGGTGAGGTGACTCCACTGCTACTTGGTGACCTCATCATAGGGGGTAAGGTTGGATCACACTTTGTCTGGTCCCTCTCCTGGCATCAATTTGCCAAGGGAGGCCCTACCAGGGGATAATGCTCCAGACAACACTGCTCCCACTGGGGCACGCAAACCCCTCCACCACAGTAAGATGGCAGTCCATGGAGGGGTCAGATCAGTGCAGCGGCGACAGTAATGTGTTCATTGTACCGGACCATGGTGGTGAAGAGGGAGCTGAGTCTGCAGGTAAAGCTCTCAATTTACCAGTCAATCTATGGTCTTGACCTCACCTATGGTCACGAGCTTTGGGCAGTGACCGAAAGAATGAAGTCGCAGATACAAGCTCAGACATCCGGGAAAGGTTTGGAATAGAGCCGCTGCTGCTTCACGTTGAAAGGAGCCAGCTGAGGTTGTTTGGGCATCTGGTCAGGATGCCTCCTGGGTACCCACCTAGGGAGGTGTTCAAGGCATGTCCAACTGGGAAGAGACCTAGGGGCAGACCCAGAACACGCTGAAGAGACTACATCTCTTGGCTGGCCTGGGAACGCCTTGGGATCCCCCAGGAAGAGCTGGAGGACGTGGCCAGGGAAAATGACCTATGGGCTGTCTTGCGGAGTCGGCTGCCACCACAACCTGGACCCGGATAAGCGGAGGAAAAAGGATAGATGGATGGGTTTTAAATGGTGTGAAAACTTCTGTCAGGTCACAGTTGCTTTGTACAGTATATATTCATCTTAAATGTTTAGTTCACCCAAAGATTAAAATTCAGTCATTGTTTACTCACCCCTGCGTTGTTATAACCCCATTTGACTTTCTTACTTTTTCTTAACACAAAGGGAGAAATTGAAAAGAAGATTTTCTGAAGGATATTCGGTATGATGTCTTTTTGTCCATGCTATGCAAGTCAATGGGGTCCTTAAAGGGCATTAAGGTAGTCCACTTGACTCTAGTGCTTTAGTCCAAGAAGTCCTAAAATACCTAGTGAGCTATTCGTTCCTGTTCATTTCAATGGCATCTGCTCCGCTAGCGCAGAGTTCCCCGGAAGTGTGCAATCTGGAGGCTGCCGTCTTTTCACAGGGCCGCTCAGTTCTGATATCAGATATCATGTGACCGGTCACTTGTGAATGGCAAAAGATGGGGAATGATATTCAAGTTAATAAAAAAATATAATAAAAGTGAATTTCACACTTGTAAGAGCCCTTCAAAAACAATTTATTCCCAGAAAAAAGTTCTATAATGAATTAATTGTCAAAAAGCACTGCTAATTGTGAATGGGAGTCAAGGGGGAAACATGATTTTTGCCATCTGCGTGCAGTTCCAGCATCTACCAGCTGGGGCTAACAGGAACCTGCTAACCAGCTACTTCCTGATACTGGTTTAATCCAGTGTTTCTCAATCCTTTTCCTGGAATTCCACTAAAACTAATCATTTTGGATTTTTCCTTTATATGATACAATCAATTCAGATTATGGAGCACTCTACTAATTAGCTAATCAGTAGAATTAGGTGTGTTAGATAAAGTAGACATTCGAAAAGTGTAGTTAGTGGTTTAATTCATATCTTCTGAAGCGATATGGTCGGTTTTGGGTGTGAACAGACCAAAATGTAACTCGTTTTCACAATAAATCTTGACATCTGAAGTCTCCTTGGCACAATCATGGCGATTGGAAGTGTAATCGAGCTTTCTTTTTCAGAACACCTTAGCAACCCTTTAGCAATGCCCTGGAAACCACTGACAACACCCTAGTATTGTGGGGCAGAGTTTTGTGAGGGCAAGCACCACACACAATTTTGGAAATCTATAATTGAAAATCTTATGCTGTAAGATATGAGGAACCAATATTTGAGCTCAAATTCTCATTTCTTACTGCAATGTTGCCAAATAGGATTAAAACAAGAAGTCTTTGTTGTGTGTGGAATCCCCCGCATATGTAACCCCCAAGCCGCTCCTCCCATATTTTGGTGGTGTTAGGTTTTATTAGGGAGGGTTACCCCACATTCTGTTTCCAGATGGCTAGGCCAAAGGAGAGTGCTCTTTCTGAAATGATTAAATCTAGAGGAGAGCCTCTCCCAGTTCTAGTCATTATAGAACATCTCAAGTGAAAGAGTTACGGAGATAAATACTGGAAACTGTGTATGCATATGTTGTCTATGCATCATTTTTACATTTTTATTGTATTTTTATTATTATTATTATTTCATTTTAAAATGTACTTGAATGTAAACATTTTAATTAAAAAATGGTAAACATTTTCAAAACGAAAAAAAAAAGTGATTGCAACATTTATATATTATAATTGAACTTTCTTCTGTAAATCCTTTACATTTTCACACAGACTTACAACTTCTACTGACACATCTCATGAGGGTTGTCGACATTTAAAGGAAAATTCTGTGTTCAATACAAGTTAAGCTCAGTCGACAGCATTTGTTGCATAATGTTGATTACCACAAGAATTAATTTAGACTCATCCCTTGTTTTCTTCAAAAAAAAAAGGAAAAAAAAAGCAAAAATCAAGGTTACAGTGAGGCACTAACAATGCAAGTCAATGGGGCCAATTTTTGAAGGGTTTAAAAACAGAAATGTAAAGCTTATAATTTTATTAAAGCACTAACATGGATTCTTCTGTTAAAACTTAGTGTGTTATTTGAGTTGTCATTTTAGGCGTTATGTCGTCATGGCAACGAAGTTGTAAAATTGGCTACAGCTTTACACAGAAAAGGTTAATAAGCGATTTTATCACACTAAAATCACGTTAGCACGCATATTGTTTACGTATTGTGGCTATACTTTTGAGTATTTTAACGGGTAGGCCTACAGATTGGCCCCAGTCACTTCCATTGTAAGTGCCTCACTGTAACCCAGATTTTTATTTATTTTTTTTTTTTTTTAAGGAGGGATGAGGCAAAGTTAATTTTTTTGTGGTAATCAACATTGCGCCACAAATGTTGTCGGTTGAGATTAACTTATAAACTTATTGAACGCGGAATATTTCTTTAAGATATCACCCCTTTAGCTCATTCCTTAAACAGATGGTCTTACCACTTACCCGCACAATCCCCAGTCTTCCCTACTCAAAAATGTATGCCTCCACTGATCCCCTCCCCACAACACGAGCAAAAATAAATGATTAAATAAATGTTAAAAAATGCAGTGAATAGCATAGAGTGGATGAGAAATCACTTCTGCACCTAATCTAGTCCTTGTAGTCATCCATCCATTAGTCTAGAAAAAGGATTAGGAGGAGGGTGAAGAGCCAGAAGCTATAAACAAAGAGCAGGAGGAAATATCATTCCTATTACTGACTATTGCTACCACAGAAGCCAAGCAAGACAAGACAAGAGGGGGAGGAGAACAGTAGCGTGTGCAGGGCAGAGGAAGGGGCTGGCTTTAGTTTGATGTGAATGGGTATTAACAGCAGTATGCTTGAAAGAGGGAGAACAATTCAACCTGCCCCTGTTCGAACAGCAGGATGGGAGCACAGTGAGCTTCTTTGAGCAATCTGTCAAGGGAGGATTTTGTATTCGTTCACTGACAAATTTGGGTGAAGGGAAGTCACAATAAAACTGTCATGAATCATAGCAGAAAGGAATGTTTTGAAATGTACATGAAGCTGAGATGAGACCAGGAGGTAAGACCAATGTTTCTTTTGTCTGCTTGCAGAAACATTCTCTGACACTGGAAACAGGATAAAATATCTAAGCATCCTTAAAACATGATAAATGTTAGTGAGAGGCAAACTTGTTTTCAGACTTGATTGAGCTTAAAGAATCTGCTAGAGCACCAGGACAAAAGTACACTTCTATTCAAGGTGCATTCTTTGAAAACTAGTCTTAAAGCAATAGTCCTCCCAAAAAATGAAAATTCGGTCATCATTAACCTACCCTCATCCTGTTCAACCCCGGATAAATTTCTACTTTCTGAGGAACTCAAAAGATGTTAGCCTCAGTCCCCATTCACTTTCATTGCATCTTTTTTCCATACAATGAAAGTGAATGGTGACTGAGGCTAACATTCTGCCTAGCATCTCATTTTGTGTACCACGGAAGGAAGAAAGTCATAAGGGTTTGATTTCAGGTGAACTATCCCTTTAATAACCCAGTTTTACCTGTCAGGAAAATGTATATTGTTTTAAGGGTGTTTCGATACGTAACAAGACAAAAACACTCTTTGAAAAATTCAATTTTTGCAACCCACTTTATGTGTACATGTCTGACTTAAGTGGAGGATGCAAGTCACAGAGAGGCAGAGAAGAGGATGTGTCAACACAGTAAGGGAAACACTTTGTGTGGCAGAGGAAGTGATGTCTGAGGTTGAAACTGAGCTCTGCTAGCTTCGCACTTCTGAGCATTGTTCGGTCACTGCAGATCATAGCTAGGGATGTGCATCAGAGAGAGAGAGAGAGAACATGGAGACAAAGCCAATGAGAAAATAGAATCAAACACAAAAAGGTAGGGATTTTTCCCCCATGTTATTGCGTTGGCAGCCATGCTTGGGTGAAGGGTTTGAGGAATTTGTGTCGATTAATAAAAAAGGAGGGTTGGGAAGGTTGCACAGATGATTTGCACAGACAATAACCACTTCCGTTACTGCTGCTATTGGGCAGATGGTGTTGTGTTCAAGGTGGCAAGGAAAAGAGAAGATGGAGACAATCATGTCAATCTCAGTCTTTTTTTATTTTTTTGGTAGGATGGGGGCAGGGTTGCTGTCTGGGCTCTAGGGATATGGAGATAATAGATGCAAATGGATGAAGTGGAATAAAGAGAATGCAAAGAATGGAAAGAGCAGACATATCTTACGTGAGCATGCCCAATATGCTTTTGATGGCAGCATTTGACCCTGTGCAATTGATGGAAAATATGACATCTATCATTGTGCAGTTAACCATATTATCCACGATTATGACCAGATCTAGGGTTGAATTGCAAGGCTACATTGTAACAGGAATTTCAAAGTCTTGCGACCCACTGGACATAAGTTCCATCATAGATATCTTATAGGTATTATTATTATTATTGATATATGGGTTTTATAGGCTATGTTGCACATAAATAGAACAGATCACTGATTCATATAATCGACGACTCATTTAAAATGACTCTTATGGTTTTCTTTCGAGTACTTCTCTTTACACAAGCACTTCAGCAATAATAGCAATAACAAAAATGTGTTTAGTTATTTAGTAACCAAAAAAAGTTTATGATCGGCAACATCAAAATAATTTTTCCACATGTTTATGGAGAATATCAACAAAGGAATGTAGCATTATGAGAGCCATTTTTATTTTCAAAATTAAATAAATTGTATAATTACAATATGATATCTTAAAGGGGATTTATTCTTTTAATTGGATATCTTTAATGTATTTTTTATGTATTTATTTCTATACTAGCGGCCCATTGGGGAAATTATCGCCACTCTGATGGCCAGTCCAACCTGGACCGTATCTCTACACAATGTATTGTGTAGCACCATGCCTCTCTCAAAAGGAATGGTGATACACAATACATTCTTTATCTCTCTCTCAGGTACAACAATAACACACATGCTTGTTGGTTTTTATTTCATTTGTTTGCCTTTGCACTGAATGCTTTGGTGTAACTCTGGATGAGACCAAGTCATTCTTTATCTACAATCCAGTCTAACATTTTGATCCATAAAGAAAACCGTGTGAACCGCTTGTGAATCAGAATCAAATCAGGAAATCTTTATCAATACCTAACCCTAATAGGGATGTCAGTAGAGCACACCAAAACTGCTTGAACAATAACAATCCAAATTAATGGTAACATTAATGTATTATTATTCTTTGGTAGTTTTGTGTCAATGAAGAGTAGGACCGTTTCTAGGCATAGGCGTGCTAGGGCGCCATAAGCTGGGGGGTCACCAATGAGGAAGCCGCCCTCCCATCTTCCGCCGCCACCATGCATCACACTCCTATAGTTCAATAGTTAAACTTTTAAAAGCATGTCTCAAGATCCTGCATTCTGTTCCATTCTGTTGCACTTGGTCCAGCTTTTTATGAACCCAGGAACACATCCTATATAAATGCAAACTGATCTCACTGTGAATTCAGAAACAGTAGGTTGACATTTCTTGAGATAAACTTGGTCTGTGCTTACCAAAATTCAAAGCACTGCCCCAGTGGCCAAAGCGGGTAGTTTTTTTGAACGTATGGGCACATGTGAACTCACGTTTGTTGGGGAAATGTCCACAGAGGGGCGCCAAAAGTGAGTTGTTTTTATTTGTAAATGATGTAATACAATGAAGAGGAATGCATATTTTATTAACTCTACCCCAAAAACCTAACCCTAAAAATAATTATTCTTAAGCCATGCCCTCACTATACGATATTTGGTCTGATTTCCTAATTGCAGCCAAAACGGTGCTCACTACGGTTGGCGATGCTCGTTAAGTATGAGCAGTTCATTGATGTGATCTGAGCCAGTCTTGAGCTGTCACAGACGCTGCAATATTTTCAAGCATATTTGATATTATTGCCACATAATCTTGCAGTGTGAGCGATGCAGCGATAACGGAAAACTGTTCCAGCCAGTCGCGTCTTAAATTGAACAAACAATTTGATCATAATTGTGTTTTATTGTAATAAGCTAACAAGAAACCATTTTTAACAAATAAATAATTGTTCTCAGCACTATGACATTGTAAACTTGACATTGTGCTGTGTTGTTTTTACCTTAAAATCTCTTTGCAAAAAAGTCAGTTATTGTTTCTGCCATATTTTAAATTTTCGTGTCTTTTGTTTTTCCTACAAAATCAGTACACAGACAACTTTTGGAGTGTGAGCTGATCATGACTCTCCATTTCTTGAGAAATCATGTGATCTTTCTAATTTCTTGCGAGAATTCATGTGATAACTTTTTTTTCGCTGTTGGCTGTTGGCTACAGACATTGTAATTTGTGCTCCTGTTCTGCATTCTGTTGTGTAGTATCTGCACAGCTATGAACATGGAACATGCGGTAGCAATATGTCGACTTCCCGTGTGAAGTTGGTAAATTCCCCCTAAGAGACCAATCTGTTTAGGGTCTGGTTGACAATAAATCAGCTGAATTGTACAGGGCTTCATTAAGACTGAGGATTGTTACCAAGCAGCATGCAGACTGAAAGACAGTCTGGACAGCTTATGTGAAGAAGTTCCCCTCCCTGTTCCAGCTCCAATATGGGTTTTACATTTCCCTCTCTGCACTCACTTGTAAGAGCAACTCAGACCTCCTTGAAGATACTCCACTCCGAGTGAACTCTGCAGACTTAACTCTGCTCCCTGTTCCACTTCCACTCAGGAGAGTGAAACTAACAAGCTCTAAAATACCTGGAGAGAGCTATTCATTAGCATCCCCCTTCATCTCTACGTCAATTTTCAGCTAGCACAGGGAAATGGAGGCTGCCATCTTTGCTCATGGCTGCTTACTGTAGTTCCAGAATCAGGTGTCTTGTGACTGATCACTCGTCAATGGGAACAGATAAGGACAAATATAAGTCAATTTCCTGCTTTTATGAGACCTTAGAAAACAATATGTCACTAGAAAAAGATGTACTATAATGTTAAGAAATAAATTAAATTGAAATGTTTCTTAGAATTGAATGAAACTGCTACTATGAATGGCAGTCAGTGGAGAAACAATGTAGTTCCAGCATCTACCAGCAAGGGCTAACAGCGACCTGCTAACCATCTATTCGAAATGAAGAGTTAAAGCTGAAGTGTGTAACTTTTTCTGTGTTAAAATACGTTCTCCTATCCAGCCTTAATATGCAGAGACAGCAATAAATCAGCCATTCATTGGTTCATTTTCTTGAAAACTGTCAACACTGTCTCTATAAAAATCCCTGTGTTTGTTTTGAGTGACCTGTCTATACAAACACGACACTGACTCGATCAGTGGTGTGAGAATTGGGCGGAACTATCTCTTTTTTTGGAATTGGAAAGCCGTTTGGAAAACAAAGTTTATTTTTGCAATTCCATTGGGTGGCGCGCTAGTTGCACAGAAATTACGTACTTCAGCTTTATAGGACCCCTCAGACCCCATTAGGCCAAAAAAATGGAAGGGTTTCCCTGGTGTCTTATTAAAACTAGAATATTTTTTATTTATTTATTTATTTTCAACTTATTGCACTGATACATCGTGTCATTTTTCATTATGTCAGTTTTCAAAAGTAATCCAAATTAGATTTTTTTTCATCTGAAAATTCTAAATAGGCTACATCCCAGTGAGCCACACATTTATTTTCTGAAGAAATGTAGAGATGCCATCTTAGTAACACTGGCATAGCGGATGCTCATTTTCACCTGGTAACTCTAGTCTTAAAACTCAATAATATATCAAAATTACTCATTTTAATGTTACAGTACTTTATCATAGAGATTGCCAGGTTGAGGGCACGCAACAGGAACGAGCAAACTGACAATGGCAAGTGACGAGCCTTACACTGTAATTTGATCAGCTAATGTATACGTTTGCAATGTTTTTATTGTTTGCAAATTATAAACCAGCTCATGTGGATTTTTTATAACTCTGTCAATGTTAGCTAGATTTATTGCTGGCTTCCTTGGCTGCAGCTTGTTGTGTTTGCCCGCTAACTTGTTTCAAATCTGGCAACCCGGGGTGTCGAAATACTATTGGGAAATGAGCAGTGGGCGGGATCACACAGGTCAAAACACAAACAGAAATTCTGGCCCGGAACGGACATTTCAAAGTAGAGTATACTGGCTGTAGCATTTTGTTTTTGTAGAAGCCAGTATTTCAACTTAGCATGTTTCCTAAATCTCTGATAACATATTATGATAATTTTATGCTTTAGTACAGTAAATATATTACATATTGCACCTTTAAGTGTTTCTTAAAGGTATCTGCCAAGAACAACATTATAATTGTAAGTCAGCACATGATTGCATCTTGTCTTGTTGGGAAACAAGTGACTGAAGAGTTGGGGCATAATGCAGGCAAACAGCCTTAATATTTGTAAGTGTGTATGTACAGGCGTGTTTGTGAGAGTTTGTGTTGGTTTTCTCTGACAGGAAATCTGTGGCAGGTTTATTTTAGGCAGAAAAACACAGCAGGTGGTCTAAAGCCCCATTTACACTGATAGCGATTTAACCGCTGAAGGAGTCTCTGTGCTGTTGCTTGATAGGTGCCATTCCTACTCAACTACTGAATCAAACTTCATCTGCCAGTGGATCATGTGAGCTTCACTGTCTGCAATATTTGCAGTTGCTGCCTTGCATCGGTGAATAAAGTTGGGTCGCACATGTCATTGAAATCACCAACTCTCTCATGATTTGTCACTGCAAATTACTGTCAGTGTGAATGCCCCTTATTAGAGCTTTTTCCAAGAACGGATTAGGCAGGGCCCTTTTCTTTAAGATGATATGCGTGATTTTTTATGTTAAAATGTTAAAAAGATAAATCTAATAGAAATCTGAAGGATCATATCTCCATATCAGAAAGTCAAAGAGATATGAGGTTTGGCCCTTTTGACTCGAGCTAGCAAGCAGTCCTTAAGTATCACATCAGAAACTGCCTAGCCATACCCTAGTAACCATCCAGAGCACCCTAGAAATAAAAGCCCATAGACTTTTATCATAAATGGCTAAGAGGGATATCTTCAAATGAGAATGTCATAGAGACATGGGGGATGTCACTTGAGTTATCAAGTGGCCATTAAGAATTACCCTGGAAACTGTCTAGCCAAACCCTAGCAAACATTCAGAGCACCCTAGTAACTGTATCAGGGACTAAAAACGTTTCAAGGAACGAGAATGAAAACCGAAAACGAACACAATTTTTTTGCAGAATGTAACTGAAAACAGGAACAAAGTGATTTTCAATTGTTCCGGAGTGAAAACGTTATTTTTAAATGCTGGTAGCTGGTTATTACTGGTTAATGTTGTTCTGATAATGTTTTCATGAAACTAAAGGCCAAAGGGTTTATCACAGTAAATTTTTGGAACTACACAACTTCATGTTGCCCGAAAAAATTAAACATGTGCTTTGATCCTGAAAGAAACCACTGCATCACACATTTCTTTGCCTAATTGCCCGTTGTGGATGTCACATTCTCTGAATGAAGACCTTTTTAACAACTATGAATAATTACTACCTATACATGCATGGCTAATCCAGACACAAGGAAAAAATTATTAGAGGTAAAAAGTATATTTCTCAGTTGTTTCCAAGTCTTCACTGAATTATTGATAGCATTAATACAGATTTGATGCAGCCGGGTTTTGACTCAGAAGCAGATCTGTAAATAAAATTATACTTAACTGTTAATTAACTGCCTTTTACAATTTCTATGCCGATAAATCCACTACACAGGAAAAAAAAATTGTTGTGCTTATTTTCGCTTATTTTGGTGAGGCAGGTGGATTATTTTGGGTTTGTTTTTCCAGACCAGTTCGCTTGTTTCTCTTGCGAGATCTGGCAACACTGCAGTTGGTTTTCATCCACCCCTTAGCGCAGAGTACTGTCATTTTAAAAGAATGTTATTAACTGTTCTTTTATTTTGTTCTAACCAGTAACCTTTTGGAATGGAGGCTGCGGAACTTCTGAACCGGAACTAAAAAATACCGTTCTTGCTCAGAACGAACGGAAATTAAAAACATTTCGTTTTTAGTCCATGAACTGTATAGCAACACCCATATCTCTGCACTAGGAAATCGTGGAGACATGGTGGTACGTTCTATTGACGTAGGCTAAAATTAGAAACAATTGCTTTCTATGAAGGCACACACACCACCACCACTGCTCGGTGTCTATCGGCGGCTCCCAGCTACGACTCGTAGCTCCTGTAGCGCAACGGAGCACAACTCACATATTTTCCCATTAAATTCGACCAAAATCATTATCAAAGGACACAGATTATGTACTCTAGCCATCACTGATGCCATACTGTGTATATGTATCTTTCATATAGCCTTCACAATGGATTTTCACTTACAAGTATGTCTTTTTGTGGTTTGACAGCTTGAATCTGTTAAGATGGCACCGCAGATGGCCGCCTCGGTGTGGAGCTCTCCAGTTCTTTTGCTGTTTTTGTTTGTTTGTCCTGTGTTTAGTCATTTATATCCAATCGGTTTTATCAGAGACGAGCTGCTGAATATCTGGCAGCACAATCCAGACAATCTTTTACCGGTTTTTGATTATTCAGACATTCTGTTGGACATTTTAGCCGGAGGAGCTGCAGTGCTGTACAAGTGCACTAAAAGACGCAAATGTGGGAAGCGAGTAGGCGCATTGGTCAAGTCCGACAGCGCAGCTTTCGAACCGCGCTGCCAAGCATCCATCTAGCGAATATCTGCTCTAACAAAATGGATGAATTACTTCTCCTCACCTGCAAAAATAAGGACTATGCAAATTCTGCTGCATTGTGCTTCACGGAAACCTGGCTGAGTGAAGCCACTCCGGACAGCGCATTACATCTGCTGGGCTTCCAGCTGTTCAGAGCGGATCAAGCTGCGGATTTAACAGGGAAAACGAGAGGCAGTGGAACGTGTTTTACGTCAATGAATGTTGGTGTACAGATGTCACAACTCTGAAGAAGATGTGCTGTCCAAATTAAAGAGGCGCTTTTCATAAACTTTAAGCCTTTCTACTTGCCACAAGAGTTTTCCTCATGTATTCTTGTGTGTCTATATTCCTCCACATGCATGCTTGAACACAGCGCTGCAACAGCTGGCTGATCAGATCACAGACACGGAGCAACAACACCCGGACTCACTTATTAATATTCTTGGAGATTTTAACAAGGCAAATCTCACCTACGAACTGCCCAAATACAGACAGTACATTACATGCCCCACCAGAGACAGAAATACACTGGATCATTGCTACACAACAATAAAGGATGCATATCGCTCTGTCCGACGTGTAGCTTTAGGACTCTCTGATCACTGTCTGGTTCATCTTCTTCCGACCTACAGGCAGAAACTAAAATCAGCTAAACCTGTAGTAAAGACTTTAAAAAGATGGACATATGAAGCAGAGCTGGAACTACAAGCCTGCTTTGACTGCACAGATGGAGGGTTTTTGAAGCTGCAGCTACCGACCTGGACGAGCTCACAGATACTGTAACATCATAATTCAGTTTCTGTGAGGACATGTGCATTCCTACTAGGACTTATTTAGCATACAACAATGACAAACCATGGTTTACAGCAAAACTCAGGCAGCTTCGTCAGGCCAAAGAAGATGCTTACAGAAGTGGGGATAAAATCTTGTACAATCAGGCCAAATACAGATTGACAAACAAGGTTAGAGTGGCTAAAAGAAGCTATTCTGAAAAGCTGAAAAAACAGTTTTCAGCTAACGACCCTGCATCAGTGTGGAGAGGCCTGAAAAACTTTACCAACTACAAGACACGATCCCCCAACACTGTAGGGAATCAACAACTGGCTTACGACCTTAATGTGTTTTACTGCAGATTTGAAAAGCCCAGTCACACAACCCACACCCGCTCTGACATTCACAGCACACAAACATTTACACCTCCTGCCACCACCCTCCTCCCCTCTCCTGCTACTAAACCTGCACTTAAGATCTGTGAAGAGGATGTGTGCCAGGACTTCTGGAAACAGAAGACAAGACAAGCACAGGGTCCAGATGTTGTTTCACCCACTTGTCTAAAATCCTTTGCTAACCAGCTGGCCCCCATTTTCACACAGATCTTCAACATATCACTGGAGCAGTGTGAAGTTCCCTGCTGCTTTAAATGCTCCACAATCATCCCCATCCCAAAGAAACCCAGTATCAAAGGACTTAATAACTACATACCCGTCGCTCTGACGTCTGTAGGCATGAAGTCATTTGAGAGACTGGTGTTGGCCAACCTGAAGGACATCACTGGACCCTTTCTGGATCCCCTTTATTTTGCTTATAAAGCAAACAGATCTGTGGATGATGCAGTTAATATGGGACTGCATTACATACTTCAACATCTAGACAAACCAAGGATACTATTTGTTGACTTCAGTTCGGCTTTCAACACCATCAACCCTGCTCTCCTATGGACTAAATTAACCCAGCTCTCTGTTCCCGGCTCTGTCTGTCAGTGGATCACCAGCTTTCTGACAGACAGGCAGCAGCTAGTTAGAATGGGGAAATTCACCTCCGGCACATGTACAATCAGCACTGGTGCCCCCCAGGGATGTGTGCTCTCTCCACTACAATTCATATTTAAAATGTATTATGCATAATGTCATTTTAGAAAAATGTAGAACACAGTAATGTACTTAGTAATTAAAGTAATGTAATTCCATAGTAATTATTTAATTGGAAGTCAGTATCCATAATCTGATTACAAGAATTTAAATTGTAATGTGTTACACTACTTTTTGACTACAGAGTAATCTGATTACAGTAACCAATTATTTTTTAATCAGATTACACACAACACTGCCAGCCAAGGCATCATTTGCTGTTTGGAATGCATACGTTGACAGGGAGCACATACAGCGTAATGACATATGATGCCAGGATCAAGTTTAGGATTTTGCGGTATTCAATAAGACCTTGGTTATAGTTTTTATGCATGTTGGCAGCAATGCCGAAGGAAAACAAATCACACATAGCTATATGCCTGTATTTGGTCATAAACGATAAAACATATTTCCTTTAGAGTGCTGTTTTGAACGGGATGTGAACGTTGTACAGATATTGCAACAGGTAGTCGCTTTTGTATGGAATGCATAGTTTTAAGAGTCAAGATCAGGAAACCTATTTTAAACGTTCGTTTAAAAAGCTATGGGACAGGGACCTCAGATTTAACCCTCTGCCTACATAATTGGAACAGTTAAAAAATAATAATAATTAACTCAAACTAAACAGCAGTGTAACGGGGTTCGTTGTGGGGTGAAAGGAGGAAGCGGGAAACGTGAGGCTTCAACTCAAAAGGTTGGTCTTTAATAATGTGCAACTCAAAATAGCTTTCAACTTCAGCATTAGCACAGACAACTTTGGCGGTTGAAGCGTGTCTCTCTCTCTCTGGGTCTCTGGGGTGGTTACTTTTTTATCGCTCTCCCCTGTGCTTACTGTAATCAGAAAAAGGTGTTAGATATTATAGCGCTCAGGTGTGAACACTTACCACTTTCTCTCTCTCCAGATGAACGCTCGACCATGCCCATGCCTCCACAAACAGTCTTGGTTTACTTGACATGTGTGGTTATTACTTTGTAAAGTATCGCTAGTTTTGGTGTTTTAGTTTGCTACGCCGTAACCGCCAAAGTGGAGCATATGCCGTAGGTTTGATGCAGAAGTATAAATCTGCCTTAAAGTTATGCCATTTTTTATAGTCAGCTATAGCCCGTCTGCCATTTGAATTTTGACGTAAAAGATTTGGCGTATCGCAATGAAACTTGGTTTGTATCATTAGCACCATGCCTTGAGGGTAACGGAAACGTTTGGGGACACCTAGTTGTCGAAATACATAATTTTTTTTTTAAAAATGCTAATAACAGTTGACTTCTTTAGTCAAATGGCTAAATTAGTCTGATCTTTTTAGATTCCTTGAGTCATGCAGAGTACTGTGATAACAGATTTTGAACTCGTTCTAGAGCTTTCATCAGATCATCCCCAAATTTGGATTAAATAATCTTGAGAAAGTGGTGGTCAAATGATGCTTAGATTTAAGTGTAATGCATGAATTTGGTGAAGAGAAAAGACACGTTCTGACACAAAACGTTGTGTCATTGTTACAATGCTCTGATAGGATCACATCAATCTGGTGACAGTGCCACCTAGTGGTTAAAATTATAAGGGATTGTGTAGTGTTAAAGGTGTACTCACTAATTTTTTGAAGTATGTCGAAGTGGCTTACATTGGCTTACACTGACACCTAGTGGCCTGGATTCTGCATCATTCAAATACAGTAGTTTTCAGTTAACAATGCTATTGTAGAAATTCACTATGCACAGTTAGCCAGGATTCATTTAATCCAGAATGAAAGTGTCCATAAAAGAGGACAGTTACTGAGATTAAGCCAGTAGAATTCAGCCGGTCATGTGACACTAACATGGCTGCCCCCATGTAGAATCAGTTACTGAAATAACTGAACTCTTCATCTCACTTGAGTGCTCATGATTTTATACATATGTTTCAAAATTACTATCCATTTCTTTAGAAGTAAAATTTTTTAAATGAGAAACAAATGACTGAGTTCACCTTTAAATCCTTGTGACATTTAAACTGGTAGTATAAACTGAGAGTATAAACAATAGAACGATAAAGAGTACAATAACTCATTTGAATAACCCAACATACAACCCTTGTGGTGTTGTTTTGTTTATTGCCTCTTTTTTATACGTTCATCTTTTTTATGTTTTACAAAACTCAGAAACATGCAGTTTCAAATACAGCCAGCAGAACGACAAGCTCTAAAGTTTATATGTGTCTGTACTTTTTTATTTCTCTCTCGTTTAACATGCAGACATGCAACATTGACAACACTGTTTCATTTCAACCACATAGAGGAACCGAGTCTTTAAACTTCCTGCTATAGTGCTTGACTTTAGTCGAGGTTTTGTACTTATTCTCACAATTGATTGGGGGTAGGGTGAGAATCTTTTTTTAATTATTATTTTTTTAGCAGACCCTAAATGGTCCTATGACTGCAGGCGCTGATACTTTAGTTTGCCCATAAATATTTGAAAAATGTCTGAAATCCTACATGGACGGGATTTGTCATTTCATGTACTGATCCAGAGTGTCTATTGTTTGGATGTAGGTGTTACGGAAAGTCATGTGCTCTGGATGCACAAATCCCATTTGAACAAACACAAATAATATTTGTGATATATTCCTAACATTTGAGTATATAATTAATGGAATTAATTAATTAAAAGTGCACTGTGATTTTTGTATTTTTGTTGCTAAATTTTTAAAACAAAAAATAAATAATAATAAGTAGTTTTTGATTAGACATATCATTAGTCATATCAGTCTCCAAAAGCCACTTTATTCTACACATGGTGCTGGGTGCACATTCATGAGTGGCGCCATGTTGAGATCATATGACCTGCCAAATATCACTCACTTGTCATCTCAATAACCTCCTGCAACTTGACAGTTTAACTTGCAGAACAAATAAACCATGTTGGACAGAAAATGGCGTATTTCTGCTATAGCATCAGTAACTAAAGACTTTTGCTTTTGCATGATGCCCTATCTATTGACCATTTCAAGGATGTAGACAATAACAAAGAAATTAGAATGCTACTGAACCTGAGCACTTCCAGTATCTTTAATGGATCCTTTAAACAAGGGTATGAGTTATCATATTTTCTCAAAGAACGTCAAACATTTACCTGAAGTGACATCAGACGTGTTGTTGATACTGAGCATCCACGCGAGAGACGTGATAAAATTATATCGTAGTTTAATGCTCACAATTATTTCCTTAGCGGAAAGATCGGGAATATTGGATTACTCCTATTGTAATCAATGAAGCCATCCAATAAAGCTGTGTGCGTGACCTGCGGACCTTTCTGGTAAAAGCAAAATATGTAATGAATAACAATATTTTCTAGAAAAAAAAAAAAAAATGTATTGTTATATTTCTATATTCTTTCTTGATCAGGTAAAAACGAAATATTTTCTACTAATAACGAGATAAAAACATCCTGTCCCCATCGGTTGTGTTCGCGGGCCGAGCCACAGATGGTGATGTCCCCGTTGGTAGCAATCTCCGGGGGGACCGCACCGGTTACCGGGGAGTGGGGGAAGTAGAACCAATCGTCATGGGGCCCCACTGAAGTGCGGGACCTGGTGTGACTGCACCGGTTGCACCGCCCTGACGGGAGCTGTCTTATACAAAGGTGCTGAAATTAGACGAAACTTTCGCCAATATGTCCAGGAGTTTGTCTCATCAACACGAACATAATATGAAAATGCCATCTTGTCTGCACACGTATTAAAGTTATTGAACATTTTTTTAATAAGGGAAACAATTATGGCTTTGGAAAGAACAGGTTTCAGAAGTATTGATGCTCAGATTCTTAGGGATTTATAAAAGTGACCCGATATAAATGCATTTAGTGTGACACTCTATTTTATCATTATAGTGGGCTCTTTTTTATCAAACCACAGAATTAAGAAAGTTTTGTGTTGTGAAAAGCGCTATACAAATAAAAATGACTTGACTCGGCTCTGCAGTAACCACTCCTTTGGTTGTAACCACTCCTTTGGTTGAAAACAGATGCACACAAATATACAACGATGGGCCTCAGCATTGTATTGAACTACAATCATTGATCTTCTGGTTTTAGGTCTAAGCACTGTGAATCGTAAAATAATGTAGCCGACAATGTAAGATGATCTTTAAAGCAAAAGTTGCAACGTTACCTGGAAACAGCCTTAGGCATAAATAACCAATATATTAGTATAAATATTTATAGTATAAATGTATAAAAAGTATAAATAGATAAGTAAAATCTGTTGAATAGATTGTATTTACTTGTGAAATATGATGTAGGCTCATATGAAACACATTTGTTATATTTGTGAAACACAGCTCATTTGTTTGTTAAGCCAGTGGTACAGGACAACTACTCTTCATTTTCTCTCAAATGGCTCTTTGTATTTGCAAATCGCTTTCTGTAGAGTCACGTGGCGCCATGTGAGGGTCGGACGTGTGAACGGCGAGCTCTGCGCACTTTGCTAGTTTCATTATTATTTGAGTCATAAACCGGTGAGATTCAATACATCCTGATTCTTAACTGTTCTATGAAGACAATATGTCAAAGAATGCAAAATCCTCGGGCTCTGGAGACATTAAAAGACACTTATGTGCTCAAGCTGATACCTCAGACAGGGCCGCAGACCAGGCACTCAGTTTGGACGGTGCGGCGGGAGAAATTCAGCATCAGCTGTCCAGCATGTCTGTAATGCTGGCGAAGGTCGTGGCGGACTTGGAGGATCTTGCTGTAATACGTTGATCGATCACTTCCATGGAGACGAAATTCTCTGAGTTGGTTACAAGAATCGGGGAGTCATCGGAGAGGGAATTAGCTGCTAGCCCGCTAGTGACCAAGGCAGATTTGCAGTGCGTCTGGGAAAAGTTGGAAGACCTTGAGAATCGTAATCGGCGAAACAACATCCGAATTGTTGGAATTCCTGAGAACGAAGAAGGCTGAGATATGGTGAAATTCCTGGACGAGCTCTTCCCGAGTCTGCTCGACATAACAGGCCATAAGCTGGAAATCGAGCGAGCTCACAGAGTCCTGGTTCGGAGATCCGCTGAGGGAGACAGGCCCTGATCAATTCTGGCCAAATTTCTGAGATCATCTGATAAAGATCTTGTGTTACGCGAGGCGAGGAGTAAAGGAAGGCTTTCTTGGAAGAACCACAGCATTTTCTTGTTCCCAGACTTTGCGAATTCGACAAGAGAGAAATGTGATCGATTCAAGTAATGCAAGAATCTCTTACATCAATGGAAGGTCGCTTTTGCAGTGATGTTTCCGGCCAAACTGAGTATAGATTCTAAGGATGGACATAGAGAATTTACATGCCCACAGCAAGCACTGTCCTTCATAAAAACATTGGAGTGAGTAAGTCATTTGGTGATTTTCATGTTGCAGCTTAGTGAACCGACTCACTGAACATACACTCGACTGCCCGAGGAAGCTGGGCACCTTTTTCGTTTCTTTTTGTGCTGGTTCTGCCCTACGGCTTGAGTTTGTTTTGTGTAATGTAATTTCTTCGGGACAGCTTGTGGATAAATCTGCACGTTTTTGGTGCTTATGCCTCCTGTGGCCTGGAGTTTGTTTTGTGGAATATCTCTTGCAGGACATTGGAGTGAATGGGTCTTTTGTTGCACTCATGTATTGGCCAAATGGGCCGGCTTGCAAATCGCTTTCTGTTTGTTTGAGAGTCAAGTTTTCCTTTGCAAAGCGGATTGTGTTTGTTTGCAAAACGTTCTATTTCTTTGTTTACTTTTGGCAGAAATTTGGCTCCATAGTCGTTCCCCTATTAGAGATAAGACGTGCTACAGTTGTTAGTACTGCACGTATCCAGCGGTCTCTCTTCACTGCTGCGGTTCATGCGTCATTTCATCATTTTATAATTTTCAGTTGCATTTTTGGAAGTCTAAACTCTTCAATTTCTGTTAGTTTCAGGAATCCAGGGAGCATCCAGCCACAGAACAACATGGTCCACATTTTAATAATGACATTTTAGGACAATAGTGTTAAAGTTAGTATTGTTAATCGTGTTAAAATCACTATGAATGAAGCGCCACCTGCTGTTGTTTTGAATGAGTTTGAACACTAGCAGGAAACGTTCAAGGGACAAAGATGTCGCATCCTTAAACTGACGAATAGTCCTTCAAAAAGGTCTATATTGCTAGGTGTCAAAGCAACATTAAAGTAATAGTTCACCCAAAACTGAAAATTCTCACATCATTTACTCACCCTCATGCCATCCCAGATGTTCATGACTTTCTTTCTTCAGCTGACGCTTCCGATGTAGTCTGTTTCCCAAACAAATTACTCTTATGAACTGGTGTCTTGCCGATTTTTGACTCCTGATGAATGGTTAGGGGTGGGTGTTAGGGAGAAGTACCAGTGACTCCCTACTATGTGAGATGCCCGCGAGATGCCTCACCGCTAGAAAAAGCGGGGAAAGGCACGTGTGCAGCCGCCTGCCCCCTCCCTACCTAACATTTTTGAGAAAATATGTTAACTCATACCCTATTTATATATACTTTATGCAACATATATAACCTTAGAAAACCTGAGAAAAATAAAGTAATAAGCAAAACAATAGATTTGTCATGATAGTAAACTTAGATACTGTAGATACAAAATACTAATAATAATAAAAAAGATTTTCTGAAGAAAATGTGAATAGTGGTTGCCGTGGCAAAACTCATCATCTTAATGTCCCACCAAGGGCTTCATTACACTCTCCTGAATCAAAAGAGCCTACTTTGTCTCTACTATGTTCTGGTACAGAGATATGGCTGGTTAATATTGCTACATGGTTTCTTGGGTGCTCTGGGTGGTTGCTAAGGCATGGCTAGGCAGTTATCAGGGTAATAGTTAAAGGCTGCTTGATAGCCCAAGTCAAAAAAGCCCACCCCAATTTCTCTATGATGTTCTGGTGCCAAGATATGGCTATCTCATGTTGCAAGGGTGCTCTGGATGGCTGCTAGGGCAGGTGATTTTTAAAAGCTGTTTGCTAGCCCTAGTCAAAAGAGCCCAATCCCATGTCTCGATGACATTCTGATACAGAGATATGATCCTACTGATCTCTTTTCAATGTTAAGTATAATTTTTTTTTGCATGACTTTTTGGCCCCTGGGTAAACATTGCATGCCTGATTGCTTATAAAAGTCATAGCAGAATTCTCCTCAATTTGACAACTGGACGATTTGTCACCTTTGTCATAGCATATGACAAATGGTGCAGTGCCAAACTTTGAACAGAAGAAGAAAAAGAAGAAGAAGAAGTATGTGAGATAGTAATAGGGATGGTTTGCTAAAGCAAGAGCCCCTAAATTTGATTTATGGAAGTGAAGATACTATATATTACCACTCTGTTACATGCCTCAGGCCACTAGCAACCTACCTATACACTTATAAGCAGTTAGAATTTTTATTTCCTTTTGTAATTTTGACATTTTACACTATTCCTAAGAGAAAGGTTGCGGAATACTGAAGATGTAGGAGGATAATGCCAAAAATTGATTAGGCAAATGGGGTGAAATGTGGTATGCATTTAAGAGTTAATAAAATAAAATAAAAAAAAATCAAATCTGTTCAGGAGAAGTCCTTGGTTATGTTAGTGAAACCATCTGTAGCCCATAGATATGCTCCCTGACCCCTCTCAAATATTCACACTTTCACAATTCTTGGGAGGCCTGTGCCCAGTAATGATACACGTCTAGGAATAGCCCTGTCCTAGATGAACTTCAGATGATACATTTTCCACTGAGGTAAGCCGTTTAGAAGACGCGTGACTGGCGACAAATGTTTTCTTTAATAGACACACTTTCTTTTGAATTGCACGCATCTCTTACATCAGTGAGGTTCATTAGCAAGAGATATACATTTTACAATTCGACTTAAACCATCTATTATGCCCCTATATGTCCCTGTAATCTGCAATCACCAAGCACTTTAAAAGGAACACTATGGTCCTAATAAAGTGCCCAACGTGGTCTTCTGCTGTTGTAGCCCATCCGCCGACATGTTGTGCATTCTGAGATGCTATTCTGCTCACTACAGAGTGGTTATCTGAGTTACCGAAGCCTTTCTGTCAGCTTGAACCATTCTGACCATTCTCCATTGACTTTTTTCATTGACAAGGCGTTTCCGTCCGCAGAACTGCTGCTCACTGGACGTTTTTTGTTTTTTGGCACCATTCTGAGTAAACTCTAGAGACTGTTGTGTGTGAAAATCCCAGGAGATCAGCAGTTACAGAAATACTCAAACCAGCCCATGTGGCACCAACAATCATGTCACTGTTGAAATCACTGAGATCACAGTTTTCCCCATTCTGATGGTTGATGTGAACATGAATTGAAGCTCCTGACCCATATCTGAATGATTTTATGCATTACACTGCTGCCACACGATTTGCTGTTTAGATAATCGCATGAATATGTAGGTGTACAGGTGTTCCTAATGAAAGTGCTTATGTCACTTATAACATCTCTGGTAACTTTATAATGTTTGTATGTCTTTGATTTTAACAGCTCACAAACACATTAGAGAGGATTCATCTGTCATTCTTACAATTTGACGTACTGTACGTATTATGTTGCAGTCTAAAGTTACTGGTTACTTTTGACTCGTGGATGGAAGCTATGTTGCTTTCAGAAAAATCAAAACAATTTGGCTAACAGGTTATCTTGATTGAAGTGTCCCCGATAACATAACCATGCATGTTAATTATTTTGGTATACCGTATTACCGAATATCAGCACATGTCTACTAAATATAAGGAGATATTTATGATTGACATGTTGCTTGCAAAAACTATTATTTCATCAGAATACACGGATGTCGATGTTGTTATTGCATCTGCTAGCAGAAGCTAACTGGACCATGCTACCCAGCAATGCCTTGAACCCTTAAGTATAACAGTCAATGATATTTTAAAGCTGAAGTATTTAATTTCTGTGCCACCGAACAGAATTTCAGAAATAAATATTGTTTTCAAACAGCCTACTGATTTTTGTTAATCGAATAAACGGATAGTCCTGTCCACAACTCACGCCATTGGCTGTGTCAATATTGTTGTGTCGGGTTGGACAGGCCGCTCAAAACTAACAGAGGAATTTATATTGTGCCACAGAGACATAGTGTTTACCATTTTTGAGAAAATTAACATACAAATGGCTTACTTATACGTAGTTGTCTCAGCATATTAAGCTGGGTTAAGAGAAAAGTATTTTAACACCTAAAAAGTTACACACTTGAGCTTTAATTTTAAACACATATTATAGATGCGTAAATAGATAAGCCTAAACTGTCTCGGGGAATTTAAACTATTAAATCTTTTGCAAATTGCATTTATGTGTATGCAACATATACAACAATTTCTTAGGAATTTCAAATGCTCCAAATTATATTGTGCAATGGGAAATGATAAAACACACACAAAAAAATATGACATAAAACCTCTCAGCATCATTAAACTGATAAAATGGGGAATTAAGCCAAATTTAATTAATTTAACTTAGCGAGAGCTAATATCTTAGAGATATGGAGGAAGCAAAACCAGGTCTAAACATAGAAGTTTGGTTCACCTTGTTCTATCAGGCCATTCAGGATGACATGACAGTTTTATTCCTCCCTGCATGCAAAAGGTCAGCCTGCATATGACATCACTTCTTGCCAAACAGGAAGCAGCCTCTATATTAAGGGTGATGGTCAGAGTCAGAAAAGAAGCAGGAAGAACAGCTTCTCTGAAACAAACCCACAACCCACCACATCGCACCTTTACTCTGCTTCCCATTGTTAAATACAACACACTTTGGCCTTGTCCCTTCCATCAAACATGCATGTGAATGCATTGTACTGACTTGCCATTTGAGACCAATCTATAGGAACATTTGGCGATAAACATTTCTAAAAGTGGTTGGAGCACAAATGAAAAACTTTTTAGGTGAACGTATGCACTGTATGTTCCTAGTGAGTGCAGTAAAAAAACTTTAGTGAAGTTAATATTAAAGCCCTCAATCCTCAAAGCTTTTTAAGCCTTCTTCCTGCTTAATCCCTCGCTGCGTATGGGGAACTTTAAAGCAGTGAGAAACTGTGCATCATATTGTAGCATGCTGTGTGTCATAGCAACGTGTTTCTGTTTTAGGGTTTAAGTGTTTTGTATGAGTCTTGCAAATTTCAGATGCTATGAGCTTGGCTGAATTATGGATAGCCTATATGGCTGATTCAGTTTTATATTTAAGCAACGTCACGCACAAGAAGACTGTATCAGTACTTAAAGGGTTAGTTCACATGAAAATTCTCTCATCATTTACTCAGCCTCATGCCATCCCAGATGTGTATGACTTTCTTTTATCTGCTGAACACAAACAAAGATTTTTAGAAGAATATCTCAGCTCTGTAGGTCCATACAATGCAAGTGAATGGGTGCCAACATTTTGAAGCTCCAAAATCCACATTTGGGCAACATAAAAGTAATCCATATGACTCCAGTGTGTTAAATCCATATCTTCTGAAGAGTTATGATAGGTGTGGGTGAGAAACAGATCAATATTTAAGTCCTTTTTTCTTCACTTTCACTTTCTCCTGTTTTTGGTGATTCTCATTCTTCATGCATATTGTGGAGGACAATTTATGAAAAACAAAAGTCTTAAATATTGATCTGTTTCTCACCCACACCTATCATATCGCTTCTGAAGACATGGATTTAACCACCGGAGTCATATGGATTACTTTTATGATGTCTTTATGTGCTTTTATGTGATCTCAGAGATATATTCACTTGTAGAGCCAGAGTCATGACATGCAGTTTTCACATTGATGGTTATTCGTTTACACATTTTCAAGCGAGATATTCCTTGCATTGATAAACATAAACAACACTCTTATTTACGTACTGTAATATGATAATTCAAGCGTTTTATCCACCACACATTAATGTTTGAATTGTACTACACATAAAATATCCCAAATTTAAGAGGCGAAAACCATGACATGGCTGAAATGAGTTCAATGGAAGACTCTTCATTATTTTACATTACAATTTACAGCTGCAGCTTACAGATGCAAGTAAACCATAATAATAAAATAGTATGTAAAAAACCATCTGTAAGCTAAACATGCAAAAGGAGGATTCAATAATAATGTGATTTAAATATATTTTATTTAACATGAAAATAATATGCAGAAGTATGCAATGTAACAATTACAATAATAAGAAGTTTCCTTAATTGTTTCTTTGGCAGTAAAGTGATAATGGAGAGTTGGTTACACACTGAACAAATGAATATGTAGGCTAAATTAGTAAAAATTGTGTTACAAATCCAAATCAGAACATATTTATTAATAATTTGAGAAGAGTACATGGGGAACTACTTTGTAGTATCTTGTACCTACAGTATAGTGGCTTTTAGATGTAGTTATAATCCTCCAATCTGTTTAAATAGACTTCTGCAAAAAGGACAATGGAAAGTGAAGCAACTATTGCATTTCTGCTATTGGGGGTAAAAGAAAGGAGAAAACGGCAACACACACACACACACATGGGACATATTTACAGTAATGCAGTGTAATTCTCAGAAATCATGAAAATTGGTAAACATGTAGCTTTACCTGAAAACCTGTTAAACACGAAATAAACGATAAACTCATTTTCCCTTGAGTAATGTTTGATTCAAAAAGGATGACAACCAAGCCAGCCCTTCTTTTTTGTGTGTACAGACATGACATAAACACACAAGGACAAATGATGTAAGCTTGAAATTTCCCGCCAAATCTGGCCTGACGGCTCAAAAATATAAATCATTATTGTAAGCTTACGATAGTGAATATGGGTTAGTCAAGAATTTTGTTCAAAATTTTAAAAACAAATTAAATACAACAACAAAATCTTCCATATTGCAGCTTTAATAACAGCATTGTTTTGACCGCTATGTCAACTATTTGACCATAGACCGCTGTTAACCACAGCAGCACTGATATTCTGAACAATGACACTCTTGCTTATGTAATATTGCTTTTACAGTTAAATGAGAAGTTATTATTTACTTATTGTAAATCAAAAGTAACTAAAAATGAACCTACCATTTGGGCACAATATTGCCAGTTATTTTGTCTGTTTTTGTTCCAAAAAATGTTCTAGTTCATGCATCAAGTAAGGGATAATCCATAGCTAAGTGTGCGTTAAACCATTTTAAATGCACAACGTGGAGGCGCAGAACCACCAGATGTGAAGTGCATTTTAGATCATTTAACACACACCTAGCTGTGGATTATCCAGCTTATAACCTGGTCACTTGCCAAAATGTATTAGTTACAGCTGTAATATATTTCTTGCAGCGCAAATTTTGACTGAAAGAATAAAAATAACGGTTTATTTTATTTAAGGGCCGATAGATCTGCAGCTCTGCCTGTTCTAAATCAGAGGCAGAGAAAAAGTAGTGCGACCACACACTTGGTCAAAACTGTGAATTTAAATGAGCAATCCAGAAATAATAATATCCACAGAATGTAGAGGGGTTGGCATGTATTACTTAATTTTTATTAATTGTCATTTTCAAATTAATGTGGAAAAACCAACATTACAAATGTGGCAGTGACAGTAAAAGTAGCACTTACTGTATAATAAGGGGGAAACCATTCAAAACACTCTGGAACCTGCAGATTTGGACCTCTGAGACATCGGTATGGTATCCATCAAGGCTGCACGATTGACTGAATTACTGAAATCGCAATTTGTCCCTGCACAGTCGCGCTTCACCGCAAAAACGTGTTCACCTGCATTTTGTAAACAACAGCGCTTCTCCATCAGCGTTTGAGTCAGAGATGTGTGAGTGCGGGGGGCCTCTAGTGGCTATAGGTGGCACTTCAGCACTGAAACATAATATACACAACACATTACAGTTTAAATCACCTTGCATCGCCTTGCTGGACAGCGAAGATGCATTTAATAGGTCCTGATTTCAATCTCTCACCCTCTGTGCAAAACAAGCTGAATTCCATTATATTTGCTATGCTGATGAAAGTGGTTAGGAAATGTTTTCAATTTCTATAGTTCACTCTGCTTGCTCTGTAATGTTATGTTGCTATGGTTACAAACAGCGCATTAATATCTAACAGTGATTAAAACTGACCGGAACTACCTATGCATTCAACGGTTTGAATTGCACGCATTCCGGACCATGGAATAAATCTAAATTAACCGACAGCGGTTTTAAATGATTTTTAAGCTAGTGTAGAGTGCAGCATTTACATTGCGCAGCATACGCCCAAACCATAAAACTTGTGAGCTCCGGGGAAGACATCTTTGGATGACTTTACAGTAATATATGAACTGGAGGAATTTGGCATTTGCAGTCAGTATACTCGCAGATTCTTCGTGAAATCAGTGGTGTAAACAGAAGTATACTAGTCCAGATACATCTTTTCTCATGCAGTGACAGCGTGGGCGATTTTCAGATCATGAATATTTGCCGCAAGCGCTTGTCCAGAATTCAGTACAGTAGGCCCGAATATGGGTGCCAAATCATTTAGAACTACAACCCTAATTCCGAAAAAGTTGGGACAGTATGAAAAATGCTAATAAAGACAAAAAGGAGTGATTTGCAAATTATATTCACCCTATATTGAAAGCACAACAACTACACATTATATGATGTTTTACCTTGTGAATTTCATTGTTTTTTTTTTGGGTTTTTTTTAAATGATAAAGTATAATACAGTAATTTCAAATCAGATAATTACAACACGCTCCAAAAAAGTTGGGACAGTCGAGTGTTTACCACTGTGAAACATCACCATTTCTTCTAATAACACTTACTAAGCATTTGGGCACTGAAGTTTGTTAAGTTTAGAAAGTGGAATTTTCCCCCATTCATCCATTATGCAGGTCTTCAGCTGCACAATTGTATGGGGTCTTCATTGCCATATTGTGCGCTTCATAATGTGCCACATGTTCTCATTTGATCAGGACTGCAGGTTGGCCAATCCAGCACCCGCACTCTCTGCTTAGACAGCCATGCACTTGTAACAACTTCAAACGCAGTATGTGGTTTGAAGTTGTGCTGCTGGAAAATGCAGGGATGCCCCAGAAAAGATAGCACTGGATGGCAGTATATGCTACTCCAAAATTTGTACATATCTGTCTGCATTAATGGTGCCCACACAGATGTGCGAGTTACCCATGTCAACTGGTGTTTGGACCTGATGCTGATAACAGCTTGGATGGTCCTTTCCCTCTTTGGCCTGGAGAACACAACGGCTGTGTTTTTCAAAAAATATTTGAAATGTGGACTTGTCAGACCAAAAAACACAGTTCCACTTCTACTTTCCATCTAAGATGAGACCGAGCCCAGAGAAGTCGTCGGCGCTTCTGGACAGTGTTGATGTATGGCTTCTCCTTTACATAGTAAAGTCTTTACTTGTACCTGTGGATGCAGCGGCGAGTGGTGTTGACTAACAAAGGTTTACTAAAGAAATCCCAAGCCCATGTTCATGATATCCATTACAGATGAATGCCGTTTTTTAAGACAGTGATGTCTGAGGGATCAGAGATCACATGCATTCAGAAGTAGTTTTCGTCTTGCCCTTCACGCACTGAGATTTGACCAGATTCCTTGAATCTTTTAACTATATTGTGCACTGTAGAGGGTGGAATGCCCCAAATCCTTCCAGTTTGTCTTTGGGAAACATTGTTCTCAAAGTGCTGGATTATTTGCTGAAGCGTCTGTTGGCAAATTGACAGGTCGACCATCCTTGCTTTTGAAGAACTAGGCTGTTTTTGGAGGCTCCTTATATACTATGACACGATTGCCTCACCTGTTTAACATCTGTTTCACATTGCCTTGTTATTTCAACTCTTCAAATTATTATTGGTCTTAAATTGCCCCTGTCTGAATGAAATTCACAAGGTAAAACATATATATATATATATATATATATATATATATATATAATGTGTAGTTGTAGTGCTTTCAATATAGAAAAGGGTGAATATAATTTACAAATAACTCCTTTTTGTTTTTATTAGCATTTTTTCATACTGTTCCGACTTTTTCGTAATTGGGGTTGTAATACGCTGATAGATCCATCCATCCATCCATCGTTAATTTCAATACAAGTGCTCCATCTTGGGCTAAATAATCTCTTGCCTCAATAACCATTAACTTGCATTGCGTGTGTTGTCCATAAAATGAAAATGAATGGTGACTGAGGCTGTCATTCTGCCTAACATTTCATGACATATTTTTTTGGGGTGAACTATCCTTGTAATGTTCTCAGCAGATGAATTCTTACCCAATCAACTTATTATTAATCTCGTAATAAGCCCTATAAACCATTATTTTAAAACACAACATGGCGTGCACTATAGCACATAGTTGGCAGACAAGTGGAAAAAGACAGTTTACTTTGCGTCCAGTTCCAGCTGCTGATTAATCATGCATGAACTCATGACAAAAGAGACAACAGGTGATGCGCCTGCAAAAAAAATAAAAAATAAAAATAAACAGGCAAGAGACTACAGGAAAAAAGGTTGCAGTACAGAATACAATGCTGACACTACATAGTGTATAAGAAATATTAATTAAATATTTAAGATGTTTCATAATGGTCTTTAAAAAAATGAAAGATACACGGCAAACAAAAGTAATAATGCAATACTTGCTAAATATGCCTAGTAAAATCTCCCCTCACGAACATATTTACAATCAAATACACACTGGCACATAGTGGAGACTGGGGCAATATTAAACCCTTTTTTGCATATCTAGGGCCTTTAGTGACCCGGGCCGTGACCTTATTCCCACACCTCTTTAGTATTCCTAAATCTTTCTCTTCTGAATAATAATAAAAAAATTAAAAATAAAAAAAAAAGACAAAATTGCAAATATATATTTTTATAACTGCATAATTACCAAAAGTGTATAGGGTCATTAAAAACCTGAGGTATGTAATTGTGTCGTTTTTTTTTTTTCACACTTCCATAAATCATATTTCTATGATTTTTTTTCATATCTATATAAGTTCACTATCACAGGATATATATATATATATATATATATATATATATATATATATATATATATATATATACACAGTGGTGTGAAAAAGTGTTTGTCCCCTTCCTGATTTCTTATTTTTTTGCATGTTTGTCACACTTAAATGTTTCAGATCATCAAACATGTTTAAATATTAGTCAGAGATAACACAAGTAAACACAAAATGCAGTTTTTAAATGAAGGTTGTTATTATTAAGGGAAAACAAAATCCAAACCTACATGGCCCTGTGTGAAAAAGTGATTGCCCCCTAAACCTAATAACTGGTTGGGCCACCCTTAGCAGCAGCAACTGCAATCAAGCGTTTGCGATAACTTGCAATGAGTCTTTTACAGCGCTGTGGAGGAATTTTGGCCCACTCATCTTTGCAGAATTGTTGTAATTCAGCCACATTGGAGGGTTTTCGAGCATGAACTGCCTTTTTAAGGTCATGCCACAGCATCTCAATAAGATTCAGGTCAGGACTTTGACTAGGCCACTCCAAAGTCTTCATTTTGTTTTTCTTCAGCCATTCAGAGGTGAACTTGCTAGTGTGTTTTGGATCATTGTCCTGCTGCAGAACCCAAGTTCGCTTCAGCTTGAGGTCACGAACAGATGGCCGGACATTCTCCTTCAGGATTTTTTGGTAGACAGCAGAAATCATGGTTCCATTTATCACGGCAAGTCTTCCAGGTCCTGAAGCAGCAAAACAGCCCCAGACCATCACACTACCACCACCATATTTTACTGTTGGTATGATGTTCTTTTTCTGAAATGCGGTGTTACTTTTACGCCAGATGTAATGGGACACACACCTTCCAAAAAGTTCAACTTTTGTCTCGTCAGTCCACAGAGTATTTTCCCAAAAGTCTTGGGGATCATCAAGATGTTTTCTGGCAAAAATGAGACGAGCCTTAATGTTCTTTTTGCTCAGCAGTGGTTTTTATCTTGGAACTCTGCCATGCAGGCCATTTTTGACCAGTCTCTTTCTTATGGTGGAGTCATGAACACTGACCTTAACTGAGGCAAGTGAGGCCTGCAGTTCTTTGGATGTTGTTGTGGGGTCTTTTGTGACCTCTTGGATGAGTCGTCGCTGCGCTCTTGGGGTGATTTTGGTCGGCTGGCCACTCCTGGGAAGGTTCACCACTGTTCCATGTTTTCGCCATTTGTGGATAATGGCTCTCATTGTGGTTCTCTGGAGTCCCAAAGCTTTAGAAATGGCTTTATAACCTTTTCCAGACTGATAGATCTCAATTACTTTCTTTCTCATTTGTTCCTGAATTTCTTTGGATCTCGGCATGATGCCTAACTTTTGAAGATCTTTTGGTCTACTTCACTTTGTCAGGCAGGTCCTATTTAAGTGATTTCTTGATTGAGAACAGGTGTGGCAGTAATCAGGCCTGGGTGTGGCTAGAGAAATTGAACTCAGGTGTGATAAACCACAGTTAAGTTATGTTTTAACAGGTGGGGCAAACACTTTTTCACACAGGGCCATATAGGTTTGGATTTTGTTTTCCCTTAATAATAACAACCTTCATTTAAAAACTGCATTTTGTGTTTACTTGTGTTATCTTTGACTAATATTTAAACTTGTTTGATGATCTGAAACATTTAAGTGTGACAAACAATAAAAAATAAGAAATCAGGAAGGGGGCAAACACTTTTTCACACCACTGTATATATATATATATATATATATATATATATATATATATATATATATATATATATATATATATATATTTGTTTATTAC
This sequence comes from Myxocyprinus asiaticus, assembly GCF_019703515.2. Classification (NCBI taxonomy): domain Eukaryota; kingdom Metazoa; phylum Chordata; class Actinopteri; order Cypriniformes; family Catostomidae; genus Myxocyprinus; species Myxocyprinus asiaticus. The sequence continues at coordinate 5,227,478 of NC_059344.1, forward strand.
AAGACAAATGTATACAAATGACTACTAGATCACATTGATTTTCTGTGCAACAATATTAAATTATCTGTATTGCACATGCGTGTGCACATACAAATTATACATGCTATTTCCTACTCAAGGTGACGCTGTTGTTTCGGTGATCGACTTGATTTACAATTGACGAAGAAGAAACGTTGAAGTAAACTATAACAAGTTTAACACATGCACGGAATGATTTTGCTATTGGCATTTGGTTGTACTACTGAAATTCTGTAAGTTGTGCATCTATTTAGACTCAGTAAGTGCCTGAGAAAATACATATGTGTTGCTTCTGTGTAGCTGATGTGTATCTTAAATGTTATGTGTAGCTCAATATTTGTTTGACAGCCAGTTGCATCTCATGGAATTTCAGTGTGAAAGTAATGAATCCTGTTCTAGATTAGTTGCATCATCGTTCTTAAAAATATATATTCTATTCTATTGATTTTCTAATTTTCTTGAAAATGTTTTGAAAATTTGACACAGTCTGGGCATTTTGTAGATCCATTTTTGATAGAAATCCATGCCGGGTCACTAAAGACTCGAAGTAGGCTTTGTAATAATATTTGGTGAAACACCCATGCATTTAAGGGTTAAACTTAAACAGTAAAACACTTGCAGTATAAAACACAAAGGTAACACTTTACAGTCAGGTTCCATTTGTTAACATTAGTTAATGCTTTAGATATCCTTAACTAACCATTAACAATATATTTGTTACACAATTTATTAATCTTTGTTAATGTTAGTTAATAAAAATACAATTGTTCATTGTTAGTTCATGTTATAAGTTTATTGTGCATTAACCAATGTTAACAAATACAACGTTTGATTTTAAACATGTATTAGTAAATGTTGAAATTAACATTAACTAAGATTAATAAGTATTGTTAACTAATGTTAACGAATGGAACCTTATTGTAAAGTGTTACCAACACAAAATCAAACCAACAAAAGGCACTCTACTATGTTTTCTATGAAAGTCAGAAAATGGTAAGTGAAACATCAGTATGTAGAGCGAAAGTAAGCCTTACATTGTCAGTCATTTATCATATCAGAAAGAGGAAACAGACCCTCTACAAAACCTGATATAGGTATATCGGATTGCAGTTAAATGCAGAGCAAAATGCAGTGGAATCCTGTTTTAATTAGGCTTCAAATGCGGGTACTTTGACAATAAAGGTGACCATTACATGCGTTCACTCCTCATACTGCAAATAGACCAGTCTTTTCCAAGTATTTATTTAATGCAACATTTCGGCCTGCACAAGGTTGAGATGCACTGGGGACAGTGTCGTTCCTAACGTTATATGTGCCCTAAAAACGGCTAGACCAAATATGTGCGTCTGTGTGCATATATGTTGGTCAATGGACGCCTGTGTGAAATAGCCAAGTCTGGTGTCGGGTGTGTGTGTGAGAGGGAGAGAGAGGAGAGAGAGAGCGCGCAAGGGCTCGTTGCACCACTGCACCTGCCTCGAGGTTGCAAATCACAGGAAGTCTGTGTGCAAAAGCGACACATTTCGTCGATTCGCCCTGCGTACGGATGAGCATAAATGACGTCAATTTGCTAAGAATTGCACGGAGGAAAAAAGAGAGCGGAACAGACTATCCAGCTGTCAGACATCGCTTTGTTGTCGGTGAGTTTCATTCGAGCCCGCAATGTCTGATGCGAGTGACACCGAATGCCACTGATGCTATTGGTATGGAGACAGTTGCGGTAGGTTTTGCGTTTGTACTGTAAGAGAAGCGATGTGCTCGTTTGCTTCTTTGTTCATTCGGTTTCTTCGTCCTGTTGATGTCATTGCTGAAATATGCCAGGCAGTGTCATTTTGTATTCTTATGTATTGCTTGTCTACTGGCTCGTATTATTGTTAACAGAAAGGATTTGTGAAAAGAGGAACAATACATTTGTATTTTATGAGTGGTCAGATGCAGGCAGATTATTAATGGCATCCCCACAGCGCTCGATGCGCAAAATTACTGCCCTCTTTTTTTTTTAGCGGCATTTGGGGCAATAGTGCAATTTGATGCATTGATGTTCTAAAGAAAGAAATGATAGTGCAGCACAAATATAATGCAGAGAATGATTTGATATACCGTGTTCATGATATTAAGCTTCCTCCTGTCTCCCTTTCAACCAGCCAGGACACTTTGAACCAGAGATGGAGATGCTGATATGAGCTGATAATAATAATAATAATAATAATAATAATAATAATAATAATTAATATACGGTTACAAAATGGACTTTCAGACCTTGGCAAACAGTATAGTGTATTAGACTTCCGATGCATTGGGGAAGTTTTCAGGAGGCCCCATCGTCCGGTGTGCAGAGCCGCTGTTGTGCGGGTCATCTGGGTGGATGTTCATGGCAAGACGATTTAGCCTAAAAAGCTGCCAGCATTACTTGCTTTGAAATCTATATAAAAATATTTAGATGTCAGCAATGCAGTTTTGACTAGTTCAGTTAGGACAACTCTCGGAGTAGTATAACATATATATTTTTTATTATATATATATATATATATATATATATATATATATATATATATATATATATATATGGCATGGTATGGGCTGGGTCTTGGCAGACTAGATCTGCTCTACGCATGTTGCTGCTGCTGCTACTACTTGACATGAGTAAATATGCTGCTGCTGTTGCACAGAACCCATGCGCTGCTGCTGCTGCTGCTGCTGAAAGAGAAGAGTGCTGCTTCTACTGAACAAACATAAAATCACCCCCCCCCCCCCCCCACCCCCACTGAGCAGGTCTAGACCTGTGGTCCTGGGGAGGTGGAGGGAGAAACGCTGCATGTTACCATGCTGCTGCAGCCGTGCCAGTACGATGCGTAGGCAGATTATGTAATTTGATAAGGAAAAAAACGGGTTCTGATTGGTTAACGTAGCAAGGTGTGCCGGGGTGACCTATCAGCATGCGCCACAAAGTTTCCTTAATGAACTTGATTTGTCATTAATAATTCAAATTGGAGATATATATACAATCCGATTTAAATTAGAAATAGTCCACATTGTATAACTTTTAAATGTGAATTATTATTAGCCTATTATTATTATTATTTGTCAAAAATGCATAGCAGATATCTACAGTGTAATTCTGACATTATTTTGAAATGTTCTCAACTGTTTGGTGCATGACGGAGCACGTCACTTTCGCAAACTCTTGCGTTTTCCCTTTCCGTCCTTACGACGCGCCAACACTATTGATATAAATGCATTCGCAGCGTTCTTTGTGTGTAGGCCAATGGTTCTCAAACGGAAAATTATGGCACCACTTTATAGTATTTTTTTCCCAACGGCACCCCAACCGCTGAAAAATAAATAAATAAACAAATATGCGATTGAAAGCGCCTTTATTTAAAAAGTTTAATATCAGCTCATTTCGAATCAGAGTCTCAGGCACATTTGAGAGACAGGTTATGATTGAGTAACTTGTGGATCAGAGTTGACTCGAGACATGAACTGTTCTAACTGATTCAATCCGATTTGGTGAACGGAATCAACCAGTGCACTGAAAATAACCATTTCAAAAGGGCGACTCTTTCATGATCCGGAAATCACTAGTGGATGCCTGCCTTAATGGATACCAGACCAATGTCTCAGAGGTTTTTTATTTTCCCTCATCATATTAGAAAAATATCAGTAAATATCGGTGGCTGATACATTGGTGCATCCGTAGTTTGCATCAGCCGTTCGTAAGATCTTACTTAAATTGGGATGTAAAGCTTATAATAGGGGCTTAGTAACTACTAGTTAGATTATAACTAACTTTGTTCTTAATTTGGTTGCACTATTTATTCTGAAGGCAGGATTTATCTAGTAGTTTGTAAGCTCTTCTAAAAGTACCTAAGGTGTAGTTGCATAATGTAATGTTTACCTATATATATCCAATAAACTGTGCATTGAAAAGCCATAAATTTCAGTGTTATCTTGTTATAGTGATGTTTTAAACTTTTGCCTCACACTTAACTATCAACAGTAATAAATTACATTTCCATTGAAATGCAAAAATAATCATGACATATATTAATAAGTACTGTATATTAAAGTGTCAATTATACATATTCGAGAACTGAATCTAAAATGAAAAAGGGGCAGTTAATAAACACTTTGCAAGGTATATAAGCTTTTAATTTATAAAAATAGCATGTAGCCAACCTCAGGAGGGATTTAGAAAGAGAAAGAGGTGTTTTATCAGTTCTGTTTTGTATATGATGAATACAAGTTTTGACTAGTAACAATTCAGTTGCAGATATCTGTAAAATACATTATGACTGTAATTCAATTCAAGATGTCTGCAACTCAATTTGTGACTAGTCAAAACAAAATTGCAGATATATTTAATTGTAATTCCTACTAGTAAGAACTGCATTTTTACTAGTGAAAATTGAGTAGATGTTGTGTCATGACTAGTAACGCTGGGGAATTTGAAGACAATTGTGCTTGCCATACATGTGGTCTGACAAACTTGTATTGCGCAGCCAATTTTATGGGTGAAGTAACAGCGAAGGCAAGGAAGTGTATAAAAAATGAAGCAAAACAACACTACCATGAAAGCCACACCATGTTTTCGTGGTCATTCGCATATGCCCATGATGTTAGTACTACATCTTTTTGTCAATCATATTAGACAAACTTGATTGCAAATGGATAGATTGGAGTGTGGGCCCATGATTGTGCAATGTTCAATGATATGGAATTAAAACAATGTTTTGGCTTCTACAGCCACTTTTTGTAATGTCTGTTCATTTAATTTACATTTTCATTCATGCATTTAGCAGACGCTTATCCACAGCCACTTACAGTGCATTTAAGGTATCAGTGGTGGCTGGTGCTTATCAAAAGTGGGCAAGCATAGACTTGGCTATTGTTTTTGATATCTGCAATGTTGATTCCAAAAGCGGTGAAATTTCTTAACGAAAATAATTAACTAAATTCAAAAATCTTTTTGAAACAATAGAAGCAAAATGTCAGATTACGAAAGGTAAAATAAATACATTATGTCAGATTGCAAATAACTGCATATGTGTATCTCTGACTCCAATCCGCCTAACACTTCACGCTCGACAGCGGTGCCTAAAGATTTCATACGCTGTCAAAGACATACATCAAGTATATATTATTGTTGCGAACTCCCGCCCATTTGAAAGCTCGAACAATCATCATATAGAGAAAATACATTGATTGAAAGCTTAATGTCAAATAGGCAATCAGATTGAGATCCCAAAAAATATTTTAAATTTATTGCAGGTTATCCCAATATGTACTAATATTTAGTTTAAGGGTGAAGGGAGACTGACTTGATTCAGTCATTTACAGTGCACTTTGTTGGCTGCAGTTCTCTGATTGGTAAAGCTTTCTTTACTGGACCATGGTTAATGTAGTTTTTCATCAGGAATCCTGTTTTCAAACACGATTTTTAAACAATGAAGTTGAAATAACGCAGACTGATGGCATAAACAGAAGTATATACAACCTTGGAGCTCATGGTAGGTCTGTCTGTAAATGTTTATAAGTTATCGTTGAAGATCAATTGGTCTATGGAAAAAATAAATTGGATTTTTACTTCCGGAACCAGACTGTTGTGCTCTATTATGCTCACGAGGTCCATAGACTCCCAGAGAAGCACAGCTTCTAGGCGGGACCCAAAATGACGCATTGAGAGCTTCTCGTCCAATGAACATCAATCTTTTGTGCTTTGATTTGAATGGGACCGGTATCTGCTATAGACATGTCATTAGCACGGCTTCAGTGGGACTCGATGGGTCATTTTCTATGGACATATTAATTTAGATTGCTATACTTGAACAAACAGCGTGATTATTTGCTAAAATATTGAATAGCACAAAGAGTGATTTGTAATTTAATTAGATTATTTGCACATATATGAAATTGCATTGCCGCATTTCTTGAGAAATGTTAGGATTTCCTGTGCAGTCTTAAAGCAATCATCACAGCAAGGTATACATTTTTTATATACATTAATATTACCTGGGAATCAAACCCACAACTTTGGCATCACTCGCACCATGCGCCACTAGTTGAGCCACAGGAACACTAATTTATTCAATGATTTACTTGTCTGTCACAATAACATGTCTTAAATTATGTTCATTTGTGGCCTTTTAATAACCTATAACTTTGGTCTGTCTGTGTTTCAGAAATTCAGTGGAGGATGCAGCCTTCGGTTGGTCTTTGAGGGCTTGGAGCTTGGGGGGCTTGTGGTCAGCAGGAACCAGAGAGTTACCGCCAAGTGTACCTGACTCAGAATGAACAAGAACAGGTTTCATTAGAAGGTCCAACTTCAGTCAGTCCACACATAATCATTTTCAGCCTGATGGGGTTTGGCTTACATCATTAATGATGAGAGTGATCTTCAAGAGTGTTAGACTTCAAGATGCCTAACGAGCGATTCAAGTCATCTCTTGGGCCTGTATGGCTATTATTTTATTCAAAAGCAGAAGGTTGTGCTCAGCCCATCTGAACATCTTGGTGGACAAGGAGCCAATCGAACAGAGCTCTTCATGGCTAGAATAGAAACATTTGTGTCAGTCACTTGAGTTTCCCAAAAACTCTTGGTTAGTGTTTTCACGCAGATGCAGTAATTTGGTGGGGAGAGGTTAGAAAAGGTGGCAAGGGAAACTGTGACAAGTAAAAGATTCCCTCCACCTCAAATCATCTGGACATCATGCAGTCAGACGATCTCTTCATCCGCAAGTTTCGCAGACAGAGCCCACGGCCGCCCCTGGTGACAGTGAATTATGATACCAAGCAAGATGGTGGTGTGCGGACACGAGTCATGGCCGAATGGCCCCCCAGGAGAGAGGGAGAAGGATCGGACAGAGAGAGTGTCACTCCCAAATCAGCCGAACTCAATTTGAGGTCGATGGGTCGTGGACACATCATGCAGCGCAGCAACAGCGATGTAACCCTCGGCGATCTGGATATGGGAGTGCAGGTCGGGAGAAAGATGCTCCGCACAGGAGGAGACAAAACCGGACTAGGTGGCCAGGGGGAGTTCCTCCACCGAGAATATGGGAGTCTCTCCTCGCTTGAGAGATCGACACAGTGCCTGGATCACAGTGGAGAGGAGCAAGGAGCTCTCAGTCCCCAAGCACTGCGCTTCAAAGATCCGTTAATTCTACTGGGGCTGCAAGGGATGCCTCCTGAACCTGATGGCTTCTTTCAAACACTCTCCACTCCGACAGTGGACACTTCGAAGCCAGCCAAGCCCCCCAAACCCGAGGGGCTTGGTAGAAGGGCCAAACCGTCCCTTCTGCAAGCCCCTCAATTCCCTTGTGATCAGGTCACAGCTGGTGCTTGGGTACGCAATTTTGCCCACTATGATGTGCAGAGCATTCTCTTCGACCTGACTGAGGCTGCCACCAATCGCGACAGCATTGGACGCAAGAAGAACATCACATCGGGTGCATCAGCTGCCTCTCAGCTTCGGCCACTCACACAATCCACACCATCCTCACTTTCTCAGGGTGGTGGGGGCATTGCGGGAAGTGGGGTTATCTTGGAGGATGTCGAGCAGTCTCTGCTGGATGAAGGAGATGGGAATGATAATGATCTCCTGCTCAGCTGTCCACACTTTCGGAATGAGATGGGTGGCGAGGAGAGCGGGGGTCTCTGCCTGTCGCGGGGCTGCAGAGGACGGTGGAGGAGCCTGCAGAGCCCCAACGATGCTGTGTCAATGTTAGAGGAGCCTAGGGAAAGCCACGTCCAACAACAGGGGAAGAGTAACTTCTTCATAGAACATGCAGACCTAGGTGCTCGCTATTATCAGAAGTACTTCTATATGAAAGGTGAGGGTGTGTGTGTGGATCCAAGTTTATTATAATCCAAGTGATTTTTAAAGTAAATTAATAGAAGTTACATAAAAAACTTTTGTAGGCTAAACAACCAAAACAAGAGAACTGTTAAGTTGAATTACTTATTGCTGTTTTATAAATCAGTAAATCAAGTCCACATTGGCCTACTTCGTAGCATGACAAAAATAAACTGTTGTTCAATTTTTAAATAATTTGTACATAGAAATTGAGAAACGCGACAATATTAGAACTCTCCCATTACTGTATAATTACTGAAACTCTTGCAGATGCACTTTTTTAAACTGTCTGCACAGCAAAATAATTCACTTATTTACACCGCATCTATGTCTTAGTTAGAATCAGTGCGTTCTTATTTTATCACATTGCTCGCAGTATACATATCATATAAGCATTATTGCAAGCACGCTGGGCAACATTCCACGAGTCCAAAATAATGAAAAATTACCGACTATGCTTTTCACTTTTGTTCTAAAGCTTCTTCTCGAGTGTCAGATGATGTTTCTTCAGCATTCATTTTTGTGTGGCACCACAAACGAGGTGAAGCATCTGGGCATCTGTCTGTTTAAAATTTGTGCATTATGATCGGTTGTCATTACTGATAGGACTATAGAATATAGAGTTCAGTGTCTCTGATCCGCTTTTGCATTGTCATTTCTTAACGGATTCTTAATGTCTGGAATTGGTTAGAATACTCAACTGATTCAACAACACATCAAGATGCTTAAGGTGTAGACTTGAATGGATTGCTGTAATTGGCAGCCGTAATTGTAATCGCAATTGATTTATTGAGCAACCCTAGTAAAACCGCAGGGAAGTTTTACATTATTTAGCTCTTTGAAGACACAAATGAGCTACCCAACAGAATATGTTGTGTCCTTACATAATTCTGCCTCAAGGTGGCACTCTTAACGTTGATTGGGAGATTTTACACCCTGTCTACACCAGATGTGAGAATTGCGTTGCATCAAATGCAAATCGCTCCCATTGTAATCAGTGGTGCACTGAAAGCGTCCGTTATGGTGTGTTGCACCGTGTCGACAGTAGTCGGATGCTCCGTTCTGTTGCTGACGCACTGCAGAGATACTCCAAACACTTTATAATCCCGTCCGTCTGAAATAAAATGATTTTACTCACCAAATGTCATACATGTCAGTCTTTTTGCTATGAATTTTATTCATTCATTAAGTGAATTTTATTCACTTCTGACTGTTATACTAAAGCCAATTGGTGATGTTTTTGGTCTCTGGTTTACTCATTTAAATCTTTTGTTTCTAAGTACATGTTGTTGTTATTTCCATATTTAAACACAGATGTCCATTGGAAAAAAATCAGGGGCACTGTGGAGTTCTGGTGGGTCTCTGCCTCACCTGCCAGTAGCTGCCATGCAAAGTGTGACAGAGATTTGGACCACATAATGACTTGGACATAATGATGGAAATACATGTGTCAGCAATTTGAGTACAATTAGGGGTTAGGAAATTACATTATTGACAGTTAATAGTATGGATATATGTGAATTAATATTTGGAGACGGTGGTTGATTTACCATAGTTATTCTTGGCTAAACCCTGAAAGTGTTCTATGGTATCATAATATCATATTTCTGCTAAATTTATAAATGCACTAAAGGAAACACAGAAACTTGTTTTAAATCCTTAGTCTGCTTAATTAGAGCTGTGTTCAAAATATTGATACGATGATACATACATTATCATGTTCTATTTGCTAATGCGCTAAATGTATCGATATTATGTAGCACTTTGAAAGTTTGAATGTAGTCTGTCATGCCACACAAATTGGCTGTTTCAGTCACCTTGAGCAGTAGTAGACAACCACATTTCAGTTGGATGAGACTCTTGCTACTGCCGCCAAATCAAAAACGTATGTGCATTTTGCCTAATCTCGGCAGTTGGGAGTAAGTCATGACTCATACGATTTCCAAATACCGCAAAACACGACTAGACAAGTATCTACCAGTACATATGTCAAGATAAAGCTGCAAAATGCGCTTCTTTTACTCTCAACCATGGTTTGAAATGAACCAAATGGGGGGGTATTTTTTGAACAGTGGCAGGTAATTTAGCTCATCTTCCCGCCCGCTGTACGTTTCAGACCCCATTTAAAATGAACATGTATCGTTATTAGTGCTGTTTGTCGAAGAAAATATTTAATTGCGATTAATTGCGTGATTTTCATAGTTAATCGCGATTAATCGATTAATTGTATTCCATATTATAATGACAGAAATTCATTAAAATAGCACCAATTCAAATTATGTTTTAGAGATTTTCTAAAATCTAAGTGGGAGGTTGAATAATTGAAAGAACAATTCCCTATAGGTTAATTATTCATTGCAATGGGCATTAAATCTCTTAAACCCTCATCCTCCGCAATATTAATCATGGCTATTCATTTTGCTACAGCAATCGTAAAGTCGCATTCACATGATTCACACTGTTTTAAACTCCTCATTAAAAGCACTTGCAGAGAACGTCTTGTTTTGCTTTTAGCCAGTACCGCCGCTCCCAATACATATATTACACAGTGCGAGTAGGGCAGCATCTTACCCTAGTGGGGCACCAGAAACTCCACCGGCTACCCTTCCTCACACATTATACGTTATTCAAGGACCCGATAGCAGTCGCGGAACACAGACGATAACGCGCGACCAGGGAGACGCTGATGCTTCACTCCAGCGAGTCATGGGAATGCAGCTTTTCACAGATTCCATCTGGGTTTGTTTTGTACAAAAAATATGGTAAAGAGATCCTTTCTCCATCACTTGATCACTGACACTGAATCACTGTGGCTGCATCCAAAAATATAGGTCTTGCTGCCTAATCAGTTAATGGCTTAACCGACAGCATTTTTGAATGAATGGAACTCTTAAGGAAATTGGTCTCAGAACAGTTCGAAAAGCACCATATTTTGATCCTACCTCCATTTACAGCCTCCGAAGGCAGCATTGTCCAGTTTTCAGACGTTTTGTGTGTTTGTGGTGTGTGTGCGACAATGTAATGACCCTGGAGGCCCGGACAGATCGCAAAGGTTCTGCCCTATTCCAACCAGTCTTCAGAACTCACACAGAACTAAATAAATGTCAGAATCTAATGTCAAATCTAATGTCAGATTAGTAAATGTGTTAATCATTATTTAGAAAAATGAATGCGTTCAAAGTTTTAAATGAGTCGCATGTGTTAACGGGTTAATTTTGACGGCCCTAATCTTGATTCGTATCTTATTGTGACTTTGTTGGTGATACCCAGCCCTACTCAAAATCATGCCTCTTACTGTGTACATTTATTTGGGTATGTTAACACCATCAAGTCCATTTTTAATTGTGGTAATTGTGTGAAAAGCTTAATATAGTGTAGTTAAGGGGGCCTGGGTAGCTCAGTGAGTAAAGACGCTGACTACCACCCCTGGAGTCGCGAGTTCGTATCCACTCTTTGTTCGTATGCTGAGTGACTCCAGCCAGGAAGGGAGGGTAGAGTCACATGGGGTAACCTCCTCGTGGTCGCTATAATGTGGTTCGCACTCGGTGGGGCGAGTGGTGAGTTGTGCGTGTATGCCACGGAGAATAGCATGAAGCCTCCACACTCGCTATGTCTCCGCGGTAACGCGCTCAACAAGCTAGGTGATAAGATGAGCGGATTGACAGTCTCAGACGCGGAGGCAACTGAGATTCATCCTCCGCCACCCGGATTGAGGCGAGTCACTACGCCACCACGAGGACTTAGAGCGCATTGGGAATTCCAAATTGGGGAGAAAAAGGGGACAGAAAAAAATAAATTTTATATATATATATATATATATGTGTGTGTGTGTAGTGTAGTTAACTTACATTTATCATTGCATCTTGAACTATTACTACAACACTAATCGATATTATAGATGGTATGGCTACTTTATCATATGCCGTGAAATGCAGAATTCATGTACTTCTTGTTTTCATGTCATGGTGAATCTGTGGTTCCATTTAAACCAACTTGCATCGCATCAACTAGCTTTTAATGAATGAATGGCATAATATTGAAAGTTGAAAAGTTATTGCAGTTCTGTGGGAATGTCACAACGTAAGACAAAATAACCATTGACCAAAATAACTGGTATTTTTATGAAAAGTTATAGAGTAAAATTCCCATCTTGAGCAAATATTGAGCAAAGGTCATTTTGCCACAAAAGTGTCCAAATAACTAGCTGTTATAATGCCACACCATCTGTTAATTTATATATTTAAACCTACAAATTGGGGAGTTTTATTTTTTGTATTTTTTCTTGATTTTACTTAATTCGTGAATGGATTCACTCAGACTCTTAACACTATTTAACACATTGTAATTTGGCCGTTATGCACACTTGTACTTCCGAGTAACAGAAAATAAAGGAAGTTTGATTACAGTTCCTCATTTTCTAGTTTTTAAAATTCTAGTGTTTGTTTTTAATGTAAAAATCTTAATTCTCCTTTTGTATTTCAGACCATCAGAATTTCTTTGGTATGGATGAGCGTTTGGGGCCAGTGGCTGTCAGTTTCCGAAGGGAGGAAAAAGAGGGAACAAGTGGGTCCCAGTACAACTACAGAATCATTTTCAGGACCACAGAAGTAAATACTCTTACACACAGAAGACTTTCTGTAACCTTTTCACAATTTCAGGGGAATAATATCATTTTTGCTTTGAATTTGTTTTCCTCAAGGTCCTATTATTATGTTATTCAAGGTTTATTGCACCACATCCACTGTCCAGCCTCTCTCTGACCTTTACATTGTGTCCTAAACAGACATGTGGCAATAAAGCAACAAAAGCTGTCTTTCATGTAAATTACATGTAAAAGTGTTTTTTTGCTAACCAGCCACAATATTCTATCTATTACTTGGTTTCAATTTGTTTGCATAGTCTCGCTTGGTATCTCCGTCCATTGTGAAATCTCATTGGTCCAAAATCCTGCTCAACATAACTGTTAATTCAACATGAAATATCTTATGCTTTGCTTAGTTTGTGTCGCGCAACAGATTGTTTGTTGCATCCCGTCTGGTTAGAACATCATATTAGAATTACATGGGCTATTTTTTGCTACATTACTGTAGGATTTTATATGTAAATAATTAGTTTAAGAATCTTGGCCGCGTTTGACCTCCAAAATAAAGTAGGGAAATATATGCGGGATTAACAACACTTGAGCAGATTAGAAATCTGATTAAAATTCTCCACCATTCAGTATGTGATACAACAGGCTCGTTGTATCTACTAATAATTTATATGCAGGAAATTTAGCTTAATAAGGGAATTAGTGATTGATTTGGTGAATAGTAAAAGAATCAATGTTTACGTCCGATCAAAGTCTTCGGCTAGCGATGAGTTGATCAGAACGTAAAATTAGTTCTTACGGTAATACTACTTTCATGGCCATTGAAAATAATATCAAAAATAGATTGAAATACTGTTTATGATCATGTAGCTTAGGATCGACAGATCTCAAGGGACCGATATAATTTAATAAAATATACAGTCAACTTCTCTTTGAATACAAACAAGTCTTTATTAACTAATCTACAACAAACAACTAAACTAAATCATAGACAAACAAACATAAACGGGTTGGTAAGTGAGCTATGGTAGAAGATGAATGGAAAATTATAGTCTATAGACCTTGCCTTGAACAAAACCTGAGAACTTCAATTTAGAACTTCATGAGATCGGGTTACTCAAATTATATTAAAGAAAGCACCAGATTTCAACGAATGTCTGGCGGTCTGTACTTGTATTGCATGCTTTGTTTGGCGTGTGGAGTTCTTAAAAGTCCTTTGGCTTGGTTCAGTTCCAGGAGGCCTTTGTTTGGTTCAATGGATGGGTGATGAAATGACCAGGTGGAGCCCCGGAAGCGAGGATTCCCGCAAGGGGGACTCGGGACTTCCCAGGACAGAGATCAAAGTATGTGTAAAACCTTAGAGCAGAGAAGAGAGAGTGAGCTCCTTATAACTTTGCATTCCGAGCTTTCCTGAACTTTACACCTGTCCGGCACCTGGGCAGCGGGGCGCCGAAGCAAAGCCAGCCGAAGAAGGGCTAAGAGAAGAGCAAGATCCAAGAGCCAAGAGAATGAGTTCATCCTAGGCAGGGCGGTTTTGTTGAGTTGAGGTTGGCCGCACCCCAAATGTGTCTTGAGCCAATCAGAAGTGTCTTTTGCTGGGTCACTTGGTCATTTCTGTCCTCCTCTCAAGATAATGAATTTATGGCCCATTGTTATTTTTCCCCCTCAAAAAGTGAACATTTTAATCACGAAAACTATAACTGCAAATAACCTGAATATACTTCACATCATCATTCTGGAATTTAAGAGACAATCAATTACATACCAAACACTTGTACTTTCTTATTAAATTACAGTTATAATAAATAAATAGATAAAACTTCCTACTAATTAGTTTGTTAGTTTTAAACACAAATAAAACATTAAATTGTCAGAGTTATCATCTGTATAGGATGCATTTGTCCATATTTTTTGGTGTAATTCTACACATGGCTGTGTATTTGGATTGTAGTGAAATAAGAAAATTCCAAAGTCCATGTCAAATGTTCATGAATTAAGCTTCATGTGAGCTGGTGAGCCGGAAACGTGCCTCATGATTAGTATAAAAATTGTAAGTATAGAGAGTTGGTTTTATTGAAGAACCATGGAATGTCTTTGTTCTGTTTCTAGGAGTGTGTTCGGACAGATCTGCCCTTTGTATATAAGATATTTAAGTTAATAATTACCAGATGCCAGAAATTCAGACTGGCCGACACCAGTCCGAATATCTTTATTGCTCAGGAGAATGTCAGTGTAGATTCTGTATTTAAGTCATTCTGTGTAGAATTGTTCACTTTCTTTTTCTCAATTTTTCTTCTGCCTCCAAGGCTCTACAATACCTTTAAGGTTTAGCCTCTGTTATAATTAGCTAAATGTCCACAGAGAGGCGCCAAAAGCGAGTTCTGAAGCAAGTTGTTTTCAGCTGTATAGGCTGTAATACAGTGAAGAAAAATGCTTATTTTATAAATTGAACACCCCATCCCAAACTCATACCTAAACCTAACCATCAGTGGAGAAAAATGTAATGTTACAGGGAAAATGCAACTTCCGAATCACGCTCGTCACTGGTTATGTGAATGTGATTACTTATGGTTTTAACGCAGTATCCGGGGTCTATATGCTGCTAATGCAGCACACTTCTAGTCGGCTTAGGGAATGTAAACATGCTGGATCCTTGCAAAAATGTCTGAATATGAGATGGTGCTTGTCGGTGAATCGGCATAATGTGGTTGATCCTAGGGTTCCGAAAGTATTGGAAACTACATGCCAACCCCCCATGTGATCATGTTTCCAATATAGTTGGCTCTGTATCATCCTTTTTACATTGTAATAGGTTCTAATCTATGCTGCATAAAATATTAAAGCCAAATTGTAATGATCATGTAACGACCTTGTTAAAAATAAACTTAGCCACAATAAGCCACTCATTTGTAATGTTGGGATCTTTCAGAAGGCTAAGCAGAGTTGCAGGTGCAATCTAGAAATGGCACAAAATTCCCCATATGTCTTAGTTCAATACCAGCTAAAAAAATAGTATCGTCTTCTGGTGTTTAGGAGTAATTTGAATTTTATTCAAAGAGACTTTTATCTAAAGAGACATAGTGTACATTTTATCAGTGCAATTTAATTGCAATTTTTACAGTCATTTTAGGGTTTTAGGGTTTGTTGATCATTTACATCGTCATGGCAACAAGGTTGTAATATTGCCTATAGCTTTACACAGAAAAGGTTTGTAAGTGATTTTACCACACTAAAATCATGTTTACATGCATATTGTTTACATCTTGTGCTATACTTTTGAAACAGTGAATATTTTAACGTTTACGGATTGGCCCCCATTCACTTCCATTATAAGAGCATCATTGGAACCCAGATATTTGCTTTTTTAAAGTAAAGGAGGGAAGAGTCAAAATACATTTTTATGGTAATTAATATTATGCCACAAATGCTGTCGACTGAGCTGATCTTGTATTGAACCCAGAATATTCCTTTAACGGAGTGGTCTTGTCCCTGCCATTTTCCTGTAGCTAAAGACGCTGCGTGGTTCAATCCTGGAGGAGTCTGTTCCCTCTGCAGCACGGCACACTACGCCACGTGGACTTTCACCCAAGAGACTGCTGGAGTTCATATTGCCTGATCTTAATCTACAATGCCTCAGACTGGCCTCCACCTCCCCTAAAGTCAAAGACACGCTGCTTAAACTGGATGAGCAGGGGGTGAGCGAGATTTAACATCAGACCATTTTCTGGTCTAGTTCTGCAGTACTGAATGTTGGGGTGTGAAAGATACTGTAAGGCGACTAGAACAAATGTTGGGAAAGTTACTGTGAAATTGTAGCTTCCCAAGCTTCATGCTACTCATAATTTCAAGAAGTTTCAAAAAGTAGTTAAGCTACCCTACAAGCTACTAGCAAAGGTAGTTAACTAAATATAGGATTTTAAGATTAGATTTAATTCTATAATAAGAACAGTATTTATCTGGCACAAAAAAACAGTGAGGATCTAGATTAGGGTGACAGCATTAAATTGAACAGATACATTTACACAAAATACAACTAATAAAACTAGAAAGCACCCTAATTTTTATTAAAATAATAGAAAATTCTCTCATCATTTACTCACCCTCACGCCATCCCAGATATGTATGAATTTCTGTCTTTACAGAACACAAATGAAGATTTTTAGAAGAACATCTCAGCTCTGTACAATGCAAGTGTACTTTGAAGCTCCAAAAAGCACATAAAGGCGCATAAAATAATCCATACAACTCCAGTGGTTAAATCCATATCTTCAGAAGCGATATGATAGGTGTGTGTGAGAAACAGATCAAATTTAAGTCATTTTATCTATTAATTCTGCTCCCTGCCCAGTATGTTGCGATATGCACAAAGAATGCAAATCGCCAAAAACAAAAGAAGAATGTGGAAGTAAAAGTGGACATTTAAAGTTAAAAAAGGACTTAAATATTGTTCTCACCCATATCGCTTCTGAAGACATGGATTTAACCACTGGAGTCGTTTGGATTAGTTTTATGCTCCCTTTATGTGCTTTTTGGAGCTTCAAAGTTCTGGTCACCATTCACGTGCATTGTATTGACCAACAGAGCTGAAATATTCTTTTTAAAAATCTTCATTTGTGTTCTGCAGAAGAAAGAAAGTCATACACATCTGGGATGGCATGAGGGTGAGGAAATGATGAGAGAATTTTCATTTTTGGGTGATCTATAAATAATATATATGTTTTACAGCATTTATTAATCTTTGTTAATGTTTATTAATAAAAATACAATTGTTCATTGTTAGATTAGATTAGATTCAACTTTATTGTCATTGTGCAGAGTTAGTTCACATTGCATTAACTAATGTTAACAAAATACAACTTTTGATTTTAAACATGCATTAGTATATGTTGAAATGAACATTAACTAAGATTAATAAATGCTGCAAAAGTATTGTTCATTGTTAGTTCACGTTAACTAATTTTTTTTATCTAATGTTCACAAATGGAACCTTATTGTGTTACCCAAACATTCGCCTATGACAGCAAAATCCAAGCAAAATTCGTGAAGGGAGGGCATGGCTTCCTTAAAGGGGAAGCTACATATTTTTTTTATATAATTTAACCCTTGTTAATTTGTGTTTGTGTGTGAAGCTGAATTTCCAGCGTAAGGTGGGGGTGATGTACTGCAGAGCAGGGCAGAGCACTGAAGAGGACATGTATAACAATGAGAGTGCTGGACCGGCGTTTGATGAGTTTCTGGACCTCCTAGGCGACAGGGTGCGACTAAAGGGTTGGGAGAAATACAGAGCTCAACTAGACACCAAAAGTGAGACAACAATTCAGCACACACTCTCGGTCTTTATATAACTGCATAATATTTCAATGTTACAACAACATAAGTGTTAATAGTGTGGGGAATCGACTAAGAATGAATTGTGCTCGCTGATAGTGTCATTAATTTGCGCACGCTGTCTGCATTGTTTTAACACCTGATTCACTAAAAGAACTATGCACAATTTGCACAATGCAATTTCAGATCTTGCTGGTCAGTTCTAAGTGCTAGGTTGGGAGAATGCAGCAGACTACTGCAATATGGCATACTTTACTGGGACTACAGCATCACTACACCACTGTGATCCAGGCACCTGAATCTGCTCTTTAAAATGCTGAAAGTTTGCACTGGTTACATGCCAGGCTAAAACACTCTTCTCCATCATTTGATCAGCATTTGCTGAATCACTGCTGCCATGTTCACTAGAAAATGAACACACGCTTCTATTTTAAACAACATTCTGTTTAATGCTTGCTTTCCGTTAACGGTAAAAGTACAAAGTTATTGGCATCCGGTAAATAGTGCTGAGTTTTATGAATAAGGCACAATCTACAATTGTCCTAATTTACATTCAACCCCAATTCTGAAAAAGTCAGGACAGTATGGGAAATGCAAATAAAACAAAAGGAGCGATTTGTTAATTCTATCAACCCTGTGCTGTATTGAAAGCACTGCAACAACACATTATTCCACACGCTAAACTTAACAAACTTGTGTCTTCAGTGCCCAAACGCTTAATAAGTGTTATTAGAAGAGATGGTGATGTTACACAGTGGTAAACACTCGAATTGAGGTTGTATAAAGGAGGCATGCTTGCATTAAAAGGAATCACAGTGAATTTAAACAGCGCAGTGCTATTTCATTGCACATGGTTAAACTGGATTGAGCACTCTTTAGTGAATTCACTACTTATTTTTCATATAATTGCTAAGGCTGTCAATTGTGCATGTTAATTCAGTGTGATTATATAAAAATAACACTTAAAATTTGTTATTGCATTTAATCATCCCCCCTGTCCATACACAAATTCCGTGATCAGAATTTCTTTCTACCAACAGAGCAATTCAAGTTTGAAGGACCACCTATATGTCTTTGCGAGTCATAGTCATCAGGGGGCAATCAGCGCAACTCCAGCTGTAAAAAGTTAAAAAAGAATAGTTCACCCAAAAATGAAAATTCTCTCATCATTTACTCACTCAATCTACTGAACTCAAATGAAAATTTTTAGGAGCATTTCTCAGCTCTTTTGGTCCATACAATGCAAGTGAATGGGTGCCAAACATTTGAAGCTCCAAAAATCACATAAGTCATCATAAAAGTGTTAACCACTTTTCAATATCTTCAGAAGTTATATGATAGGTGTGGGAGAGAAACAGATCAATATTAAAGTCCTTTTTTTACTATAAATTCTCTTCTCTGCTCAGTCAATCTCCACTTTCACTTTCACATTCTTCTTCTTTTGAAGATATGGATTTAACCACTGGTGTCATATGGATTACTTTTATGCTGCCTTTATATGCTTTTTGGAGCGTAAACATTTTGGCACCCATTCACTTGCATTGTATGGACCTACAGAGCTGAAATATTCTTCTAAACATATTTAAACAATATTCAGTCATACACATCTGGGATGTCATGAGGGTGAGTAAATGATGAGAGAATTTTCATTTTTGGGTGAACTATCCCTTTAACATGCAGTTATATAGGCAACAAACCACACTACTGAGAGTCCTCTCGGTTAAAAAAAAAAAAAAAAGAATCCTCAAGAATGAGCCCTCACACAACAGGACTCAACTCTGAATGTGTTTTTCAAAGTTTCAAAAATGAATTTTAACTTAACACTGCATCCTAAAAATGCAGCATATACTGTATGTGCAAGACGGCTAAACTGAAGCATGATTTAACCACAGTGATCACGGTCTGATTATTTACGTGTGATTGAAATGACTGTGACCACATTTATTCAATAATCTGATTAAAATATTTCAAAGATTGATAGCCCTAATAATTGCACAAAATTACAATAACATAAGTGTTAATTGTTTGTGTCTTACATTAGTATAATGTCATTTGTGATTTTTTTGTTTGAGATTGTTCTGTGAAAAAACAAACGTCAATCCAATGTTTCCACAAACTACACACAGATGATAGCAGATTTAGATGAAAAAGAGACCTAATGTGTATTAAATTGTGTATATGTGTTTATTTTCAGCGGACTCCACGGGGATACACTCTCTGTACACTCGCTACCAAGATTACGAGATCATGTTCCATGTCTCCACCATGCTTCCATACACACCCAACAATACACAACAGGTAAGCTACAGAACAAGTGGACACCCCCTAAAAATGTGTCATTTCTGAACTCTGGACCATTCATATACACATTTTCCTTTGTGTGAGTGATTTGGTGACTCCCTTGGCCAAGTAATGAATTAAACACAATGTTAAAGAGACCAAAAAAAGATTCTGTCATCATTTACTCACCCAGTTTTGGAGAATGCATGAATGGTGACTGGAAATGTCAAGCCTAAGAAAGGATCCAAAACCACCATGAAATTATCATCATGCCAAGCTCTACCATTTTTATCATTTTGGGGTGAACTATCCCTTTAAGCATTCAATTTGTCATCAGGGTGAAATAACTTATTAGTCATTTTACATAAATAAAGCAGCAGTAAAATAAACTGTAAAAAGGAAAGATGGGATGTGATGGTGCTTTTGGGAGTCTACGGAGGGAGCGTATTTTAAGGGACCGTGGAATTTTTTTGGCTCATGATGATTTCAGTGATGATGGCCTATTATTGGTTCTGGGTCCCAAATGCCCTTAGTAGTTATTAAGTGTAATAATTAGGACATTGAGATGTAGACTAAGAAATTAAAGGGGAGTTCACCCAAAAATTTAAATTCTGTCATTTTTATGCATCCTCATGTTGATTCAAAACCATATGGCCTTTTTTCACAAAACAAAAAAATAATTTACTTGTTTGGAATTTTGATAACAGTTGGTTTTTACACTGCCTATGTTTGGAATGTGATGCCATGCCCCCTTGGTGCATTAAAAAAATAAATAAAGAATAACTGAGTGAAATCGAGCATGAAGTGAAATCTAGACCAAAACATGAGACCATTTTTATATAATGAAAATAAAAAGTTGATAATGAATAAACTATATAATGAATTCAAACTTGAAGCACCACTTTCAGCCTTCACATTCAGCAAGGGGCAGTAAGCGCAGCTCCAGCTGTACAGGCAACGGAACTCAACAGAATACAGGGGTTCCGAGACGGGTTTTAAAGTTTAAACTACATTTAATTGTTACAGCATCCTAAAAACGGGGCAACACAATCAAAGTGAGATGATCCAAATGATAGACCAATGAAAATAGTGCAGAGAGACGCAAGGACGTGTCCTGTGAAAAGGTAGCCCAAGTCTACCTTGGACAGATTGACAGATTGATTGTTTAATGATATAAAAATAAAACAATATTTTGACTTCTAAAGTACCTTTTTTTGTTGTTTAAATAATGCTTTACTCGTCTGCCATAATAATGTAATAATTAATATTATCAATTAAATTATCAAAGTTAATATGTGACCTGCTTCATTATTTTGAGTCGAATTGACCCAGAATCACATTTAAACATTTATGCACTAAAGTGAAAAGGAAGGCTTCACCTTTTGAATTATCTAATTTGTATTTTTCTATCCCAAACTGTTGCCTAGATATAATCATTTAAATTATGATTTTTTTTAATAAAACAGACTCTAAAGCTATATATATATATATATATATATATATAGAAGTTGTCAACTTCTTTTTTGTGTTCCATGAAAGAAAGTAATGTGGATGAGTAAATTGTGACCGAATTTTCATTTTTGGGTGAACTATTTGTTTAACATAATAATAATAATAAAAATAATAAGAATAATCCATTATATTTGAGTGTTGTGCAAACTAACTATATTTTTGTCTGTCTAAAAAGCTAATGTGTGAAGGTCTCCCCCCCCCCCCCCCCCCCTGTATTTCTGTCCTAGTTACTGAGGAAAAGGCATATAGGGAATGATATAGTCACAATAGTCTTCCAGGAACCAGGCGCTTTACCCTTCACACCAAAAGCCATCCGTTCTCACTTTCAGCATGTGTTCATCATCGTCCGAGTGCATAAGCCTTGCACTGACAATACTTATTACAGGTAAGAGAGTAGACCAAACGTGCTGGAGGAAAAGTAATAGGGATTATACCAGACCCTTCTCATATTTTCAAGTAACGAGTTTAAAAAAAATGTAAAATGAAAATGAGAGTCCAATACCAATAAATGAAAAAAAGTATATCACTTACAGTATATTGGCCAATAACCAGTATGGTCACGATATATTGTGCATATCTAGAAAAAAAAATAAAAATAAAATTAAATTTGCCTTTATCTAATTTTTTTTAGAGTGGCTGTAACTCGCTCCAAGGACATCCCTCTCTTTGGTCCTCTTTTCCCTAAAGGTGCACGCTTCCCTCGTTCTCCTGCCTTCCGTGACTTTCTCCTTGCCAAAGCCATTAACGCAGAAAACGGTGCTGAGAAATCAGAGAAATTCCGCTCCATGGCCACACGCACACGGCAGGAGTACCTGAAAGACCTGGCGGAGAACTACGTCACCACCACGCCCATTGATTCTTCCACCAAATTCCCGCTGCTATCGTTGGGCGGAAAACGCAAAGAAAAGTTAAAGGGAGCTAAGGGGGCAGAGCTCCATAGCGCTGGTGCTTTAGTGTGGGCTGTCACAGCAATTCAGGGTGGCCAGTGCAATGGGCTGAACCTGCCCTGCCTGCTGGGTGTGTCGGCAGAATCGGTAGTGCTCATCGAGCGATTCACGCGAAGGGTGGTATTCAATTGCAGCTGCCGCGATGTGATTGGCTGGAAGGCAGTGACAGAGACGGGAGCTCAGGGTGGGCCTTGCCTGGATGTCTTCTACGAGAGGGGCGAGGCGGTGACTGTGATTGTGCCAGACAGCCAAGTGGAGGATATTAAGGAGGTGGTCCAACGATTGGAGGTGAGAATTTTAGTTATCTAATTTACTCTGATATCAAAGAGTCAAACAGTTGGATTTTTTTTCTAAGAGAAATTAATTTAAAAAAATAATGTATAAACCTTTCAACAAAGATGTGCCTAGAGCACCGAGAAGTATGCTTATGATAAAAGCAATTATATATGCTTCTGTAGATGCCAAAGGCCAGTGTGAAATTTATTTTTTAAAAGGTTGTGTTTAATAGTCGAATTGTCAGTAAAGAACTACACTACACATGAATCCTGAAGAAAATCCATCAATTAGGGAATGGTCGGTTTCCCTACATTCTCAAACTACTTGTATAATTGTTTAAATCTGATTATTTTTCTATAAACTTAAAATATAGTTTTTAAACTTATAATGAATGACTATAAGTTTATAGTTTTGCTGCAAGTGACACTTTTAACAGTTAATCACGGCAGCTGTAATTGTAATCAATTTTTTGTGCTGTCCTTAAAAGAGACTTTATACTCTGTGAACCAGCCGGCAGGTCCGTGGGCGGGGCTAGAAGTGTTTGATAAGTTTATGCTAAAATTGTAAAAGTCGTCGGATACATGTCACTCATATGCGGTACCATTTGAAAGCTGAGAATCTGAACTTTTTAAAGAATACTATCAATTTTGCATTTATGCTATATAAAATAAAATAAACCCTAAAAACTTCCACGTCGCAAATATGCGCCACCTAGAGGTGATGAAGAAATATGCATATAAGTTTTTCACATAGCACTTTAATAGACAAGTGATATATCGAATGAAAGCTTTCATTCTCAGGAATGTGACTGTTCAGTTTATTATGTTGTCCGAGTACCACAGAGCGATGATTTCAAATGATTTTCAAAAGAATCATGAAATGAAATAAGATTTCGGTTAGCCACAAACTCTACATCGGCTCTTCCCGTTGGCTGTTTTCTTCAAAATGAGCCATGTTTTTACTTATCCGTGAGCTTACTTGGTTAAATAATCCAATGTTGTATCTAAACTAAAATTTGCAGTCCAGCAAAAAGCATGATAAACAAATCATTGGCAAAATATGTTGTTATCTACTGATGATGAAATTATCTCAGCTTTTCAAAGACACCTAGATTGAGCTTCTAGTCCATTCAGAGGCCGAGATATTCTGCAAAACATTGGGGAACATGTGTGCGATCCAAAATAGACTTAATGTCTTTGGTGTGAGTGCTCAGCTGTGTTAGAGTGCCATCTGCATTTCAGATCTGTAAATTGTGATGGAAGGTGATAGTATGTAAAATCTTTTTCCTAGTACTTGCTGCCATCTAGCAGAATGTAATAAGACTTTTTGCAGGGATATGAAGCAAACAGAACCAGAATTACATGCTTACAAAGTTAGGACAACAAAAACAATTTATTTATTTTTTTTTATTATTATGTTAATTGTAATATTGTATACATATATAGTATTATTTATTAATTGTTGGATTTTAATTTTTTTTATTTGGAGGGGTTTTCTGTAAAGTAAGACCAATTTTTTGCAATTAGTCCACTGTTTGAGTGTAAAGTGAGCTTTTAAATGTGAGTGTAAAAAATTGCGAGTTCAAGAGGTTATTTAATAAAGTCTAAAATCTATTCTTCACAATGCATAATCTGAAGTGCCTAATTAAACAAAAAAAAATCCGATGCAATCTTGGCCTTGTTTTGCCTTGTTTGCCTTGTTTGCAGAACACCCTTCATTTTAAGACTCTGTTCTTTTCATGACAAATGCCATTTTAATATGACACTTCAATACTGACTCACCAGCTGGTTACACGCGGCTGTGAGGCACGTGAGGTCACGCCCCTGAGGGATGGAGTCGGCCAACCAGGCTTCCTGATGAGTGAGGAAGGCTTTGTAACGGAGCTCCAGCGGTTTGGGTATGCGGAGAGTGGGGGACTGCAGTTGGGGGCACGTGTAGTTCGTCTCTGTGGCCAGGTCCTGATACACCTCAGCCAGGAAGAGAGAAGCATACTCCTGCGCACTGCACAAAAGATCCACATCACAGTCATACCTCCAGATGAGAATGGAAAACCACGCAGGTGATCGAAGTGATGGGTTATTTGTGGGGCTGTAATTAAATTCAAGAAGTATGAAATTAATGACATGATAAACTGATTAATTAATCAAATTTACCGCATAATATTAGTTGTCTTTAACTACTATGTACTTACATAAAAAAATTATGCATTTGAAACAGTGTACTTATTGAGATTAGCATTTGCTTCTTCCGAAGTTGGGTACAGGTAGGTTTAGTGATGGGGTTAGGGTAAGTTTTGCATTAGGGGTATGGTCAACAGTGTAATTACAAGTGGAATTTTAATTATAAGTACAATGTAATAACAGGCATGTACACAGTACATTCATTGTATCAAAGTATAAATATAAAGTAGTTAAAAATACCTATAAAGTAGTATGAAGTAGGTCCATTATTTGCAATTATTTAGACATTACATTATTGTGGCATGCGAATTAAGTGTTGAATACACTGGAAGACATTATAGAAAAGTGGCTTTTGAAGTGAACATAGTTTGTTTTATTTCCATGTCAGTTTTTAATTACTTATTTTTTGCTTCAAATCAACTTTTTGAATATACACAGTATATGTATATTCAAAAAGGAGGCTTTCATGTGTCTTGCACTGAGGAGAGGCTTCCGTCTGGCCATTCTGCCATAAAGCCCAGATCGGTGGAGTGCTGCAGTGATGGTTGTCCTTCTGTAAGTTTCTCTACACATGATCTCTGGAGCTCAACTAGAGTGATCATCGGGTTCTTGGTCACCTCTCTTTCGAAGGCCCTTCTCCCCCGATTGCTCAGTTTGGCCAGGTAGCCAGCTCTAGGAAGAGTCCTGGTTGTTCCAATCTTCTTCCATTTAAGAATTATAGAGGCCACTGTGCTCTTGGGAACCTTCAATGCTGCCAACATTTTTTTGTAGCCTTTCCCAGATCTGTGTCTTGACACAATCCTGTCTCTGAGCTCTGCAGGCAGTTCCTTTGACCTCATGGCTTGGTTTGTCAGTTCGAACCAGTCTGGCCGTTCTCTGTTGAACTCTCTCATCAACAAGGCATTTCCGTCCACAGAACTGCCGCTCACTGGATGTTTTTTGTTTTTGGCACCATTCGGAGAAAATTCTAGAGACTGTGTGAAAATCCCAGGAGATTAGCAGTTACAGAAATACTCAAACCAGCCCATCTGGCACCAACAATCATGCCATGGTCCAAA
This sequence comes from Myxocyprinus asiaticus, assembly GCF_019703515.2. Taxonomy (NCBI): domain Eukaryota; kingdom Metazoa; phylum Chordata; class Actinopteri; order Cypriniformes; family Catostomidae; genus Myxocyprinus; species Myxocyprinus asiaticus. The sequence continues at coordinate 5,253,520 of NC_059344.1, forward strand.
TCACTGAGATCACATTTTTCCCCATTCTGATGGTTGATGTGAACATTAACTAGCTCCTGAACTATATCTGCATGATTTTATGCACTGCACTGCTGCCACACGATTGGATGATTAGATAATTGCATGGATGATTGTTGGTGCCAGATGGACCGGTTTGAGTATTTCTGTAACTGCTGATCTCCTGGGATTTTCACACACAGTCTCTAGAATTTACTCAGAATGGTGCCAAAAAAAAAAACACATCCAGGGAGCGGCAGTTCTGTGGACGGAAATGACTTGTTGATGAGAGAGGTCAACAAAGAATGGCCAGACTGGTTCGAAGTGATAAAGTCTACGGTAACTCAGATAACTGCTCTGTACAATTGCGGTGAGAAGAATATCATCTTTGAATGCTATTCTGAGATGCGGGTTGGTGCTGTTTTGGCAGCACGAGGGGGACCTACACAATATTAGGCAGGTGGTTTTATTGTTGTGGCTGATATATATATATATATATATATATCTCAATGGGAAAAATAATTCTGGAACTAAGGGTGAGCACTGTCATGCTGTATTCTTTTCTAAATCGAGGAAGATTTGGGGGGCGTTCACTCAGAATTCAGTAAATTGACTCTCATAATTATTTTTTAAATAACCTTTCACATGTTGTAAACATGTGAAAGAATGTGGAGGAAATGGAGGGATGACGTGCACTCATAACATGAATTTTTTTTTATTTTTTTTTTAAATGTAAAAAATATATTTTGGAGAAGGGATGGAGTGTGAGTGGGCAGAAAAGTAAAAAATAGAAAGCAGGCAGTGGAGGATGGAGTGCTGTTGAAAGGTACAAGAAGAGAGTTGCAGCAGAACAATGTTAGATTCAGAAATGTAATGTGTATATGTTTAGAGACACCTGCTCATTCTTTATTATTCATATTTTCCACATTTCAGAATAATAAAGTAATTAAAACTGTAAAATAACATATAAATGGAATTATTTATGTAGTGACCAGAAAAATTAAACAAAAGAGATTTTTGGCCTAGATTACAGCTCGGCACACTCTGGGAAGCTTTCCCGTACTACAGTGTAACTCACTGCTTAAAGGAATAGTTCACCCAAAACTGATTATTCTTTCATCATTTACTCACACTCATGCCATCTCAAACTCATGAGGGTAAGACCTTTTTTCATCTGCGGAACACAAACAAAGATATTTCAATGGAGATATGATGCGTTTATATCCATGTAATTCAGGTCAAAGTGTCTACGGCCCGGATATGGATCCTATACCCCCCTTGTTGTGATAGATCAAGTTAACATGGTACCAAAGCACCTTTAGACTAATATAACCAGTTTTTTATTTATTTAATGATTTTTTTTAAGCTTTATTAAGTAGCATGTTACCAGCATTTCATAATAAACAAACAGAAACAGTGTTAAAATAATTCACAGAGGGCATCATCTCTGGAATGGTTGACCTCCTTCTGTTCTTGCCAGTGACCCACCAGCTGGTCAAAGTACACACATATTTGTCTCTTTCATACATACATTTGTCTTACTCTGATTGTGACTGATTGGTTATGCAGAGGCATGCACATACACTGCCCACAAATGGATGAAGGTATCAGCATTACTCAACATGAGTAAGTCTTTGATTCGGTAATAGTTCATGACAAAAGTAAACCAAAATAGTAGCATCAATGTTTTCCTCCGTGACTAATGTTGTTCAGCTGAAATACACATATATTATTTGTCTTTAGGCCCTCAGTGAACAAGCCAAAGGTGACCGTGGCAAGGAACACAAAAGTCCATTAGATGTAGATAACTGAGAAAAATAACCTCGGGGGAAACCAGGCTCACAGTGGGAGCCAGTTCCAATCTGGTTAAAAAAAAAACGAGTTTTAAAAGGCTGAATAGCTAAATGTATTAGCCTGGTCAGTACATCGGTCTGTCACTAGTTATGTCTTTGAATTATGTTCCTTACCTTCAATTAGAGGTCGGCCGATTGTGGATTTTGCAGAAACCGATAACTAAAGTGGTGCAAAAGGCCAAAAACCAATAAATCGGCTGATAGTTTCTAAAATCGTTTTGTAGAACGTTAAAACAATTTCTTAGGCTTTCCATACAATGACGGGCACAGACATAGCGGCTCAAGAGTCACAAACATGAAGGAGTTAAAAAAATAAAAATTCTGCAACTATTGGCATAGATACAGTATATGCAGATAACCGATAGTTCGAAAAAGCAACAATCGGCACCGATTAATCAGTAAAACCGATATATTGGTCTACCTCTACCTTCAATACATCAGCTAATATTGATACATGCAAATTTTGGCTATTAATTTGACTAATTAATCAGTGTATCATGTAATTTATTCAGTTAAATTCAAGCTTTTTCACTTTTTTGTGTTTCTGTGGGTGCGAGCACAGGAGTTTCTCAGAGCTGTACCAGAAAGCCATCCAGGATGCTGAGAGCAAGTCCGGAGAGGGATGCTCAGGGGAGGCCTGGGTCTTGGATGAGCGAGGAGAGGAGGAGGATGATGATGAAGATGAAGGAGGGGAAGATGACAAGGAAGAGGATGAAAATAGGGTGTCAGACAGAGAAACTCAAAAGAAGGAGAGATGTGGAGAGGAGATGGGAATTTCAGGGAGAGAGGATGCAGACTCACTCCTCTCCCCACCCAGCTTGCCCCTCTTGCGGGCAACTTCTTTGCAGGACAACGTGAAGAGCCAAACACCAGAGATCACTGCCATCTCTCTCACTCGGAGCTACTCGCTAGAGCACCACCCACCATGCCAGGATATCCTTGAGAGGTATGCAGATTTTTGTTTCCTTACTTCAAATTTCCCTCTAACATTTAAAGGTGCACTCTTTTGCATCTTTTTGTTTGGCCAACATGTCTTGGTCTTTGGCTTTATACTGTGTAGTCAAATCACTTTCATTTGTGTAGTGCTTTTCATGATGCGCATTGTTTACATTGATACACATGCCTTAATGCCCCCAGTGAACAGCTTTAAAGAACTCATGTCTTAATGTGTTTGGCCTCCAGTGAGCTACTGTGTCCAGAAAAAAAAAAACATAAGGTGTTTAGTTAGTGGAGGGAAAAAAACTTAAACGGGCCAGACTCTCCTGGGGAAGCACATCCACCTCTGACTTTACAAGTATGTGCAGTGCAAGTCATTTATTTATTGAATAGATTAAGTGATCTAATCTTTCAATATGACAGTTAATCAGTGTTTAATACTGTAAAGATAATGATTACATTGTAAGGCTCTTGATTAAGAGTCTTTGTAGTGCATTCAAAATTGACTGCTGGATGCAGGCAGTGGTCAGTGAAGTGTGTTTATGTGGCCGACTGGCATGGGCCGCAGTAGGTAGTAGTTTATTCTTTGTCAAGTCAATCCTAAGAGACAGAGATGATGCAGGTCAGTGAAGTGTGCCATCTATTGGTGTGGATGCAACATTACACAAAAGCAAAAAAATTGGTTACTGCTGCAGGTGTATTTGTGGGTGCATGATTAATTTATTCCTCAATCAAAAGTTTCTGATAACAAGGGGGTTACTGAGATAAAGTGAGTAGTATTCGACTGGTCATGTGATTTCAATGTGTCGGTGCCGTTGAACATGCACCCAGCTTCGTGTATTTTTAAATTAAAAAAAAAATTACCCCAGGTGGAGGAGTTTAAGTATCTTGGGGTCTTATTTACGAGTGAGGGGATAAGGGAGCGTGAGATCAGCTGCAGACTGGGAACAGTACTGGACTGTAGTGGTGAAGGGGGAGCTGAGCCATAAGGTTGGGTTGCTTTTGCCCATTGCACCCTATGATCTAAAAACAAATGATTATTATTATTATTATTATTAAATTATTACCTGTTCAAAACTGTATAAAATACTCTCTCTGTGTGTGTGGACACGTACATGTGTGCACAAACCCCATTTGAGAGGAATGTATGTAATTTGTGGGGAAGATGTAGTACCCAGTGGAGCAGGTGGGGAAGCTAGAGAACAGTATGGGGTTATGGGGTAAATATGAGTATTGTTCATTTCACTTAAACAATTATATACAAAAATAATAACAAGAATAATTTGTTTGTTTTGATGGTCTTGACAAAGTCACAAAAAAACAAAACAAAAAACAACTATGCGGTATTTATAATGTATTCTTCACCTCCCCCGGGTCAAAATGACCCTAAGATAACTGGAGGGTTAAACATATTTTTAAAAAACAGCTATTCATTTTTTATGTGTGAACATTTTTTAAATAACCAAAAAGTGCACCTTGTCATTTTGTTTAACTTCAACAAATAGTTCTAGTCATTATACAAAATTAACTTTTTACCACATCTGTCATCTGCCATAAATGAGTAAATTTACCATCCATTTATTAAAATTTACCAGCCGATATTTTTTACTAAAGTGAAAAAACAAACAAAAACATTTGCAATCCATTATAGTTCTCTAACATATTTCCAAGCGAAACAGGGTAGTCAATGAGAAAAAAAAAAAAATGTAGGCCAGAAATAGATTTGATTCATTCTGGGAATTGGATTGGAATGGGTTGTGAGAAGTGTTTCTTCCATACCAGAAAGGGGCAAACTGAATATGAGGTTGCTAAACAGCTATTTGGCTATTTTAACAAGTCAGGTAAGCGAAAAAGGAAAGTTGTTGGAATAGCATGCACCAATGAATCATTCGCAATAAGACTGAACATGCATTAAGAAAGTAATTAGGGTGAATTTTGATTTCACGTTGACTTTAAAAATATATATTTTGTCCCATACGACAGTGTAATTATTTAGCTGTTTTCCTTGCATATCTGTGACGAAAAGCACAGATCATTGTGCCACTTTTTGTTTTAGTGGCTTAATGTGAGGAATATTCCACATATGTACTGTAAATGTTCCACATATGGAGTACTGAGAAAAAAAACTAAAAAACTTTAGGCATTAATTATATAAATTCGCTTTTCTAATTTTGTTCGGCTGTAAAATTAGCTTTGCCTAGAAATTGCTCTGTGAGTACAATCACTATAAAATGACCATTAAAATCCTTTTCTAGTAATCACAAACAACAGTAAAAGTCATGGTCAGTTAATGAAATACAAAGCATTCGTGGCAAGTTTTTTGTTATTTGTTTATTTTTTTTAGTTATGTTAGGAACTATTTAATTGGCTAGAAATTGCTCTTTGTAAGTACAATCTTTATAAAAATGAGTCTCTAAGGACCTGAAAGGTCATGAATATTCATTGGTCTAATGGCGTGAGAACATAACTTTTTGGTGTCCATACACAAGTGAGCTGCTCAGAGTGTACTCAAATCTTAATGATCTGTCTTTTATCTGTATATCTGTCAGGCATGTATACGATAACGTGGGGCTAAAAGGAAACAGGCACATTTATGAAAACCCTGGAGAGCTAAGGGATGCGACCCCTGACCTCATACTGGCAGTCAAACCTAAAGTGCCTCTGGAGCAAGAGGAAAAGGTATGCAATGCACACTTTTATTTCTTTTTCGGCATTAGTGACAGCACTGCTGGGACAAGTTTTGAAGTGGGGAGTTGGGGATGAAGTGCTTCATGATATGTAAATTGCTTTACTCATAAAAATTAATTAGTGCTGTAATTGCCTGATAACTTTCCCAGACCAACCATTCATGTAATCTAATTAATGTATGCACCATGGGCACTTGGCATTGAGGGTGCTTTTACACTAGACCTTTTGGTGCGGACCCGAGTCCTTTTGATGTCAGAGTTCAGTTTGCTTGGTTATTAATAGCGCAGTTTGCATCTTAGCATGTCGCCGGTCACAATTATTGTACTATAATGCATTTCTCATAGCTGCTTGTCTCGAAATAAATTACTGACAGACAGTAGCTCACATTCTTCACATCTCTTGCAATGCATCCACGGCCAGACTGATCACACTGTGAATTTGGAAACAGTAGGTCAAAAGTTCTGCTGCTGAAATCGGTCTGTGCCTACTGAAATTCGAACCACTGCCCCCAGTGGCTGAAGCTGGAAGTGTTGTTGATGTTAAATGTCCACAGGGTGGCACCAAAATCGAGTTTAATTTTGCTTATAAATGATGTAATCCAGTCAACAGGAATGCATATTTTATGATGTGTAATTTAGGGTAACAGTTAGAACCTACTCAAACCATATGTATGCAAAAAAAAAAAAAAGGGTTGTACTAAATTTTTCCACACAAGAAATTGGTATTTCAGTTCAAGATATACAACTTGCACTCCATGTGTACTCCAAGTGTCATTTCTTAAATTATATTGTAAACATTAGTGAAAATATAAATCTGTATGTCCTAATGTTGAATAAAAAAATTGGGTGTACTTACATTTTCACTGCACTGCATACCGCTACACTGATAAAAAAATACTCTGTAATATAGGATTCTGGTCAAACCACCCACTCTACTTATTCTAAGTTCCTCTCTTTCTCTCTCTCTAGCTTGGGCCTGATAAGGGGATTGAGGAGTGGCCATCAGGCAGTGATGTGACCCTGAGATCTGCCAGCATGGAAAGAGCTGAAAGAAACTCTAGAGCTCTGAGCCTCCACAACTCCATCACCAAGAGTAAGTGCGTCTCTGAACTCTTAAAGGGAAAGTTCACCTAAAAAGGAAAAATCTGTTTTTATTTACTCACCTTATTGTTCCAAACTGGGGCTGTCAAGCTCTGAGAAAGCATGATAAAAGTATAATAAAAGTGGACCTTATGCATTATATTACAAGTCTTTACTAAAAATCTTGACATCTGTCTTAGCTCTCCTCAGCACATTCTTGTGAGTTCATGAGGGAAGTAGTGATGTCCGATTCATGAACAATGCGATTCAAGTTGTACATTCGAGTCTTTGAGAATCACTCTTTTTGATTTCAACGAATCAGTTGATCCAGTTCGCAATTCGATCTGAAGGATTCGTTCACCAATCAGACTGATCTGGTTCTTGAGACTCAAACATCCCATTGTAGCATTTAACTGCCCAGTCCCAATTCATTGTAACTGATTGTGAAAGAGAGACCAGTACATTATTTAAATGTTCTTCTTTTGTCCGTCGTGGTTCCTCTTGACAAAAGCATAACACAAAACACAACCCCCAAACAAGCAGATCTACCACCAGGACTTATGTACTGCTGCTGCTCCAAAGAGCCATGTGCACCGAGTGTATGCTAGCTAAGTGTGCCTTGGCCTACTTGGCCAAATGGCATAACGTTAATGATCTAAACCTCTATGTGTGCCTGGGCCTGCTTGGCCGAAAGGCTTAAATAACTTGTGACCTGACACATAATGTGTACCTGAGCTTATTAAACTAGTGAATTAGCCTAGCTATGTGTGGATTTATTTGAATTAATGACATAAGAAAGCGATGTGTGCCAGTGCCTGATTTGGCTACTGATTTGTCTACGGCTTACCTCAGTAAAGACACTGTTCTATGTGTCATGGCCTAAAGCAGACCTTACAGTGCAAGCTGAAAAAAGCATGCTGCCCCAGCAATCACTTTTCAGAGCATGCTGCAGTGAACCGGCTTACTTGCAACTGAGCAAATTTTAATGTTAGGCAAAGAGAGACTAAACAAGTTGGTTACTTGTCAAAGGCCTATTAGATTATACCATGTGAGCCGATTAGCTTGACATGTCACATGTGAGCGAGCTGATTGGCTAACAGATAACAAGTTTAAAGAACTTATCCACTTTCTTGCCTGAAATTAGTTGTAGATATAATTGTGTGGTATATTGCATAACCTTAGAGCGGATTCAGCTAGTAACAGGGATTTTACTCTGTACATCACCTCAGCTCCCTTAGCGTTCCTTCCTGTGTTAGCTAAAGGGATGGCTCCATGTCTCCTCTTCCTCTGCCCTTAGGAAGGTGTCATTTTCCCTTGGTCATGCTTTCTACCTCTCCATTTTCTAAACCTCTTTTCTATAAAATGCTGCCTTATATAACAAGTTGATTTAGGACCAGTTGCAATAAATGTTTTCAAGGTGTGAAAGACAGAAGATTTGCAAGCCCTCCTTGTCTCGCGATAGCGTCTTTCATTTAAACTTCAGAAGCAAAAAAGGCAGTTGGATAGTTGGAAATGATTCCCGAAAATGAACGAAACTCAGCGTTTTCAATGGATTTAGCCATTTCAGAGCAAATATTTTAATATTATATCAAATATCATTAAAAGGTTGAAAAATATAGATTTATTTTGATCTGTATCACATACATGAATGCCACTGACATTTTAAAATGAGTTTAAAGCTTGGACAGATGGGGCCATTGCTGGCTGGGATAAGGGGTATTATACTGCCTCAAATCAAGACGCTGGACCATCTGTTCTGTGCCTACCTCTTGAATGGCTGTGAATAGTGATTTTCTACAATGACTTCTTGAACTAAAACTATTGTGTTTGAATGATGCTGCATCCACACCACTAGGTGTCAGTATAAGTTCAAGGCAACACTCAAAAACTGAGTGCACCTTTAAATTTTTTTTTTCAGCCAAATTTGCTAATTTTTTCAATCTCTTTAAAAATGCTAATTTTCTAATCTCTTTTAAAATGCATATGGCTGTGTATATGCGTTATGCTTTTTTACATCAAACATCAGACAATCATTAGGAAACCACTTATCTTCCTTTCGTATTTGGGGCAAGGCAACAGTTCTTCTGTAGAAAGCAAAACGAGACGTTTAGAAGAAGGTTTATAATGCTTTCCTCCATACATATGGATGGGGATCAAGGGCTATCAAACTCCAAAAAGAAAAAAAGCACCATAAAAGTAGTCCATATGAATCAATGTATAAATAAATCCAAAATAATTTGGGCTAGTCCTTAGTCCATGTCATTAGTCTAATAAAGGTCTGTACAGTTTGGGGGTCCTTTGTGTTCTGAGTGTTACTAACTTAAATGAAGCAAATTTGGCTGGAATAATGTAAAGGTGCACTCAGCAAGTGCTTGTTTATGTCGTCTTCGATTTACACTGACACCTAGTGGTGTGGATGCAGCATCATTCATATGCAATAGTTTTTAGTTGAAGATGCCATTGTATAAAATCACTAGTCACAGCAAGTCATGATGAATTTAATCTTTGAGTGGAAGTGTCAAATAACTGAGTGGTTACTGAGATTAAGGGAGGAGCATCCTGCTGGTCATGTGATCCCAACATGGCAGCCCCCTTGAGGGGACCCTCTCCATGTAGAATAAAACAGCTTTTAAAAGGCTACTTATATGACTGGAGTCTATCTCACGAGAGTCATCATGATTATATACATATGTTTCAGAATTGCATTTCATGTTTAGGAGTAAAACTTTGAGGAAAATGACTAAGTGCACCTTTAAAAGATTAGAAGTAGTAGAATACAGCTGCCACCGTATGGACAGCAATGACTAACCAGCTTCTAGTGGCAGTGGGTTGGCATTTATTAATTTATGTATAAAAAAATTATATCTCATTTATTTATTTCAGTTTTCATTTATTTATAATAATAATAATAATTCCTTACATTTATATAGCACTTTTCTAGGCACTTGAAGAGCTTTACATGGTATAGGGGGAATCTCCTCAATCACCACCAGTGTGCAACATCCACCTGGATGATGCGACAGCAGCCATAGTGCACCAGAACACCCACCAGGCACTAGCTATTGGTGGAGAGGAGAGTAGAGCGATGTAGCCAATTCAGGGATGGAGATTATTAGGGGGGCATGATAGATAAGGGCCAATGAGGGGAATCTGGCCTGGACACCAGGGTTACACCCCTACTCTTTACAAGAAGTGCCCTGGGATCAGGACCACGGTTTAACGTCTCATCCAAAAGATGGTGCTTTTTACAGTATAGTGTCCCCGTCACTATACTGGGGCATTAGGACCCACACAGACTGAGCACCCCATGCTGGCCTCCCTAATACCACTTCCAGCAGCAACCTTAGTTTTCCCCAGGAGGTCTCCCATCCAGGTACTGGGCCAGACTCAACCCTGCTTAGCTTTAGTATTTCTGTATTTCTTTTTCTGTGTGATACAGGGTTTTTCGAAAATTCGAACTACTAAAATAGTGTCATCTACTGATACAGAGGATAAAGGAATAGTTCACCCAAAAATTATAATTCTCTCATCATTTACTCACCCTCATGCCTTCTCAAAATCGTATGACCAGAACTAAATGTTAAATATTAACAAGTTAAACTAAGTAATCTCAACATAGCCCTTTTTTAACCACATATTTATGTTGATTTCAGTTCTTTCAGAGACAACGGATACATCTGAGGAGGAATGGCAGTCTATTGCTGATCTGGCCTCCGCCTGTCGGAACATTCTGGAAGCTCTGTCTCGAGAAGGTGAGAAATGACAGAAGATGATTTGTGTCATACCACTGTTCACTGAAAAGTGCTGGTATGGTGTCTAATAAGAGGATTAGTAATGTCATTTCCTGCTGGGTTTCAGACCGGAAGGCAGGAGACGGCTCACAAACATCCCTAGAGAATATGAGCCAGTCTGGTCAGACAGACAGCAAGTTTAAAGACAGGTGAGACTCTCTGTACCAGGCATTCTTTCACACTGGATTATATTCACAGGATAGATGACAGTACTCACAATATTTCAAAAGAAAAAGGCCTGTTCAGGGATATGAACACAAGTTAAGTTGAACTCATGTTGCATTAGAATAAACAGGTCTGCTATACTTATTACACAGCACCGATCGGTAAGATTACTGTTTGCCAAAAGTAGTTTGTGTGAAGAAAATAATTATATATTTAAGCATCTAGTATGGCTTAACGATACATTTAAAAGCAAAATAAATACATTAAAAGAAGAACATTGATGTACAGGCATATAACTGGTGATTAAGCTACACAATTCAGATGCACTTAAAAAACATTAAAAAACATTAAATCGCTTGATGAGTGCAGTTATCTGTCCTGTGCTGACATTTTTCTTTTTGAAACAGGTAGTTTGGGCAGGACATGTCGAAGGACTCATCCCCTTTTTTTTTTAAATAGCCAAATATCTTTAGTTGCGTCACACCTATAACCAGTAGTCTAGTGGAGACTGAAGAGGAGGGCATACTGTGAATTTTCCAAAAAAATAAGCAAAGCACGTGTACCTATTCAAGCCAGGGTCTGTAAAAATCAGATAGCTAGCATCAGTTCAACTATTGCATGAAATCAACTCAGCTCAATTAATTTCGCAAGCATCTGAACCCTATTTAGATCTGGAAAAAATGCTGACATTTTCTGATTATCAATGTGTAGTGCTGTTGCGGTCATTAAATAATCGGCTGATAATTGTGCACTTTAAATTCCAATCACATTTTAATGGCCAAAAAAGGGAATTTTAAGCGAATTTGCATTATAGGCTAAATGTCATCAATGGCGCACTTGTGTGTCATTCAGTTGAACTCAAAGCATCACTGAGCAGCACCGCGGACTTCAACCAGAGCAACTCCTGTCCAGAAGAGCGCGTGAAATGCTTCTCGAGTGCTCTGATGTGCACGCCGTCAGCAGAGGCTCGCACCAAACTCCCACGAAAATAAAAACGAACAAATATAAACTTGATAGTGAACGCAAAGCGCTCTGGCTTCACTTTAAACCATCATGTAATGGCAAATGTTACTGGTCATAGCGTTTTCCTAGTGTTAATGACACGCAGTGACAGAGGAGGAGATGCACACTTACTCTGTTTCTGACCAAATCACAAAGGTTTTGCTTCATGACAAATAAAGGCTAGTGGGTTTAATCAAAGAGCATTAAAATAATGTGTGAATGTGAATAAATTAGGACAGAAATATTTTACTATAATATAATATAATATAACATTTAATACATATATATATATATATATATATATATATATATATATATATATATATATATAGGATTTCTAAAAACAACAGTGTAAATGTAAAATTGACCAAAACCGATGTTTACCAAAAAGAGAGACATATTTTAAATATTTAGAAATATTTTGATATTTTGTGGTTACATTTTTCATATCATTCATACGATTTTAAAGGCTTAAAAGTAAATCATATATACCTATTTTATTATTTGATTTATATATTTGAAGTTAAATATGAAATAGGAAAATGTATATGACAATTAATCGTAAACTACCACCCCTGGAGTCGCGAGTTTGAATCCAGGGTGTGCTGAGTGACTCCAGCCAGGTCTCCTAAGCAACCAAATTGGCCTGATTGCTAAGGAGGGTAGAATCACATGGGGTAACCTGCACGTGGTCACGATTAGTGGTTCTCGCTCTCAATGGGGCGCGTGGTAAGTTGTGCGTGGATCGCAGAGAATAGCATAAGCCTCCACATGCTGTGAGTCTCCGTGGTGTCATGCACAGCAAGCCACATGACAAGATGCAAGGATTGACTGTCTCAGAAGCGGAGGCAACTGAGACTTGTCCTCCGCCACCTGGATTGAGGTGAGTAACCACACCACCACGAGGACCTACTAAGTAGTGGGAATTGGGCATTCCAAATTGGGGAGAAATGGGTTAAAATAAAATAAAAAAGCCCTAAAACAGACAATTAATCGTCATAATCGCAATTATTTGTTTGACAATTAATTGTCAGCCAAATTTCATAGTCGTGACAGCCCTAGCGATGTATGAAAAAGGCACTGATCCCAAGCCTAATAAATACAATAAATATGTTCTCATTTAGCTGCAAAGTATATTTTCAGCCCAAATTATGACTAACGCTAGATATGCCCTGCCCACTTTCCTGCAACAGAAAATATGATTGGTTGGAAAATATATTTATCCCATCCCTACTGAAATTAATGTTCTGATTGGTTGTTCTGCTGAGTCAGACTGTCTATCTTGCCTCTACCTTCATGTCTGTGCTTCCGCCTTTCCATGCACTTTAAAAAAATACAAAATCCACAATTCATTAATAAACAAATGCTGCTACATTGCCTTCATGTGGTTTGAAAAGTTACGGGTCAAAAGCCAGCTTGTTGTTCTTGTTTTTTTAGGTGAACATATGCTAAATCCTTCATAAAATAGACGCACTAGACTGCATGTCTGGCTATAACCCATGATTTGCTATTTGCTAGTCAGTCTGGTGGTTTTAGGTTTACGATTTTCCCTCTTGATTTCGCATCCTCAAAATGCATCAAACGCATTCCTATCTGTCAAATGGTCCGTCAGAGCTTTCTCAATTGTGTAGGCACCATAAAACACAAATTCAGAAAAACATGGTGTGTTAATAATAATAATACATTACACTGTTTCTTTGTGTTCCTCTCTTCGCAGTGACTCGCCCGGTCACCTTGAGGAGAAAGTGTGCCAGTTGGAGGCCATGTTGAAGCGACTGCAGGACGACCTCCAAAAGGTACTTTACCTACCATCGGTTTGTCACAGCACAGATCCCCCTGACCCCTTTCTGGCAGTACACTACCCACACGTACCCATTTTACGCCCCGTTAAATACATCCACCCATCCTTGTCTATATATCTGCCCCGTCCAGTCCTTGCCCTCTTCGCTACTTCAAAGAGCCACTGCTTCACAGAGCCAATCACACAGAGGGACTGTAGAGGTAGGGTGGAACAAGCAAAAGAAACCTGTCTTGTCATTGAGCAGGGTGAACAGAGGAGATGAGAAGATTGCTGGAGGGACGTTGGGCAGCCTTGCTCACTCTCAACACTAACCGACCGATGGCAGTGAAGGCAAGTAAAGCATGAGATATTTCCTCAATCAGTAACAAAAAACAACAACATGTACAACAGTTCTCACTCTCAATCGTTCACACTGCCAAGGCCTCAAATACTGCCGCTTGGGCAAGAGCTCATAGACGCCAAACCGTTTTCAGTGAGAAACCTTTGCTGTCAGGATACTGACATCAAGGGCATTGAAATAGTTTGTTTCACTGCGCTGATCATGAAACTAATCTCAAAACTAATCACAATATCCTGATCAGCTTGCTGGTCCACGCTTGTATGGTAACTCTTAAAGGGATAGTTCACCCGAAAATGAAAATGAACTCTTATCATTTACTCACCCAGATGTGTATGACTTTCTTTCTTCAGCAGAACACAAAAGAAGATATTTAGAAGAATATCTCAGCTCTGTAGGTCCATACAATGCAAGTGAATGGTGGACAGAATTTTGAAGCTCCAAAAATCACATAAAGGAAACATAGAAGTAATCCATAATACTCTAGTGGTTAAATCCATTTCAGACGTGAAAGTGAAACTAAACAGGCACCACATGTGACTTTCAGATGTAAAAGTGAAAGTGAAGATTTAGAGTAAAAAATTACTTAAATATTTATCTGTTTCTCACCCACACCTATCATACTACTTCTGAACGTAAGGATTAAACCACTGGAGTCATATGGATAACTTATAATATATGCTGCCTTTATGTGATTTTGGAGATTCAAAGTTCTGGCCACCATTCACTTGCATCGTATGGACCTACAGAACTGAGATATTTTTCTTAAATCCTTAATTTGTGTTCTGCTGAAGAAAGAAAGTCATACACATGGGATGGCATGAGGGTGAACTAACCCTTTAAGCAGAAATCACAATCAGAATCTGTCTCTCTACCTGATTTCCAACACCTACCTCTGATTTTATAACCACCTATGCTTCCTAAGCACATCAAATCAGATCAAATCAAAAGTAATATAAATCTATATAAACACTGAATAAAAAATGGCTACAAACCCTTAACATCAAGATAGCCATATCATTACTATTTTAGAGATTGTTTTGTAAATTAACTATATGCACAAAGTACATTTAAAGGATTAGTTCACCCAAAAATGCCGTTCCGAACCTGCACGACTTTTCTTTTTTTCATGGAGCACAAGGATAAATTTAGAAAAATGTACTCGCTTTATTCCATGGTGTTATAATGAATGTGGACTTGAGCTTTTGAGCTTCTAAAATATTGCAAAAGCACAATAAACATATCTTAAAATAGTCTACATGACTTTTGTGCAATATTCCAAGTCTTCTGAAGCCACACTTTAGCTGTTATAAGTCGTTATTCACTGCCTCATTGATCCGGTCACAACAGTTCTCGTGTTAACAGCTCACTGGACCACTTGTATGATACTTTCATGGTGCTTTTGAAGAACTTTTGAAGACTAGTCATTGTAATTGTATGGAAAAGAGCAACCAGTACATTTTCTCCACAATTTCTCCTTTTGTGCTCCACAGAAGAAAGGAAGTCATAATGATTTGTCACTATAAGGGTGAGTAAAAAAATAACATTTTTGAACTTTTTGGGGTTAACTATTCCTTTAAGTGACTGTACACATAAATGAAAAAAAAGAAAAAAAAGAAAGTCGAATGCTTTACTTGGTGATTATGCACACCATCTCTGTTACCGTATCATAACATTGATGGATCCAGGGTCTCTATTCTCCCTGGTTTATTCCAGTTATCCTCATAAGATCAGTAAGAGGGTGAGCATGGTTGACCTCATTATGTCCCCCAGTTTTCCAGCACACTCTGTAAACCATACTGATAATGTAAGAAAAAGCTTGACCTTACTAAATATTACTATACATGCACAGACTTTGAAGCTTTTAAGGTTTTTAAGTATGAATCTTCTTCAGGACATTTAGGACACATTAACATTTTTGTTTTTTCATCACTGTTGCAGCCTGTTAATGCATGTCTAATCATGTGTGATGATGCTTTGCATTACTCAAGAACTAATCTGCTAACCTCTGAGTAACTGGTAAACATTCATGCCCTGATTTATGAAGATACTATGAAGGTACTAATTTGCTTGTGCATTGTAACAAATTGGGCAAGCGCTTCATATAATGGGTGATTTACTAAGACTAATTGTGCAAAGTGCCACACATGCAAATAGGTTGTACACAGGGGTTAAATTGGGATTTTTAAAGGTGGGGAACCACACTGTTCTGCCCCAATTTAACCCCTGGTCATCCACGCTCACATTTTAAGGAGGTGAACCGAATGTTTTTGTGTGCGGAAACCAAATGTTAGCCATACCACTCACTTGTGGCTCTCACAATGTATTTATATGATTTATATGATTTCTATTACTGTGTCGCCTTTACGCAGTATGCAAAATCTCAACTGGCTTTGCTTTAGGATGCAAACACAGTACCAAAATTGTTAATCGTACAATAGTAAACACAAATGTTCTTCAAACAAGCAAGGCTCAATTGACAGCATTTGTGTCATTATGCTGATTAACACAAACATTTATTTCGACTCGTCCCTCCTTTTTTCAGATAAGCAGAAATCTGGGTTACAGTGAGGCACTTACAATGGAAGTCAATGGGGCCAATCAGTAAACGTTAAAATGCGCACTGTTTCAGAATATTAGACAAGATATTAACAATATGCGTGTAAAGATGATTTTAGTGTGATAAAATCACTTACTAACCTTTTCTGTGGAAAGTTATAGCCAATTTTACAACTTTGTTGCCTTGACAACTGTGGGGATGGGGGCGTGGTCGTGTGTCTGTCTGCGGGAGAGGGAGAGCGGTAAAGCTCGTCACCTGGGCTGTCATTAACACCTGTCTCTTGTTATAGTGATGGCGGAGGGAGACCTGAAAAGGCCGACAAAGCGCATCAGTCGGCAGAAAGAGCGAGACCAGAGAGAAACTGTTCCTGTGTGTGTGCGACAAGACTTATTGACTCGTTTGTGTGTGATTACTTGGCCACTGAGTGCCCTTTTGTTGAGTTTTGTGAATGACGCTGAAGAGTAATAAAACACTCACGTTGACTGATTCTGCTGCCTCCTGACTCCTCCATTTGCCCTGAAAATACGAACTCTGTTATAACGACATAACGGCGTAAACCGTAAAACCCTAAAACGATGATAGAAACAACTTTACAGCTCATGAGTTTTAACAGGAGAATTAATGTAAGTGCTTTTATAAAATGATAAGCTTTAGATTACTGCCTTAAAAGCCTCTAAAAATTGGCCCCATTCACTTACATTGTGAGTGCCTCACTGTAACCTCGATTTTTGCTTCTTTTTTAAATAAAAGGAGCGATGAGTCGAAATAAATTTTTATGGTAATCAACATTATGCCACAAATGCTGTCGATTGAGCTTAACTTGTATTGAACTCGGAATATTCCTTTTTTTATTTTATTTTTTTTGGAAAAAATTTCTGGAAAAAAAAACTCCCAATTTGGAATGCCCAATTCCCAGTACTTAGTAGGTCCTCGTGGTGGCGCGGTTACTCACCTCAATCCAAGTGGCGGAGGACAAGTCTCAGTTGCCTCTGCTTCTGAGACGGTCAATCCGTGCATCTTATCACGTGGCTCGCTGTGCATGACACCACGGAGACTCACAGCATGTGGAGGCTCATGCTACTCTCCGCGATCCACGCACAACTTACCACGTGCCCCATTGAGAGCGAGAACCACTAATCACGACCACGTGGAGGTTACCCCATGTGACTCTACCCTCTCTAGCAACAGGGCCAATTTGGTTGCTTAGGAGACCTGGCTGGAGCTCGTGACTCCAGGGGTGGTAGTCAGCGTCAATACTTGCTGAGCTACCCAGGCCCCGAACTCAAAATATTCCTTTAATACTCCAGTTTTCAAAGATGAGGCTATGTCATGCAACCTGTTGAACAGTTGAATTTGCGCTATCAAAATTGATTGACATCAACTACAAAAGAAATAAGAAGCATTTTCTTCTCCCATTTAAAGGTTGATGAGCCTATTTAGTTTGCTATCCTAACTATGCATGATAATATGATTATTTGCATTTAGCATTGTTTTTCCCTGCTGTCCGTGACCCTATCAGAACCTACTTGCAACCCATTTTTGGGTCACGACCCACCAGTTTACAACCACTGATGTTCACTAATATACTTGTTTTCTCTACATGTTAATAGAAATGTCATGTGTAGTATAAGTATGAGAGCCTACTGATTTCGATGAGCAGTTGATGCAAGTTTGCATGTGTTTTTTATATATAAACCTTTAGTAAATCAGGGACTGAGTGTAAGAATCTATTTACATGTGTATAAATGGATCAGTGTTTGCACCACTTTGTGCACTGTGTAATATATGTGGCATATGCTGGTATTAGGGGTGGGTGGTTTGACCAAAATGTTATATCACAGTAATATATCAGGATATAGTTTTTTATGCTTGAAATTTAATGAAAGTGTTAAATCGATCATACACATGCACACCCGTGACCACACATCAGTTTAATTCTACATTGCGTAATGCAGTGAGGCTGTGATGCAGCTGCTCTGTAACGGTGAACAAATAAACTCTGCTTCGTGTTCTGCCTAAACACACTCCTTAATAACAAGTTAAAAGGGACAGTTCACCCAAAAATGAAAATTCTCTCATCATTTACTCACCCTCATGCCATGATGTGTATGACTTTCTGTCATCTGCTGAACTCAAATGAAGATTTTTAGATTAATATCTCAGCTCTGTAAGTCCATACAATGCAAGTGAATGGTGATCAGACCTTTGTAGTTCCAAAAGTCACATAAAGGAAACATAAAAGTAATCCATACGACTCCAGTGGTTAAATCCATGTCTTCAGAAGTTATATGATAGGTGTGGGTGAGAAAGTCCTTTTTTACCATAAACTTTCACGATTCTTCTTGTGTTTTTGGTGATTCACATTCTTCGTGCATATCGCCCCCTACTGGGCAGGGAGAATAATTTCTAGCAAAACAATTACTTAAATATTTACCTGTTTCTCACCCACACCTATTCACTTCTGAAGATATGGATTTAACCACTGGCATCTTATGGATTACTTTTATGCTGCCTTTATGTGCTTTTTGGAGCTTAACATTTTGTTCACCATTCCCTTGCGTTGTATGGACCAACATAGCTGAGATATTCTTCTAAAAATCTTCATTTTTGTTCAGCAGAAGAAAGAAAGTCTTACACATCTGGGATGGCATGGGGGGAGAAAATGATGAGAGAATTTTCATTTTTGGGTGAACTGTTCCTTTAAGGTAACCTTGTCTTGACTTGTCGGCTCTCTGTTTTCACATCACTCCATGTTTCTTTTGTCATTCTCATGTGTGAATAACACAAAGCAGTTCTGCTCACTGACAGCCATGCAAATATATCCACTGCTGTATTGGTACAGCAAATTCTCTACCGACTAACACCTTTACACAGTCACATAGTATTTATGCGTACCAACTGAGCCATCCTTCCCCAGCTGCAGCCAGAGTCTTTGTGTGCATCTCATATCACCAGGAAACGTTTTCACAGAGGAGCCAAACGCTCATGATATGTAGCGGATGTACCATACACCAAAAGTGAGTTTTGTATCGTGTGTCTATGCTTCCCCCTGCAGGAGAAAGAGGACAAAGCATTGCTGCAAGCAGAGGTGCAGAGTCTCAGGCAGAACAACCAGCGCTTGCAGGAAGAGTCTCAGAGCACTGTGGCACGTCTCATCAAAGTCACCGAGCTGCTCTGCAACGTCAACAAGCCCAGCTAGCAGAGAAATCCATTCCATGGCAGCATACAAGACCTAGATTCAAGATACACATAGACACATCTGAAGGCCAGTGTAAATGGTAGCAGATCCTTCAAACATGGCCCAAAAATGACTTTTAAAGGGATTGTTCTCCCAAAAATGACAATTCTAGCATTATTTTCTTCCCATCATTTAGTTCCAAACTTGCTTTGCAAACAAAATGTTCTATAGACAAAATGTAGACAAATCCCTTCACTTTCATTGTATGGAAAAAAGTTGCAATGAAAGTGAATGGTGACTGAGGCCAACATTCTGCCTGACGTCATCTACAAACGTTAACAGGCATTAATAGCCTCAATGCCATTCTCAAGGACTTCTCTGGATTCATACCCTTAGCATGGGGTAATATTGTTCACTTGCAGCTCAAATATTGTCTCTCCATAGTCATTATTTGTAACCCTCAAACCAGTGTCATGCTCGGATTGTGGTAGCGGGCATTTAGTAACATCAAGGATTCAAAACCATAGGCTACTTCATCTTTAAGTACTGTTACTCTGTGTAATAATGTAGGCTTTTGACCGTACTGCAACATCTTATGTCTGCAAGTGAGCAGAGTGGGGCCAAGATAACTAGCAATACTACTGTAATAAGCAGCCTGATCTCATGCAAATTGTGTGACTGTGGCAAAATTTTTGGAAGATGAAATTACTTGGTTCATTACACATA
This sequence comes from Myxocyprinus asiaticus, assembly GCF_019703515.2. Lineage (NCBI taxonomy): Eukaryota > Metazoa > Chordata > Actinopteri > Cypriniformes > Catostomidae > Myxocyprinus > Myxocyprinus asiaticus. The sequence goes on from NC_059344.1 coordinate 5,273,633, forward strand.
TCGCTGCAATTTCGAGGTGAAAAAATCCACTGAGGGGCGCTAAAAGCAAAGGTTCCCCAAGAAGATTCGGTTTTAAAAGGGATAGTTCACCCAAAAATGAACATTCTCTCATCATTTACTCACCCTTATGCCATCCCAGATGTGTATGACTTTCTTTCTTCTGCTGAACACAAGCGAAGGTTTTTAGAAAAATATCTCAGCTCTGTAGGTCCATACAATGCAAGTGAATGGTGATCAGAACTTTGAAGGTCCAAAAAGCACATAAATGCAGCCTAAAAGTAATCCATACGACTCCATATCTTCAGAAGTGATACAGTATAATAGGTGTGAGTGAGAAACAGATCAATATTTAAGTACTATCTTACTACAAATCTCCACTTTCACTTTCACTTCCACATTCTTCTTCTTTTGTTTTTTGGCGATTCACATTCTTTGTGCATATCGCCACCTACTGGGCAGGGAGGAGAATTTATAGTAAAAGAGGACTTAAATATTTAATTATTTCTCACCCAAACCTATCATATCGCTTCTGAAGACATGGATTAAACCACTAGAGTCGTATGGATTACTTGTATGCTAACATTATGTGCTCTTTGGTGCTTCAAGGTTCTGGCCATTATGTGCTCTTTGGTGCTTCAAGGTTCTGGCCACCATTCACAAATCTTTGTATGTATTCAGCAGAAGAAAGAAAGTCATACACATCTGGTATGGCATGAGGGTTAGTAAATGATGAGAGAATTTTCATTTTTGGGTGAACTTTCCCTTTAAGATTAAAGCTCTGTGTAATGGTTTGAGTATTTCTGTAACTGCTGATTTCTTGGGATTTTCACGCACAAAAGTCTATAGTGTTTAGTCAGAATGGTGCCAAAAACAAAATACATCCACTGAGCGGCAGTTCTGTGGACGGAAATGCCTTGCTGATGAGAGAGGTCAACAGAGAATGCCCATACTGGTTTGAACTGACAATGTCTATGGTAACTCAGATAACCACTCTGTACAATTGTGGTGAGAAGAATATCATCTCTGAATGCTATTCTGAGATGTGGGTTGGCGCTGTTTTGGCGGCACAAGGGGGAACTACACAATATTAGGCAGGTGGTTTTAATGTTGTGGCTGATCGGTGTATGTGGTGCCATTTCTCTTATTATGGGGTAAAAAAAAAAAAAGATATTGTGTGGCCATTCGTCTACTCCATCAACACTCCTCCTTTTCCATCATCCATCAATTCCAAGCAAAATCTCCAGTCAAGTCACATGCTGGGACACTTGTGCAACGTTACTCTCCATTCAGGCCTCAGATTCCAGCATTGGAACGAGTCTTCATTTTACTGTAGCTAGGCTTGGCCTGGACCCTTATTGAAACCTGGATCGAGAGATGCATTCTCCAATCTTCAGCATTGTTGAGCTGGAACAGACGTATTGCAAGCCTAATTCAGACTACTGTAGTTCTCTGATCTGTCCATATATTAGATAATGTGAAATGTTGCTTTTTGATGTTAGTCATGGGACAAAGTGTCTGACATCAGAGCTTTGAACTGAAACTTTATTTGTAGAGGAGGGGTATCAATTCCAGGGTGTGACTTGTTCAACATACTGGAATCACTTCCCTGATAGCATGTACATCACCCAGACGTCTATTTGATGTGTGTGTTTACATCTGTAAGATGTATTTTTTTACGTTTTTTGCTCATCTGCAGTACGTCTATAAGACGTTTCCTCTCAGATGTCAATAAGACATTCAGCAGATGTCTTTGAGACGTTTATGATTAAGAATGTTTGTAAATCTGATCTTTTTAAGATGTTTAGCAGATGTTAATTAGATTGCGATGCTTTCCAGATGAAAAGATCACAAACAGACATCTCTGAAATGTACGTGCGCTATCTGGACTACTTGAGATATCTTGAGAGGAAAGAGTATTTCTTCCCATTACCTTTGAATTTCGTGTCGAATTGTTAAGGGAAGCATGACTTAAATTGCTATTTCTAAATATTGTAAAATTTTTGATTAAAGTGTTTGTTTGCTGCACACAAAGATTGAATAGACAAGCCAGATGTGTGTGTTCTGCTGCGTTCACATACTAATTGCCTCAAGTATTTTTTTGCTGAATTGTCAGACTGTTTTGTCTCTTTTCTCTTCCATTGCACCCTAATATCATTCTTTACCTAAAGGTGCACTGATAATATGAAATGCGACAAAAAGAGCAAAGGATCTGGACTCTTGCTTCCACATACACACACACACACACACTCTCACACAGTACCACCAACAAAGGGAAACAAAGGTGAATGTTAAATACATACATGTGTTTTCCCTTTCAGTTTCTGAATTTTCTTTTACAGTCACTGTGATAACCTGGTACCAGCAGATTCTGATCTTTATCCCTCTCTGTGAAAAAATGTAGAGCCAAAAAAATTGTGTTACTTCCCTCTAACGTCTGTATATCCCGATGGAACTGGAATCTAGACTGGAGATTACTGATTTGTTGTTAACATTAGTGCAGAGTTTGTCCAATTTGGTGAATGCAGCACGACTTTTAGTGCTAATCATTGCAACAGGCAGGAAGTCGAATACACTGATGCAGGTTTTATGCAATCAGAGTTGTCAGTCATACGGTTTGTGGGGTAAACTTAGCAAAATAGCTATTTAAAGGAACTATCTCCTGTTCATCTGTGTGCGACATAGTCTTTTAGATTGTAGGAGGTTGTGAGAGCACACAAGTGCGCCGAGCAATTTCCAAGCCACCTTCTGTATGTGTGTATGTATTTATAAAAATGTAATAACTTAATAATCTTGAATATGTTGATGTTATTGGTAGATAGATCTATTTGAACTGGAAGGGAGGGGATGCAAATCTTTGAGCCATTAAATGGGTTGGGTTAGGTAAGGTTATCTTTTCTTAAGAGAATTAAGGCAAGACATGATGGCAGCTCATAATTTGTAATTTGGTTTACTGGAATAATAATAACAACAACATTTCTCTCTGGTATTGTATGTTATGAAGTTTGCCTTAAATGGAAACCTGAAATTACCCTGTGAATTAACTCAAAGGGAGAGTGTGAGTTTAAAGGGATAGTTTGCCCAAAAATGGAAATTTTATCATCATTTACTCACCCTCATGCCATCACAATGTGTATGACTTTCTTTCTTCTGCTGAACACAAATTAAGATTTTTAGAAAAATATCTCAGCTCTGCAGGTCCATACAATGAAAGTCAACAGGGTTCAAACTTTGAAGCTCAAAAAAGCATATAGAGGCAGCATAAAAGTAAACCATAAGACACCAGTTGTTTAATCCATGTCTTCAGAAGTGATATGATAGGTGTGGGTAAGAAACAGATCAATATTTAAGCTTCTTTGTACCACAAATCTCCACTTTCACTTCACTTCCATATTCTTCTTTTGTTTTTTGGCGATTTGCATTCTTTGTGCATATCGCCACCTACTGGGCAGGGAGGAAAATGTTATAGTAAAAAACAACTTAAATATTGATCTGTTTCTCACCGACACCTATCATTTTGCTTCTGAAGATATAGATTTAACCACTGGAGTCTTATGGATTACTTTTATGCTGCCTTTATGTGCTTTTTTGAGATTCAAAGTTCTGGCACCCATTCACTTGCATTGTATGGACCTACAGAGCTGAGACATTATTCTAAAAATCTTAATTTGTGTTCTGCAGAAGAAAGAAGGTCATACACATCTGGGATGACATGAGGGTGAGTAAATGATGAGAGAATTTTCATTTTTGGGTGAACTATCCATTAAACGCTCGTGGCTACTTGAATAATTATATGTGACATTCCACCTTTTCATGTTCTTAACTATTTGTATTTTATTTTATTTTTTATTGCCAAAGCTGTATTATGAATTTACCTTATATTGAAATAATGAAACTGTGTTAACTTAACTGCTGTGTTGACCCAAGTGGTTTCCAGTTTAGAATCTTACATAGTCATGTATACGGTTTGAATCAGGACATTGTCTTTAAACAACATTATCAGCAAAGAGTTTCTGTGTGGAACACACACACAAAGAAATGCAGGTAGCCTAAATTCTCTCTCAGACACATTTGTGACTTTCACATTTTTGTGAATTCTTAAACGCATTTTTAAGGGATAGGTTTGTAAATGTCAAACTAAACCCTATCTTATTATGGCATGTATTTTTATGGAGCTTTAAATGCTCCTCACCATATATTAAAGCTTGCCTTTTGTTTTATTACTCATAATACAAATCAGTTTTACTGTTGTTTACAAACTATTGGATGATGCTTTTTTGTGCTCTGAAACATCTGTAAGGACTTTAAAAGTACAGCCTGCATGCACTAGAACACAGCCACTATCAATCAAGCCATGTAAATCGTGCAGACAAAGCCAGCAACCAGTCAAAAGCAAATATGTGTGCTGGTTGCTGTAATATAAAATGATGTATTGTTATTCCATAAACAATTACAGACCATGCATTTAAACCCCTTTTACAAACTTAGTCATTTTCTACTTTGTTACCTGAGTGTACCTACAAAAAAAAAAAAAAAATGTGTTGCTCTTTTTCATGGCAAGTTAGCTATGTCATTGCTAAGTCCTGGACTCAACCACCCTGTTCATTGTTTTTTAACACATGATCTTTGAATGAAGGACTATTCTTAAAGGAACAGTTCACTCAAAAATGAAAATTCTCACTGTTTACTCACTCTCATGCCATCTCAGAGATGTATGACTTTCTTTCTTCTGCTGAACACAAATGAAGATTTTTAGAAGAATATCTCAGCTCTGTAGGTCCATACAATGCAAGTGAATGGTGACCAGAACTTTGAAGCTCTATAAAGCACACACATAGGCAGCACAATATTAATCCATTTGACTCCAGTGGTTAAATCCATATCTTCAGAAGCAATGTAACAGGTGTGGGTGAGAAACAGATCAATATTTTTATCCTTTTTTTACTATAAATGTCCACATTCACTTCCACATTTTTCTTCTTTTGTTTTTGGCGATTCACATTCTGGGCAGGAAGGATAATTTTTAGTAAAAGAAGGACTCAAATATTAATCTGTTTCTCACCCACACCTACCATAACACTTCTGAAAAATGGATTTAAGCACCCGAGTCATCTGGAGTACTTTTTTGCTGCCTTATGTGCTTTTTGGAGCTTCAAAGTTTTGGCCATCATTCACTTGCATTGTGAGGACCAACAGAGCTGAGATATTCTTCTAAAATCTTAATTTGTGTTCTGCAGAAGAAAGAAAGTCATACACATCTGGGATGGCATGAGGGTGAGTAAATGATGAGAGAATTTTCATTTTTGGGTGAACTATCCCTTTAATTGCCAAATCCACCCCACAGAAAATTGCATTAAATCTACCTAATCAATAAATAATCAGCTCTCAAATACACCTATTTGAATAATTAGTTAGCAGGCACTATTTTGCATACAAAGCAAGCACTATTGTCACATTTAAAAATAAATGTATACTGTAGGAGTATGGCAAACCACAAACCCACACTCTATGCACACTGGTCAATGATCTCCTGACTGGATCAAGGTTAGAGGAATGTGCTGTCCAGTCAAAACACAAAGAAAACGTATGGTGGTCATTAGAGCTATACTTGTTTCTTTTAACTGATAGGGAAGTATTGTTCATGTATGTGAACCAGAGGGATCCTGGCAATAAAAACTGAACTTATATGTAAAACGTCTGAAATTTGTCAAGCATTTTTGTGTCAGACATTGTGATGTACTTTTATTGAACTAACAAACTGAGCTTAAGGGATTTTTTTCAATCAAAAATGTAAATTCTCATGATTTACACACCCTCATGCCATTCCAAATGTCTGTCTGACTTTCTTCTGCTGAACACAAATTAAGATTTTTAGAAGAATATTTCAGCTCTGTTGGTCCATACAATGCAAGTGAATGGTGACCAGAACTTTCAGTCTCCAAAAAGCACATAACGGCAGCATAAAAGTAATCCATAACTTCAGAAGTTTTCGCCCCAATTTATTTTTTTTTGTACCAAATTTTACTTAACAACAGAGACGTGGCACATTCAGAAAGTACTTTCACACTTTCAGAAATCAGAATTTATGTATTGTTATAAATATATTTGAAGAATAATCTCTAATATTCTGGGTGGGTTTGGGTCTAATTTGGGTGGGCCATGCCCACCCCGGCCTACTCTTGGCTACGCCACTGATAACTATCGCCAAGCGACTAACAAGCGACTGCATACAAATGCAAATATTTGTTATTCCAGTACAGAATTCTGAATTGAGTTGAAAAAGAGGGAAATAAAGAGTTGTTACATGATATCAAAGATAGAGACAGGCTCGTATAGCTTTTATGTTGTTATAGCAATATTTATGTTTCTAATATGTCAGTAACAAATGCCTACACATTAAAACAATATAGTTGGATAAGAATACTATGTTCATTCACCATGGAAATACATTGCAAAAAAAACAAAAAAACAATTATCTTACAGAAAAAACATGTTTCAGTGCATAATTTTAAAACCACAGATTTTCTCACATGTAAAATTAATTATCATTCTAAATACAGCACCTTCCCTCAAATAGTATTATTTTCTTCAATATAAAAATACTGTACATGCAAAAACAAAACATTTTACAAACAGCATTGGATATTTGAAAAGAACATCTCAGTTAATTTGCATACAATCAGGAAAACATGAAATACATGCCAACTTTGAACTACATGACGTATATCCTAGACTAGTATTGAGAGTTTCTCAGACATTGACTTCAGTTATTAGAATTTGTAAGTCTTGGAAATCACTTCATTTCAACAGCTAATGCTACAACACATAATAATACCAATGAAGCTCTAAAAACACACACAACGGAGAGATAATGTTCTGCATTTGTAACTGAAACATGGACCAAAAAGCATTTCACATTTGTTTTGAACGGGACATTCCGCCTCTTTTGAACTTCAGAACAACAAGACCTTCTTGTGATCTTAAAAAGATTGTTGACCCAAAAATGACAATTCCAAGAACATGATATCGGCTATATTTCAGGCACAAACACGCGCACCAGACCTATCCCACCATGACAGTTTACGCTGAAATTCAGCCACAACTGCTCTTGTGAAGTCCTGCTCTAGTTTAGTGGCATTCTTACAAAAATAACTTATTAACAGGGGCGTGCACAGTCATTTTGAGGGGTTGGGGCTCTAAAGCTTTTTGAGGGGCAGTCGCTTCAAAATTGTCAGTCAACGGAGGGTGTGCGTGACCTCAATTTCTTTTTCGCTATAGTTATGTTTTTAGCCCTGTGTTACGTTTTAATGCTTAAAACTGAAGTATGTCATTTCTGCGCCACTAGCGCCACCGAATGGAACTGCAAAAATTAACTTTGTCTTCAAAACAGCTTTCTGGTCAAACAAAGAGATAGTCCATTGGTTGAGTAAAGGCCGATTTATACTTCTGCGTCGAACCTACGGCGTAGCCTGATGTGCACCTCTTCAAAAATGTAACTGCGCGTCGCGATGATGCACACCACAACAGCTGTGATTGGTCCACTTTAACCAGAGACCGCCCCCCAGGATGATAACAAGGATGTCTGTGGTAGCGTCACATTTTATCCAAGTTTATTTTAATATCTGTGCATCATATCACATTGTATTTGGATTTGTGACTATTAAGGCAATTGTCTCAATAGAGAGCATCTGCTGTTTTTTTTTTTTTTCTGTTTTTCATGAAGTTACAAGCAAATCACGACAAAATATATCTGTTTATAGCTTATAAACTCTAAAAGCTTTTTTCTCCGGGCCTTTACTAGATATTCATTTGATATGTGAGTGAAATAATATGTTTTGTATTCTACTCGCGAACTTTCCGATCGGCACAATGATTTGAACGTATGTTTGACAGTATGTGTACAGTAAATAATCATATTTCATAAGTTATGGAAACGGAATACTTCTAATTTGCAGCTAATTAAAAAGCAGCTGGTAAGAGTTGGTTATACTGCCTGCATATATATACTGTATCCAAGTCTTTAAAACGACACCCATTTTGTGTTATTCAGGCGAGTATTTTTTAATTAATTTAACAATTTCTTTTTAAACACGGAACGTCTAAAGTACGCCAAAATATGTTTATAGGCCTATTATTATTTAAGCTATGTACCTACATATCAACAAGTTCACTTTTGGCACTTTTCCACTGCACGTTACGGTTCGACTCGACTTGACTCTGCTCGCTTTACTTTTCTGAGCTTGCTTTTCCACTGCAGTTTAGTGCCGCCTCAACGTGGGTGGCATTATAGGCTGACTGTCATAGTTGCACCACCTCTACTGCCGTCATCATCTTAAACATTACTGACCATAAACAATAACACGACCGCTAGCTGTTAGCTACTAGCTCATTGTGCTGCATAAAGCAGTTGTTGTGTGGTGATTTTACACAAGTGTAACAGTTAAATTGGCCTGGTTGTTTTAGAAGCAAGCTTTCCAGTAGCTGGTCAACTAAATAAAGTGAAGCTTTCAAGCAGAATATAGAGTAAATGTAACAAAACGTACGATCCTCCATCGTGGACTCCAACAACACCGAGTCCAGGGCACTCTCCCTCCCATTGCTCGCCAGTCTATTGCCATAGATAGCGTCCATTTGGTCGAACCACTTCCACTTTCTTCTGTTTGAACCACTCCGGCTGTTGTGGTCCTTGATGGTTCTGTAGTCACTTTTACGTTTTTTTAACTTTTCTCTACACTGTTGGTAGGTCCGGTGGTAGCCGTGTGCAGCCAACAACTGAGACACTTCCTGAAAGACTTTTTCGTTTCGCGTCTTTTCGTTCGTCGCTAACGAGAGGAATGTCTGCACCTCGTTTATTGACCACGGCGTGGTTGCGCACAGCCATTTCTTTTTACAATTCGAAAGTTGCGTGAACAAATGATATTGCTGTCGCTTTTGCTAAACTTTAAAACTAGCGGGTTGATGTCCCATGTCGCAAATCCAGTGACGCTAGTAGTGAAGATTCTGACCAATCAGTGATCTGCAGGGTTTTGACGTCACATTTAGTATCGGCTCGGCTCGCTTGGAACCTCGACCGAGGTGGTACTAAAAAAGTATCAGGTACCAGGTACTATCCACAGTGGAAAACCCCCAAAAAAGCGAACAGAGTCGAGTCGAGTTGAGCTGTACCGTGCAGTGGAAAAGCCCCATTAGTTTGAACTCATTTTTGATGCTACAATAATTGAATAAATACTTTTGAACCCATAAATTGCATTGCTTCCATTGCTTTTATTTATTTTTGAAACATACAGTTAGCATTTTGGCAGTGTTCTCACAGAACAATGCAGACACACCAGTGCAGAACTATAAATGCAAACCAACACGTTGGCCACTACGTGGAGCCTACATAGGTTCGACGCATAAGTATAAATCAGCCTTAAGGCCCAAACATACTCTACGTAAGTACGTGAACGCAGACACATCTTGCTACGCAAGCTCAATTTCACGCATCGTTGCGTTGCGATGTGTCAGAGCAAAATTCATAACCTAACGCAAGTACATGCTGTATTCTCAGCGTTGCCGCAAGGGGCGCTACAGCAGATTTTCTTTTTCAATCAACAACTGTCATGGCGGAGCAGCAATTTGAGGCTTGTCGAACAAGTTTGATTATACAAACATATTTTTCTGTCATCTTTTTAGCAAATACAAAAGCACTCTCCTCAACTGTCAACATGTTGACTCCACCAAATCCGGTTTCGTGGCACCTAAAAAACTCCTTCGCCCCCTTGTGATCCAAGGTTTTTAACCGATAGAGCAACGCAAGAGTGCACGTAATGTATGTACAACGAGACCACGCTTTGGCCATGAGTTGGCGAAGCGCTCGTGTTTGCGTGCTTGCGTTAAGTATGTTTGGGCCCTTAACATTGTGGGGGTGGGTTGACGCTAAGTTCACACATCCTCCGTGAGCGTGGCGTGAGCGAGGCGCGAGTAGGTTGGTCGTGTTGGACGTTCAGATTGGCCACGTCTCTTCTGCGAGAAACAACAGTGCCTCTGTGCAGGAAATAAAGTTATCTATGGAGTCCTACAGCAAATTGTTTTCTTTAATAAGGTCATAATAAGCTGAGGTTATTGCTGCTTCAAGGACAACAGTGGGCAGTCACGTGCACTTCATCTCTATCAACACACTTTTTCGTGATTGGTTAATGTTGTGTCTACAGTTGTGCTCAAAATTTTACATACCCTTGGAGAATTGGTAATATATGTACCATTTTTAAAGAAAACATGAGTGAGCAGGCAAAACACATTTCTTTTATTTCTTATGGGATTCATATTCAACTGTAGGTTATAACAGAATGGCACAATCATAAAACAAAATATGGCAACAAAGAAAAAAATCAAATGACCCCTGTTCAAAAGTCTGCATACACTTAGTTCTTAATACTGTGTATTGCCCCCTTTAGCATCAATGACAGTGTGCAGTCTTTTGTAATAGTTGTCTATGAGGCCCCAAATTCTTGCAGGTGGTATAGCTGCCCATTCGTCTTGGCAAAATGCCTCCAGGTCATGCAAAGTCTTTGGTTGTCTTGCATGAACCGCACATTTGAGATCTCCCCAGAGTGGCTCGATGATATTAAGGTCAGGAGACTGTGATGGCCACTCCAGAACCTTCACCTTTTTCTGCTGTAACCACTGGAGGGTCAAATTGGCCTTGTGCTTAGGGTCATTGTCATGCGTCCCATGTGCAGCTTTCGTGCAGAAGAATGCAAATCGTCTGCCAGTATTTTCTGTTAACATGCTGCATTCAACTTGCCATCAATTTTCACAAGATCCCCTGTGCATTTAGAGCTCACACACCCCCAAAACATCAGTGAGCCACCACCATGCTTCACAGTGGGGATGGTATTCTTTTCACTATAGGCCTTGTTGACCCTTCTCCAAATATAGTGCTTATGGTTGTGACCATAAAGCTCTATTTTGGTCTCGTCACTCCAAATTACAGTGTGCCAGAAGCTGTGAGGCGTGTCAAGGTGTTGTCAGGCATATTGTAACCAGGCTTTTTTGTGGCATTGGCGCAGTAAAGGCTTCTTTCTGGCAACTCGACCATGCAGCTCATTTTTGTTCAAGTATCGTCGTATTGTGCTCCTTGAAACAACCACACCATCTTTTTCCAGAGCAGTTTGTATTTCTCCTGAGGTTACCTGTGGGTTTTTCTTTGTATCCCGAACAATTCTTCTGGCAGTTGTGGCTGAAATCTTTCTTGGTCTACCTGACCTTGGCTTGGAATCAAGAGATCCCCGAATTTTCCACTTCTTAATAAGTGATTGAAATGTACTGACTGGCATTTTCAAGGCTTTTGAATTCTATATCCTTTTCCATCTTTATAAAGTTCCATTACCTTGTTACGCAGATCTTTTGACAGTTCTTTTCTGCTCCCCATGGCTCAGTATCTAGCCTGCTCAGTGCATCCACGTGAGAGCTAACAAACTCATTGACTATTTATACACAGACACTAATTGCAATTTAAAAAGCCACAGGTGTGGGAAATTAACCTTTAATTGCCATTTAAGCCTGTGTGTGTCACCTTGTGTGTCTGTAACAAGACCAAACATTCAAGGGTATGTAAACTTTTGATCAGGGCCATTTAGGTGATTTCTGTTAACATGATTTAAAAAGGAGCCAAACAACTGTGATAATAAATGGCTTCATATGATCACTATCCTTTTTTGCATGATCAGTCATATTTTCAAAATCAATGCCAAAATTTCACAATTTCTGTCAGGGTATGCAAACTTTTGAGCACAACTGTATACTGTACACCTGTATATACACAGAATGGCAAAAGGTCTGGCAGTTTATTAATTCTTTCCTTTATTAAGTTATTTTATTGAGTTTACTTGCATGCAGACATATAAATTGTAGTGTACTATAGGTTTGATTTGAATAATTTTGATTTGATTTTGTGTCTTTTCTAGAATCTCCTGATTATTTTAGTGTTGTACTGCACCCAGAGCTGCTGAGCTCAGCGTGAGCCACGTGGCAAAAATAGGCTCAACGCCGAAACTATCTGCTCACTGCCTCGTCTGGGACGTGTCACCTCATGACTCACGCTTGCAGTGTAAACGGTGTAATCTGTTAATATGGGCGCCAAAATGAAAATGCGCCGATCACGCCTCGCTCACGGAGGATGTGTGAACCCGGCGTAAGCGGATCACTCAAAACAAACAGAGAAAATTTCAGAGTGCTAAAGAAATGCAGTGTTTACAGTTTTTGAGAAAATTAACCTGTGGCTTACTTATAGTCTCTGCATATTAAGAAAAAGTTGCATACTGAAGCTTTAACTAAAATGAATGACCCTTTTATTAATGGAGAAGGTTGGCCTGTTAATGTATCAAAATATAAGACTTAATAAGTTGTCAAAATTTGATTAAATGAGTTGTATTCATAGTTATTTTCCAAAATATGATAAAGACGAAAATCTTAATAGTGGGATAATTTGCACTATATAGAAAAATGTTAATAAATAAATAAAAATAAACCTCAGTTTAGGTTACATTAACTGGATCAAAAATGTAATTTTGGATACAAAATAAATAAATAATGCGCACTGATTTAATTAAAAATTATTTTTATGGAGTACAAGGAGGTTTGGTTCAATATAAAAAAAATAAAATTCGTTACGTTAATTATTGAGCCAATATGAATAAAGGATATTAAAATCATGTTTGACTTTATGCAAACTTTATGCATTAGAATATTGATTATGCGTGATTGATTTGCATATCATCACAGAAACATTCTGTGTCTCAGTTGCCTCCGCTTCTGAGATAGTCAGCGCACACATCTTGTCACGTGGCTCGATGTGCATGACACCACGGAGACTCATAGCATGTGGAGGCTCATGCTACTCTCCACGATCCACGCTCAACTTACCATGCGCCCCACTGAGATCGAGAACCACTAATAGCAACCACGAAGAGGTTAGCCCATGTGATTTTACCCTCCCTAGCAACCGGGCCAATTTGGTTGCTTAGGAGACCTGGCTGGAGTCACACAGCACACCCTGGATTCGTACTCGCGATTCCAGGGGTGGTAGTCAGTGTCAATACTTGCAAACTAAATGTTTTTAATTTAAAGTGCGTTTGTTTCCTTAGTCACGCACACCTGTGTCTGTTGCGAGAGTGCATGCATAATTTGAATTACTGTCTGTAACACTTAGGGTATTATTATAGTCAATATAATATTGATGCATTTTTACACCTCTACATTCTATTATTAAGCATAAAAAAACACCATTTAATTTAGGTGTTCAAGCTTTTAATTTGGGTGGCATTTGCACACCTTTGAACACCTGTAGCTACACCACTGCCCCGTCAGAGGGGCAACTCAGTAAAAGAGCAGAGGCTCGAACCCCTAGAGATATCCCATCTGCATGTGCCTGCTTATTACAGCAGTAATTCTTATTTTAATAAACCTTTAGGAAACACAGTAAGGTTGTATTTGTTGTTGTAGATCTTAACATTAGTAAATTAACATTTAATCAAGATGAATGTTGTAAAAATAGTTAATTAATAGTTCATGATAACTAATGCATTAACTACTGCAATGTTAACTAATAGAACCTTATTGTATAGTTTTACTAACATTTCTCAGGACATCTCAGAACACAGCCACCTTCTTTAACTTTTTTGACTATTTTTCTTTTCTATGCTTTTTTATTATTTTTTTTTTATTTAAAAAAGCAATTCAAGGAGCCTGGAGAAATATGCATGTAATGATACATCATAGAATTATGTCTGTGATTATATTCAGATGCAGAAGTGAAGAGGTGATCAGAAGTTGCAGGTTTAATCCAGCTGATGGCAGCATCTCATGATAATCATGTGTCGGGCTGTAACGGTCATTGAACAGCCTGTCCCACAATCTGGCACTTGACTCTGATTAGCTTCGATTTTCTCTTCAGTATTGTTGACGTGAAGGTGTGTTTGGAAGAATTTGCCATTTGGAAGAATTTGCCCTTAAATCAAGTTACTCTTTGCTGACATACTGACAGTTTGTGAATGCAGATAAAAATCTGTAATGAGCATCATAAAAATTAACAATACTATATTTTGCAATGACAAACAAATGTAATTAAGTTGAAGGAATAGTACTATAGGTTTAGAACAACATGAGGGTCAGTAAATGATGGGAACTTTAATTTTTGGGTTAGCATTTCCTTTAAGCAATTAAATAGATTACAGTATTTTTACAGTCATTTTCAAATGTCTCCATACTAGGAACACACTTTTTACTGTGAATAATGTCTTCAAAGAAAAAAATGTGCTACATTCAACTGTTTTTTAATTTAATTTTTATTTTATGTGGTATTGCAGAACTTTGGTTTACCTGTTTAAAGGTGAGAGTCAAACACTCCCTGTTCAACTGCCTCAATGTCCTCCTCTGTGATCACTGAAAACCAATGAACAAACAGGGAGACACAGAGAGAGAGTCAAAAACAGCTGATCTAAGTTCTTACATGCAGTGTGAATATGTGTGTGTGGGCGGGTTTGGGTGGTTTACGAGGGCATTTTTTTAGGTTACAAACTGGTAATTACAAAGGGAAATTATGCTATAAATGTGGTTTATGAGGACATTTTTAGTGTCCCCATAATTCAAATTACTTAAAAAACATACTAAACAATGTTTTTTTGAAAATGTAAAAATGCAGGAATTTTTTTTGTGAGTGTAAGGTTTAGGGGTAGGGTTAGGGTTAGGGGATTGAATCTACAGTTCGTACAGTATAAAAATCATTATGTCTATGGAGAGTCCTCATAAGGATAGCCGCACCAGCATGTGTGTGTGTGTGTGTGTGTGTGTGTGTGTGTGTGTGTACCTGTGTTCTGCATGTTTGACTGAGCGCTGCTGGCCTGAGGAAAGCTGTGGGATCTGGACTGTAATAATGGCGGCTTCTCGTGACTGATGCTCTTCGTTCTTTTACGGCATTCGACCACCAGACGAGCACGACATGCTTTATGACAGTTCACTCCACAAACTGAGAAAGAGACAGAAAGGGGGGGTGGGGGGAGGGAGTAGTAAGAAAGTGGAGATGTGGGAGAAAAAGGAATGGGGGTAAAACACATATGCTTACACACAAACAGATGAAAATTGAAAAATCATTCAGAGATGGCAGGGGTTTTTTTTCTCTCCCCTTTTCTCCCCAATTTGGAATGCTCAATTCCCAATGCGCTCTAAGAGTACGTTTACACGACAACGATGTACTAAAAACTGAAACGTTTTTCCTTTGCGTTTTTGAAAAGTTTCGCGTACAGACGACAACGTTGTCAAAATGATCCCCGTTCACACGGATCCGTGAAAACGACTAAAAACGCTGTATTATGCATGCCAGGCCAGTAGTTGGCGATGTCACTTTGTAAAGAAACACCACGCCTGCACACATAAGCATTCTTCCATAGAGCGGTGAATACAAACAATGAAGATGGCGATCACTGCTCGTAGTAGTAATGCAGTAAATCGACACTTTGCTGGAGAAGCGTCAATAAACTCAAAATCTTGAGCAGCACAAAAACAGTCTTGTAGTCCGCCATTGTAGTTTTGAATGTCTCGCGTGTTGTTTTGAAGTACTTGCGCGCATGCCTATAGACTGAACACATAATACGCATGTGCATTCAAAAATTCGGAGACGATAACGGCATCATTTTCAAAAACTTGCACTTTGAAACCCGTTTTCAAAAGTTTGCATTTTCAGGCCCCAAAACGGCATTGTCATGTAAACGAACAGCCAAAACGCATAAAACGTTTTCCGTTTTTAGTTGAAAACGTTGTTGTGTAAATGGCTCCTAAGTCCTCGTGGTCGCGTAGTGACTCGCCTCAATCCGGGTGGTGGAGGATGAATCTCAGTTGCCTCCGCGTCTGAGACCGTCAATCCACGCATCGTATCACGTGGCCTGTTGAGCGCGTTACCACGGAGACGTAGTGCCTGTGGAGGCTTCACGGTATTCTCCGTGGCATCCACGCACAACTCACCACGCGCCCCATCGAGAGCAAGAACCACATTATAGCGACCATGAGGAGGTTACCCCATGTGACTCTACCCTCCCTAGAAACCAGGCCAATTTGGTAGCTTAGGAGACCTGGCTGGAGTCACTCAGCACGCCCTGGATTCGAACTTGTGACTCCAGGGGTGGTGGTCAGCATCAATACTCGCTGAGCTACCCAGGCCCCCAGAGATGGCATTTTTAAGTAGCCTATTCAGAATATTTTGCCTGTAAAAAATATTTCATGCAACCGATTTAAATATTCTGCTTATCACAACATCATAGTGCCAACAAACTCTAAATGCAACTCTTCAAATCTCCACAAAATGAGGTTTCATCACATTCCTAGTAAAAACATTCAGTCAGTGAACCAGACAATTAGTGCATAGCAAACAGGGTTGCAACTACCACAAATATCCATGATCGACAGTAGTTAACGTTAATGAATAGAATACAACAAGCATACTTTTTCCCTCACAGCTGTTAATTTGTATAGAGTTTAGCGTTACATGTGTTATAAATGTATTATAACTCTAAACACATGAGAAAGAGGTAGGTTTAGTTAAGTGCATCAGTAATCACTGTCTCGGTTTGCCTGTCTGCTAAGTGCAAAATGCAATATGAAAAAAAAAAAAACAATGTTGTGTTTTGTCAAAATTTTAATACACTAAATATTAGAATAACAGACTTTATACTATCTGCTATACAACACTGTATGTGTGGTATCGATGTTACTATATGTTTAAGTAAGAAAAATGCCCTTATCCTGTGTACTGTCCTGTGAGTTCTGTCATCACATGATCACATGCTCTCATTTCTTATGAACACTTTGACCACAGAAGGGAATCCTACTTTATTGTGACCTAAATGTTGTGGATTACCACCCAATCTAGAATCTTTTGTGGATTATAAAGGTTTGGACAAATTATTGGTGTATATATATATATATATATATATATATATATAATTTTTTTAAATGTTTTTTTTTATTTTATTTGAAGTTTTATTTGGTCAACCCTACATTTTTAGTGTGACTTAAGTGTCCAAATCCCTTTAGTTTATCCCTAAACTCTTACCTTTGCACTTGTATCCTTGTTTATACAAGCCCCATATCTGAAAAAGAGGGATACACATATTTGTGTTAGTTTTTAAAAGAGAAGAAAATGCACAGAGGAATAGGTGGAAAATAGTACAAAGAAATGACATGAAAAGAGAGAATCACAGCAGGTAAACAATAGATAAAAGGAGAGTCCACAATATCACAAACACACAACATCAAAGGGTTCACACATGCCTCTTTCTCGCTCTCTTTCTCTCTCACACACACACAGGTCAAGATCTGAAGTGTCACACACACGCACTGAGCTCGTTTACATGTACACTAGAAAGCTGTTTTTGCGAGAAAGCTGCTTAAGAGTAGAAAGCGGCGTTCCCGTTTACATGCAATGTGTTAACGGCTTTCTCTTTAGTTCCGTATACATGCGACTATTTTGCCCTCGACAGAGCACTTGTATTAAAATGATTGGGAGAAACTGGAACACCCATAGATAGTATTTGATTACATCATCAAACATGCCCCCATCACCATTTTGGATGGAGACACCGGCAGAAACAAGATACATTTAAATAAAGAAATTTGAAACATTGTGAGTGCGAAAATCATTTAAAGGAATAGTTCACCCAAGAATTACAAAGTTCTCTTGTTATTCACTTACCTTGATGCCATCCCAGATGTGTATGACCATCTTTCTTCAGCAGAACACAAATGAAGATTTTTAGAAGAAGATGGAACTCTGTCAGGTCCTTATAATGCAAGTAAACAGGTGCCAGCACTCTGACGGTCCAAAAGTCACATTTATGCAGCATAAAAGTAATCCACACAACTCCAGTCGATCAATGAATGTCTTCTGAAGCAAATCGATATGTTTGTGTAAAAAATAAATCGATAATTAAAATGTTTTAACTTTTAAAATGCGCTTCCTGTCAGCAGTTGACGCATCATGTAGCTGTTGCGTGATGTAAGTGTGTTGGCGAGTTTATGCAAGAATTCGGAAGCGGCGCTAATTTACAACAGAAGAACGGACGTCACGTGAGAGTTCGGCCATTTCAAACAGCATCAAAGCCCTGGAGGAAAGCACCGATTTAAAGTTAAAAACTTCTTAAAGATGTGAAAAATTTTATATATGCAAATGCTACTCTATACAAATAAAGACATAAAAGATATTACTGGGTCTGGCCGATGTGAGCTCAAAATAATGGTTGATTATTTCTGTTGAAATATCACTTTTATGTTTCTCTGGGTCAGCACCTGCTGGTGTTGTTTAAAACACTTGTGCCAATTCTTAGAAAAGTAATCTTTGTGTCCAATTTGTTTTCATAATTTTTTGAAAAACCTGTAGCATGTACTACAAAAAAAAAAAAAAACTTTAAAAATGTCATGTTGTCAAGTAAAGACGCTGACTACCACCCCTTGAGTCGCGAGTTCGAATCCAGGGCATGCTGAGTAACTCCAGCCAGGTCTCCTAAATGACCAAATTGGTTGCTAGGGAGGGTAGAGTCACATGAGGTAACCTCCTCGTGGTCGCTATAATGTGGTTCTCGCTCTCGGTGGGGCGCGTGGTGAGTTGTGCATGGATGCCACGGAGAATAGCGTGAAGCCTCCACACGCACTACGTCTCTGCGGTAACGCGCTCAACAAACCACGTGATAAGATGCGCGGATTGACGGTCTCAGACGCGGAGGCAACTGAGATTTGTCCTCCGCCACCCGGATTGAGGCGAATCACTACGCCACCATGAGGACTTAGAATGCATTGGGGATTGGGCATTCCAAATGGGGGAGAAAAATATTTTCATGTTGTGTAGCATAAAATAAAAATAATTATAATACTATCTTTGCACCTTGAATACATTGATTTTTTTAGTAAAAAATATCTGCAAGTTTTCTCAGGGATACACCACATGACCTGAACAAAATTAGCCTTTTCATAAAAATGTCAAAATAAATTTTATCAGATGTTTTTTAAACTTCACGCTCAGTCTTGAGGGTCTCAAGGTGTCTGCCCTGTTTTATGTTTATTTATTGTCAACATAAACAACAAAATGGCTACCTACTGTACATGGTGGTTACACCACATGACATTGATTTGGTGGACAAAAGAGTTTTAAAAATGAAAACATTTTTTGAAAATATGCTCATTATAGAAAAGGTGTATTCAAGTAAACATTTTGTGCAAAAAGTTGTTCTACACACAAAAGCGTTTTATGGGCGTACCCCTGAACATTGTTTCAGTTAAAATCATATAGCCTGCATGTTGTAACTTTACACTTGTCATAGCAATATCTTACCTTCTTTTCTCTTCTTTTTAAAGAAAGACAAAAGATTTCCTTTTACTGTTCTCTTGGTCACAAATTCCGTATAACTTTTGAAAACAACACATCGCTAAACTCCGACACACCTGTTTGCCGGTGCTTTCAGAAAACTGCCACCTTTTTGCGATGGATAGAGAGCTTGCGTGCTCATGGTTGCGTGCACACTGGCAAAATATTTCCAAATTACGTAAGTGTAAAGATCTTATTGCGGGATTTCACCACTCGAAATCTAATTCTGGTCGGCTAATCGACAATTTTTAAAGTCTGTTATTTATCAAACGTAGAGAATTAAACATTTTTCTTACTGATTAGTTCTATGTAATACACGACACAATTGATCTAAAGGGGATGGTAAGGGGGATGGTGGTTTTACAAGGGGGATGGTTTTTGGTATTTCTTGCAACAAGGGGGATAGCATCCCCTCGCATCCCCCCTCAACTCGAGCCCTGGTCACACTTGCAGACTGTTTTGCTGAGATCTCGCTCTCTTCAGTCGGAGGTATGACACAATTAATGATACAAAATGGTGGAGTGGTGACAAACATACCAACTCACTGCAAATATATCTCTCTGATTCAGTCACATGAACCTCACCAAAATAACAACAAGAGTACCAGGTGAGCATAAACTATTACAAAAAAGAGTGATTTAGGATGTGATTCATGGAGTAACTTTATCTTGTGAAAGTGTGTGATTGTGTATTTATCCCCTTGAGGCTTGCCATAGAATGTGTCTGTCCATATGCAGCCTTCAGTGAGTAAAGAAATTATGTTCTACAAAAAATGTTGTGGCTCCGCTTTCGGATGTCATTTTAGTTCAGGAGAAAAGGGCAGGAAAAACGCTTGGTGACAGAATCACTGAGGATTACGATCAGCTCACCGTAAATCTTATCTTCTAAAGTCTCTCAAGTCGTTAGACGACGAGCACAAGTCTAAATATATGATGCCAAAGCCTTCCTGACACTTTACAAAAGAATTCTCTTTCATTCATAATAATCATTAAAGGGAAACAACCCCCTTGTGAATTTAGTTCTTCATTTATGTCATTTATCGTTTATAAAAACACTGTCCTGTACGTTCTAATATATATAACGAAAGTGCATGATAGCGTCATTATTCAACGATGTTGTTCATTAATAGCAGCTGCTTTTAAATGTGCAACCACGTAATTGTGCCCCGCGTTCATGTTCACGATATACTGATTCACGACATAGGGAGCGAGATAAGACACACCGTATGTGTGTTAAACCGTTCAATGTTAATGCCTAAAGCAGCATAAGGAAAACGGCGTTCACATTTATATGATATTTCAGAATGCCGCTTCCTACAAAAACTCTGGAATAAACTGTTTTCAGTCCCACTTTATTAGGTGTCTTTAACTACTATGTACTAACAATAAAATACATAAAATACATTGTACTTATTGTGTAACTCCATGTAGTTCTGCAAATTCTCAAAAGATTCACATTTGCTCCTACTGAGGCTGAGATACGGATAGGTTTAGGGGAAGCGTTGGGGTAGGGTTAGGTTACACAACTACAAACCACACAATGCTATAACTAACCAATAAATCAAAGCAAAAGTTTCTGGAATTGTACATCATAAACCCAATGGGTGGCGCAGGGGGTGGGCTACCGGGGCCCAAGCCCCGAATGTTTTTTTGGTTTTTTTCGGGGTTTTTTTCTCCATGATGTCAAAGGTACCACTGCTTCGGTTTCAAGTTGATACTAAAATATAAATATATTTTAATATTAAGTAATATATGGTATGGTACATACTGTATATTAGGGCTGTTGATTTAACGTGTTAATAACACATAAAAAAAATGAACACAAATAATCATACACCTGACCTGTACTTAAATTCCTTAACTAATCTTCCTATCATCGAAAGCAGTTCAAGCTTGATGTTCCACCTTGATGCATCCAATGTAGAAATACAATTAAGGATTTAGGAGTTAGATCACGGACTGTTCAAAATGGTCACTAGCCTTAATTCCTTCCCCTAATTTTATAAATAATGTTACAATTCTTTAAGTCTTGTTTATTTTAATGGGTTTTGTAAAGCATGCATCCAGAGCACATGACCTTCTGCAACGCCCATATTCAGACACCAGACACTCCCACCTAAATAATTACAGATCCCAATACTCTCAAAACAGTACATAACATCCCATGTTAAAAAAATTTAACATTATTTAGAAAATGAATCCAGAGGGGCCTGGGTAGCTCAGCAAGTAAAGACGCTGACTACCACACCTGGAGTCACAAGTTCAAATCCAGGGCATGCTGAGTGACTCCAGTCAGGCTTCCTAAGCAACCAGTTGGCCCGGTTGCTAGGGTGGGTAGAGTCAGGTTGGGTTAACCTCCTCATGGTCGCTACAGTGTGGTTCTCACTCTCGGTGGGGCGCGGTGAGTTGTGCGTGGATGCCGCGGAGAATAGCATGAGCCTCCACACACGCTAGGTCTCCGCGGTAATGCACTCAACAAGCCACGTGATAAGATGCGCAGATTGACTGTCTCAGACGCAGAGGCAACTGAGATTCGTCCTCCGCCACCCGGATTGAGGCGAATCACTACACCACCACGAGGACTTAGAGCGCATTGGGAATTGGGCATTCCAAATTGGGGAAAAAGGGGAGAAATCCAAAAAAACTAATCCAGATCAAATAGTGCTTAAAAAAAAAAAAAAGCACTATTCATTCTTTTGCAAAAATGACAAAACAGCTTCTATTTGTATCTGATTGGCTGAGCATTTTGCTACTTACAAAGCCGGTGCAGTGTTCACAGAAGGTGGGTTTCAAATATGTGGTCTCTGTAAAGGTGTGCACGAAGCCCATCTGACAGTTTAGCAGAGAACTTGCCTTCATAAAATACTCTATCATCTCTTCCATGCTGATCTTTCCATCCCTGAGAGGGAGAGATAGATAGAACGAGTGTTAGAGAAAAGCAAGCAGCAATTATCAGGATCCATACACAATAAATCGTTAGGCTCACAAAGTGCAATTCATATTTTCTGTTCTCTTTTTACTTACATTCATTAACAAATTTCAACCACGTTAATAAAATAAAAAAGCTGCATGCATTTCTGCCAGCAAAATCTCAAAATAATCTAGTTATCAGCAGAGGCTAACTGCCCATGTTAACCAGCCAAACCTTGACACCAGCTGTGTCCAAAATTGCCCCTTATAACTTTTTTTATAAAGCTGAAATTATATAAATGAGGGTATTGTTGCAGCATGTGAAAATAATAATCATAATTTTTATTATTACTATTGCTGTTTATGCTTTTGTTGCAAAAATTCACAACATAAATATTCTGATTTTTACATTAGTTCTTTTTCTCAGTATAAGTAGCCTGTTTTATTTATTTAAACAGTTATGAACATTTTGTTTGTATACAGATGCACAAAACTACACAAAACGTTGCCTGTTGAAATAAAAAAATAAATAAAAAAAACTTTAATCAACAATCTGGATCTCCATGCCCTCCATGCGAGTCAGCTATTCCAGCTTATCTCCAAAAGGGATATCCCCCCTTCACTTTCCCTAACTGCAGATTCAATCATTAGACCTATCAGCTCTAATTTTGTTATTGTTCTTAAGGTTAATATAACAAAGTATTGCAATAAAAACAAAGAAAAGACCATGAGCCAGTGTTTTCTAATATATTATTTTTAATATTATGCATCACATTTTATCTTGTACTATGCATTCTAAATGTGCATTATTCCAAGTGTATTTGTATCACAGTATCTTATGTTATATTATCCAGGCATTGGAATCCAGAGTAGTTGGCTTCGGGAGTCCATTTGGAAATACTCGCAACAAAATACATGTGCAAATATACTGTAAATAGGACATATACTGTATTTATGCAACAGCGTTCTTTACTCATCTCACTCGCATAAAAACAGATTACATACTCCTCAGAATGCATCAACACCATGGAAAAAACATAATGAAACTGTTATGCCAAATTAGGTAAATAAATGCTTCAGGAGCGTTCAGTGTATTAATCTAAAGCATTGACAGCTGGGCAAGGTAGGAGACTGGTATAAATGTGTGTAGAACAGCAACAGTGCCTCCTACTGTACGGGGGGTTAAATTGTTTTTAGTTTTTAGTTTTTAGTTTTTACGGACTTTGTGTTTATAGACATTTCGTTGGAAGTTCATCTAGCAAAATCGTCACGGATTTTGTGTGAACAGGCCTTTAGTGCAAACCAAACATATGTCTCTCGCGGGCCGGATGTGGCCCGTGGGCTGTCTATTGAGGAACCCTGCTTTAGACCTTTAGCTCATAGGATTGGCCTACATTGTACTCAGTAAGATACAAAGTCAAGAACAACAGATGTTTTTTCTGATCATGTTAAAAACAGGATTCAAACTCCCAACTTTATGATTAAAAGTCCACACACAAACACGCTACACCACACTGTTAATTGGTTGCAGAATAAGCATGCTAATACGAGAGTCAGCACACAAAATGTTAGATACTGCGGTTGCAATCTGTCATTAATCACGTTAACATGCACGTTCTTGTATTGCTACAGAGAACATAACACACCCTGATTGTAGTGTGCAGCAATTCAGGTTAAGGAAAGAATAATTTTAGAGCTGTCAAAAGTAACCTGTTAATGCATGGGATTCATTTAAAATGTGTAATGCATTATTTTTTTTTCTTAATCGTGATTAACACATTTACCGCTTTGACATTAGATTCTGACATTTTGTTCAGCTCAGTGTGAGTTCTGAACACTGGTTGGAATAGGGCAGAACCTTTGCGATGTGTCTGCCTGGGGTCATTACACTGACGCACACACCACAAATACACACAACAGCGATTCTGTGTCAATGATCAAGTGATGGAGAAAGGACCTCTTTTGTGAAAAGCAAATCCAGATGGGATCTGTGAAAAGCTGCATTCACTTGACTCTCTGAAGTGAGGCATCAGTGTTTCCCCGGTGCCGCATTGCGCATCTGTTTTACCGGACAATATAAATAAAGTATCATTCTTGTGTGCAGTGCCAAATCAAAACTTTCTCTTCTAGTGCTTTACATGTGTACTTAAGAATGGCGCAAATCATGTGAATGCGACTTCACTATTGCTGTAGTAAAGTGGATAGACACAGTTAATATTGTCGAGGATTAGAGTTTAAGAGATTTAATGCCTATTGCAATGAATATTCAGCCTATGGGGACTAGTTCTTTCAATTAGTCAGTTTCCCACTTAGACTTTGGGAAACGTGTAATGGAACTTGAATTTGTGCTATTTTAGTGCATATCTTTTTTATTAATTGCCAACAAAAGCCTTCATCTGCCAACTAACAAAGGACAATGCACCTATGTGAACTTCTGCAGTTATTCCAGGATGAACTTCAAAGACATGAATCATTAATCTTACAGTTCATGCAAAATCTTTGTTTAAACACTGGCCCTTAACACTTAGTTTACTAATTTTAAACCATGACGTGCACGATACATAAGTAATATTGCCGTTATATTCATGATGTTAGCTAGAGGAGAACTGGCCCCCACAGTGAGCCTGGTATCTCCCAAGGTTATTTTTCTCCATTAACCAACATCTTATGGATGTGATTATTTCCACAATCACCTTCGGCTTGCTCACTGAGATTCTAAATACAATTATTATTTAATTATTTACTTTTATACACAATTTACAGTCATATTTAATCAAACTACACAATGATGACTCTAAGACTTTATAGATATTACAGTTTCCTTTTCTGTTAATGCATGATTTTTTAAAAAATAATTATGTTAATAAAACTTAATTGTTACATATTGTTTTCTTTTCTTTATTAAGAAGGATCTCAATAGCCAGTACACAATAGTGCTCAGGAAAATGTAAAAATTCTGCTACCAAAACCATGCCCTAAGACCGCCCTACAAAATAAGGTAACACTTTCAGAATTATTGGGCGGCTTGTGCTCCAGTAATGATATCTAGAAATGCCCATGCACTCACACGAGATGAAGACTTCAGTCATATCAATAGCCAAATGATGATAGTTTTACTTTACATAGAGCTGGGCTGCCTCATTGGGATTACCAACACTAGACATATACACATTTGTCTCAGTAATCCCCATTTATTGGACACTATTACTTGTGGAATAAATTAATTGTAGTTGAATGCGAATAACACATTTCTCCAATGTCTTTAATAAGTTAAATTTTGAGTTATGCTGCAGTGTAGTAAATTTTGAGTGGACCTTCAGAAATAATCGTGACTAGAGAATGACTGTCCTCCTTCTGAGTCTTAATGGTTCTTCTGGTGGGTGAAGTCTCCAATCCTGGAACCACATATTTTGGGGCAGTGAGGGCATGGGTAAAACATAGTGGTTAATGCTCCAGTTTGGGCCTCTTCAGCATCACAGTGGAGGTCATTGTTGAAGAGCGAAGCACCCGTTCGAACAAGCTTACTCCAGGCTTCCCTATTAGTTGCTGTATGTTCCCAGGTATTAAGATCAATGTGGTACTTTTTGATGTTTGCTTTGATATTACTTTTTTATCTTTTCTTTTGATCTCATGGGGACCAACCTTCTGTCAACAGGTGAGAATACAGGACTTGTTTTGGAAGGCTTGAGTCAGGCATTCGGATAACATGGCCAGTTCATCTGAGCTGTTGTTGTGTAATCACATGGTAATGGTTGGCCTCCACAACGACACTGGTGTTGATGCATCTATCCTCCTAGTTGATCTTGAGGATTTTCCTAAGGCATCTCTTATGGTGTGTTTCTAATGATTTCAGGTACCTGATGTATGTGGTCCATGTTTCTGAGCCATACATTACGGTAGGCAGCACTACTGCTCTATGGACCAGGATCTTTGTTTTGGCCTGCAGGTCACGATTTTCAAAGACCCTTTTTCTCAATTTTGAGAAAGCAGTGCTGATATCATCTTTAATGTTTACTTTGGAGGAGAGAAGTTTTCTGAGGTATGGATACTTATCTACATTTTCAAGTCTGGTATTGTCAACATAGGTTGCTTGAGACAAAGCAGGAATCTTTCATGTTGGTAGGCGGTTGATAAAAGATCTGGGACTTTTTGATGTTAAGTGCCAGACCAAGTTCATAGTATGTTTTAGCAAATAATGCCTTTCGTGCTACTGGAGGCCTTATTGTTTTTCAGCTTCCTAATGGCATATTGCACCTCTCTTAGGCTGAGTGTTGTAGCCATTTCCTCCTCTGTTGGTTGCTGCGGAAGTCGATGAAGAATCTTCATCTCAGGGGTACAGTCCCTGTTTAGTTGGTCCTCATAGTGATATATTCCATTTTTCCCCCTTTTTCAACCTTTATTGTCCTTCAGCAGTGTTATCCCATCCTTACAGTGGATGGAATAACACAGTGGTAGCCAGGCCATATACCGCTCCTGTGGCATCATATAAACATCTGGTGTCCTCAGAGTCTGAGAGATGCTGAATCTCCAGGGCCTTCTTTGTTCACCACTATTTTTTCAGTCTCTTGATGGCGATTGTAAATGAGAATGCCCAGAAGTTGTTGCCGGGTGGTGGGAGGATGGGGGTGGGGGTTGCTGGTGGTGCCTCGTGCCGCTCCCCACAAGATGCCACCCTGGGCAACTGCCCATGTTGCCCATGCCTAATTACACATTGGCGCTCCCCAAGCTAATGGCACTCTAGGCGACCACCTAGTTCACCTATGCCTAGAAACGGCCACACATACTCACAATCACCCCTAACTTATAACGGTCCCCACTCTTTTCCATCCCCTGCACTGTCTTTGATGGCTGTAGAGTTTGCTGCAGATCATTTGATTGTCAGATAGTCTCTGTAACACAACACACAGCATGGGACCAGAACAAGTCCACCTTAGCATCACATTCTACTAGTATACTAGTGTATAAGACAGTTTATTCTATAGTTCTTCTTTAGTTATTTCTCAGCTTGGTTCTTTGGTGGTTTTGGTGCTGGTCTGTCTGGTAGACCTGCATAGCCACACTAATGACCAGCAAAACTTACTGCTGAAGCAGATCAACCAGCATGATCTTTCAGGTGAAATTGGTTAAAGCCTATAATACAGCCTAGAAGGGACAGCACTACCCAAGCTGGGAGACCAGTGTCCAAAACACAACATACTGTATGCTGTTGACTAGCACCAGGGGATGGTATGCAGAGGCCTGCCCTCTTGTTTGACTTTGAAACACTCACTGGTTTTTATCAAGCTCTGCAAACTTGCTGAGATAAGGGAAGTTATTCCGGATGCACTCAAACTCTTCACGTGAGATGTACCCATCACCATCCGTGTCGAAATTCTTAAACACTGACTGCAAGAGAAGAAATAAAGTACAGATTGGTGAATCTTACATGCTTGAGGGAGTTTAAAATTGGCAAACTGACCCTGTTAAACTATTTCATTTATAGTTACTATGTGTGTAACCAAATATACACAGTTGACCCTGTACTAAGGTCCGCCTTTATATTATTCATGACAAATCCCACCTTGGGAACTGTTACTACCCACTGTAAGGTAAGTTATTTAATCTTACTTAATGTTTATTTGTTTTATGTATTGATTCAGGTCACAGTAGTGAGATATTAAGCGTTAGTTAGGAATTAACTAAGAACATTTAACTAACCATTTATTAGTTTGGTAGATATTAGCAAAGGAGATCATAGTACCATTGTGTATGCTGGAATTACTTTAGCTATGCAATGGCTATTTTATTATAAATTATCAATTGTAATACATAGCAAATGAAGCTTCATCCTTTTTAACTGCCAATGGTAAGTGTTTGACTTGATTCTGAACTTTTCCATCATGCCCACTTTCACATTTTGATGAACAGGGATGGACAGGGATCAAAAATCAGCTTGTCGTCAGTCTAGCACGAGGGTCCCCCTTGAACGATGCTTAATAATTCCTGAATAATGGAGATCTTCTCTCTCCATTTTTGCCAGCGCAAGAACAAGCAAGAGTAGGAAAGTTTGAGAGCGGTAAAGGTCTTAGCAAAGGGTCATTTGAGCTGATGCAATGTGTTTATGACAAGAGTGTGTTTTCATTTTAATTGTATTTTTTTATTATTATTATTTTCTTACATCCACCATCTTCTTGATATGTTTGCTGATAATGGCAGGATCAGCTTTAGGCTTCACTGACGCTGTCCACTCATCAATCATCGAAGGTTGCTTAGGAGCTTGGCTGGGGGAGGGACTAGAGTTCTGATCCACCAATCAAAAACAAAGTCACGAGTTTAAGACAAGATAACAATTTTTTCAGTCCAATGCATGTATTGTTACATAGCTTTATATTGATCTAGGAGGAATTAAATCTATTCCCCAGAACATATACTGCACATGTATCATACATGTGTAACATTATTTACATTTCAATGAATGTCTTGTACTGTTTGACTGCCAAAAAATAAAAAAGGCCTAAATTGAACCAAATTAGAATGGGACTGTCTCGAAAACTGACCGCTGGTTTTGCAGCTCTGGGTTCTCTCTGTAATGAGAGCTGATAAATCTCCTCTTCTGTGTGGTACTGATCCAGTGACACCTATACATGAAACACAAGAACAAGCTGTCTCAGGATACAAAGCCAGCAAATACTATATAAACACTTTTAGCAAACATTATACATGTATTCTTTCTAATATTTTTCTGATAGAAATACTGAAATTGAGAGATTGTGATACAGTGAGGCTACAATGGAAGTGAATGGGGCCAATTTGTAACCGTTAAAATACTTTTTCAAAAGTATCGCCACAAGACGTAAACAATGAGTGTTAACATGATTTTAGTATGATAAAATCACCTTTTCTGTGTAGTTATAGCCAATTTTACAACTTTGTTGCCATGACGATGTAATGTCAACAAACCCAAAAACGACAATAAAAATGACAATTTAAACACTTGAACACCTCAAATAATACACAAGTTTCAACAGAAGAATTAATGTAAGTGCTTTTATAAAATTATAAGCTTCACATTTCTGTTTAAACCCTCCAGTAATTGGTCCCCATTCACCTCCATTGTAAGTGCCTCACTGGAACGGCAATTTTTGCTTTTTTCTAAAAAAAAAAAGGATTTTTGGTGATCAACAGGAAAGTAAAATGGGTTCAAATGAAAGTAAAAGGATTCCCACACTTTTTAATCAATCATGATCTGTCAAGTTGTTTAAGAATATGGGATATTTTTTTTTTCTTTTTTTTTTTTTTTTTAAATCATTTACATTCTGTCTAATGAAGCATTCAGACCAATCTGTGAACCGGTTTGACTGATTAATTGATAAGAACCAACTCAAAAGAATGAATCACACACACATTCGACATTATTAAGGTTTGAAAACAAGTTTCATTCCACTCAAGAGCAATATTAAGAGCATTATATTTCAAATTATGTGACACTTTGTTCTTAATTACAGTTCTTAATCATTACCAGTGTTGGGGAGTAGCTAACTACAAGTAGCGACGCTACTAACTTAACTACATTTTTCAGTAGCTTGACAGTAGCTCAACTACTTTTAAAACAGTGTAGTTTTTTCAGTAGCGAACTACAGTTTCTAGCAAGTAGCGGTGTAGCGCGACCAAACGCTACATCATGTTTTGGTCAGATTATAACTGATAGCCCTCTTTATTGCATAGAAGCCAAACATCTACAGGCAAAACTACAAACTTAAAGCGTATTCTGGCTGCTGTTCAGAATCAGGCGGCATCTTTCTTCTTTTTTTTTGTAACGGAAGATCACAAACTAAAATAGCGTATTACCGCCATCTACTGGCAGCTTATTACGGCTCACGATAAGAAGAGTCTGATGGTTGTGTAAAATGGCCAGCCACAGTTTGTTTACTTTTACTAGACGTACAGGGGCGGATAAATCTGAAAATGATAATAAAACACAATTCTATTCTATGAAACAAAGAATGTTTTAGACACTTTGTTGTTAATAGACACCACAACAGCATACCTTTACTTTTTTTAAATAAAATAATTAATTATTTTATAAATAGAAAATAAATAATAAAAATAATGTAATCATTTTTTTAAATGTTTTTTTTTTTAAAACATTATTGCATTTTGAGGAATTTATTTTCTGTTCTGAGTATGTTTATTTTGTTTCTCATTATCTGTGCGTTATTGGGAGCACTGAGAGAAATAATTCCTATCATGCATAACTGCTAACACATTTTCTCAATTTCATAGCATTTAATTAACTATTATTTTCATGTTAAATAAATACAATTTGTTATGGCATGTATTATTACGACTGTCTATTATAGGGTAACTATACATCCTCTTTTTCCCAGATATGTCCTCTTTTTTGGACCTGAAAAAAAGAGTCCGGCAGGGATTTCAAAATTGCCTCTAATGTTCAGGATTTGGCTTTTTGTTCATAATAATATGATCTCTACAATTGGGACTATCATACATTCTGTGTATTTTAGACTGCGCATATGTTTTCACACGTATACGTGTCTTTACGTGATTATTCTGCACAGAGCAGAAAAGCGTGCACTCTTTCAAAGTCTTTTTCTTTTTATGTTCTTTCTCGCTCGCCCACTCATCTGTGCACATGGTATGTGTGAGCGGGAAAGAGATCACCAGACTGCTGCTTTCAGCCAGAAACATCCATAACGTAAGTAAATGTTTTAAAGTACGTTCCCCAACTCTGCAAATTACTAAATAGAACACTTGTTTTATCAGAGTCACGCTTACTATGCAAATGAATTTTAACTGAAAATTTTGATTATAATCGAGACAACGTCATGGTTACTGGTGTAACCTCCGTTCCCTGATGGAGGGAACGAGACGTTGATGTCGATGTAGTGACACTAGGGGTCACTCTTGGTAGCCCGAGACACCTCTGGTCTTTGATAAAAGGCCAATGAAAATTGGCGAGTGGTATTTGCATGCCACTCCCCCGAACATACGGGTATAAAAGGAGCTGGTATGCAACCACTCATTCAGGTTTTATGCTGAGGAGCCGATATAAGGTCCCGCCATTTCAGCGGGTAGTTCAGCGTTGTGGCAGGAGGGACCAACGTCTCGTTCCCTCCATCAGGGAACAGAGGTTACACCAGTAACCATGACGTTCCCTATCTGTCACTCACTCGACGTTGGTGTCGATGTAGTGACACTAGGGGTCCCTATACAAAACGCCACAAGGCTGAACTGTGTTACGTGAACTGGCAGTGTGTGGTGGGCAGACTTGCTGTGTGCCTCATAGCCAGCGCACCAGGTCGACACGTAACCTCCCCCAACACAGTTATGAGTGTCGAACGGCCCTTTTTGGGGACAAGTCGACTACCCAGAGATAGAGACAGGCTTAACGCAGTCGTGGCCTCTTTCCCCTTCTCTTTTTCCACTCCCTAAAAAAGAAGGGGGGATTATCTGACTGGGACGCCAGGTCTAGTCGGGGGGTGTCCCTCCCAAGGGGAGGACACCGTGGAGACCACACCTCGCCCCAAGAGAGGGGGGGATATTTAAGTGGAAGAATACATCACATGGTCTTTCCAACCATGTGGAGAGCCTTCAAGGTAGATCCTGCCCAATGGGGGAGGAGTTACTACAACATGGAGACTGAGGGGCTCTGCCCAAGGAAGACGCAGTTTGCCAGTAGGGAAACGAACTAGCGGAAGATATAGATCGCATGGGGTTAGCCTTACAGGGAACCGCCACATGCGGAGCACCTACCCCAGAACCGGGCTCTTAGTTAGCGTGTGTACTGGGCCGGCAGCGAGTCTCTCCGAAAACTCGACTGCCACAGGGCTCGGAGGAAGTCAACCAGGGAACAACTTTTGTGAACACTACTGGGAATTAACAGCGCACGTCTTCAGCTCAAAAGGAGGTGGAAGGCGCTATGTGCAAGCGATACACCCGGCCGGCTATCCCGGGCTTATCCACTTGTGTTGCGTGCCACTACCTGGGACGAAACCGGTTCCACCCGGAGGTTGTAGAACTTTGCAAAGGTGTTGGGTGTTGCCCAGCCCGCTGCTCTACAAATGTCTGTTAGAGAGGCACCTCTGGCCAGGGCCCAAGAAGCCGCTACACCACGGGTAGAATGGGCTCGTAGCCCTACCGGGGGCGGCATGTTTTGGGCGAGACATGCCATAGTTATGGCGTCAATGAGCCAGTGGGCGATCCTCTGCTTGGAGACAGCGCTTCCTTTCCGCTGTGCACCAAAGCAGACAAAGAGCTGCTAAGAGATTCTAAAGCTCTGCGTGTGATCCAAATAGATGCGTAAAGCACGCACCGGACACAGCAACGACAGGGCTGGGTCTGCCTCCTCCTGGGGCAGCACTTGCAGGTTCACCACCTGGTCCCTAAAAGAAGTGGTGGGAACCTTGGGCACATAGCCCGGTCGGGGGTCTCAGGATCACGTGAGAATAGCCCGGACCGAACTCCAGGCACGTTTCGCTGACAGAGAACACTTGCAGGTCACCTACCCTCTTGATGGAAGTGAGCACAGTCAGGAGGGCAGTCTTCAAGGAGAGTGCCTTAAGCCCGGCTGACTGCAAAACTCAAAGGGGGCTCTCTGTAGACCCTGAAAAACTACAGAGGTCCGATGAGGGAACAAGGCGCAGCCTGGAGGGATTCAGCCTCCTGGCGCCTCTTAGGAACCTGATGATCAGATCATGCTTCCCTAAGGACATACCGTCGACTGTGTCATGGTGTGCTGCTATGGCAGCAACGTACACCTTCAAGGTGGAAGGGGACAGCCTCCCTTCCAACCTCTCCTGCAGGAAGGAAAGCACTGATCTGACTGCGCACCTCTGGGGGTCTTCCTGACGGGAAGAACACCACTTAGCGAACAGATGCCACTTAAATGCATACAGGCGCCTCGTAGAGGGAGCCCTAGCCTGAGTGAACGTGTCTACCACAGCAGGTGGGAGACAGCTTAGGTCTTCCACGTCCCGTCCAGGGGCCAGACATGGAGATTCCGGAGGTCTGGGCACGGGTGCCGGATGGTGCCCCTTCCCTGAGAAAGAAGGGCCTTCCTCAGGGGAATTTGCCCGGGGGGAGCTGTCACGAGGAGCGTGAGGTCCGAGCACCACGTCTGGGCGGGCCAGTAGGGTGCTTACCAGGACGACCTTCTCCTCGTCCTCCCTGACCTTGCACAGGGTCTGTGCGAGCAGGCTCACTGGGGGAAAACGCATATTTGCGAATGCCAGGGGACCAGCTGTGTGCCAGCGCGTCTATGCTGAGGAAGGCCTCGGTGAGGGCGTACCAGACCGGGCAGTGGGAGGATTCTTGGGAGGCGAACAGGTGCAACTGTGCCTGACCGAATCGACTCCAAATCAGCTGGACCACCTGAAGGTGGAGTCTCCACTCTCCCTTGAGGGTAACCTGTTGTTACGGCGCGTCCGCCAAAGTGTTGAGGTTGCCCGGGATGTGAGTGGCTTGCAGCGACTTGGTGCTGCTAACTACATTGGAGGAGACAGCGGGCGAGTTATGACATACAGCGGGAGCGCAGACCGCCTTGGCGGTTGACATATGCTACCGCTGCCGTGCTGTCTGTCCGAACTAGCACGTGCTTGCCTTGGATCAACGGCCGGAACCTCCACAGGGCGAGCAGAATTGCCAGTAACTCGAGGCAGTTGATGTGCCAACGCAGCCGCGGACCGTCTAGAGGCCGGCGGCTGCGTGCCCGTTGCCAACAGCGCCCCAGCCCGTTTTGGAGGCATCTGTCGTGACCACCACGTGCCTGGAGACCAGTTCTAGCGGAACACCTGCTCGTGGAAACGAGAGGTCGGTCCAAGGGCTGAAAAGACGGTGACAGACCGAAGTAATGGCCCGCGGTGTGTCCCGTGGCGCCATGCCCGTCTCGGGACTCGAGTCTGGAGCCAGTGCTGAAGCGGCCTCATATGCATCAACCCGAGCGGGGTGGCCACCGCCGAGGATGCCATATGCCCCAGGAGCCTCTGAAAAAGTTTCAGTGTAACCGCTGTTTTCTGTTTGAACGCCTTCAAACAGGCCAGCACCGACTGGCCGCGCTCGTTCGTAAGGTGCGCCGTCAAGGAGACTGAGTCCAACTCCAAACCGAGAAAAGAGATGCTCTGAACCGGGAGGAGCTTGCTCTTTTCCCAGCTGACCCGAAGCCCTAGTCGGCTGAGGTGTGAGAGCACCAGGTCCCTGTGTGCGCATAACCCGTCTCGAGAGTGAGCTAAGATTAGCCAGTCGTCGAGATAGTTGAGAATGCGAATGCCCACCTCCCTTAACGGGGCAAGGGCAGCCTCTGTGATCTTCGTAAAGATGCGAGGAGACAGGGACAGGCCGAAAGGGAGGACTTTGTACTGATACGCCTGACCCTCGAACACGAACCACAGGAAGGGTCTGTGTAGAGGAAGGATCGAGACGTGAAAGTACGCATCCTTCGGGTCTACCGCCGCGAACCAATCTTGATGCCGGATGCTCGCTAGAATGCGTCTTTGCGTCAGCATCTTGAACGGGAGTCTGTGTAAGGCCCGTTTCAGTACTCGCAGGTCCAAGATTGGCCGCAACCCACCGCCTCTTTTCGGTACAATGAAGTAGGGGCTGTAAAACCCCTTCTTCATCTCGGCTGGAGGGACAGGTTCTATCGCGTCCTTCCGTAGGAGGGTAGCGATCTCCACGCAAGGTAGCAACGTTTCCAACTTTCACCAAGGTGAAGTGGACACCGCTGGACCTGGGCGGATGCCCGGCGAAGTGAATTGCGCAGCCGAGTCGGACGGTCCGGACCAGCCCTCGTGACGGACTGGAAAGCGCAAGCCATGCGTCCAAGTTCCGCGCAAGGGGGACCAAAGGGACAACATCATCGGATGTACCGGCGGGTGGGGCCTCGCCGCGGGGTGGAGCTCGAGGTGCCACACCACATCGTGGCCGTGCTGAGTCCGAGGACATCAAAGCACTTACCTGGCTCCTTGTGACCACCCCCAGAACAGCCTGGGATGGGGGAGGAAGAGGCCTGTCCTCATGACCCGTGGAGACTGTCACATCGGGGGCGGATTTGTGCCACAGCTGGGCGCTCAGGGCGGGAGACCGCCACTGGAGTGCCAACCTGCCAAATGGAGTGGTGGATGGTGGTCGTGATGCCAGCCGTACACACCGGATCTGTGACCCAGGGAACAAGGAAACCACTCTTGCGGAGCTCTTGAGTACTGCAGCCACTTATTAAATGCAAAAGGTAACAAAAAGATGAAGATCTGCTTACCAGCTCCAGAGCAGCGGGTTTCGTTGTCCCTGGGTCGCCCGTCTCAGGGGCGCTTCGAAGACCTCCGTGGGTTCTTCGGTGCCAGCTGTGAGACGGGTGGCGTCGGCTTCCTGCGGTGGGCTCCACGCCGGGGCCGGGCCGGAGGGGCGGGCTGCGGTGGAGCCGGTGCAGTCACCGCAGGGGGACACCCTTGGCGATGAGTAGATGGGGTGCGGGATCTTGAGCCACGCCGGGCAGGATAAGCCGGCTAGCATCCATCTACTGCTCTACCATCGAGAACTGCTGGGCAAAGTCTTCGACGGTGTCGCCAAATAGGCCCGCCTGGGAAATGGGGGCAGCAAGGAATCGTGTCCTGTCGGCCTCACCCATCTCGACCAGGTTGAGCCAAAGGTGGCGCTCCTGGACCACTAGTGTGGCCATCGTCCGACCGAGAGACCGCGCCGTGACCTCCGTCGCTCGGAGAGCGAGGTCGGTCGCCGAGCGCAGTTCCTGCATCAATCCCGGGGCGGAACTACCCTCGTGCAGTTCCTTTAGCGCCTTGGCGGACTTGCAGGAGAGCCATGGCGTGCAGGGTGGAGGCGGCTTGTCCAGCAGCGCCGTAGGCTTTGACCGTCAGAGACGACGTAAACCTACAGGCCTTGGACGGGGGCTTTGGGCACCCACGCCAGGTGGCGGCGCTCTGCGGGCACAGGTGCACCGCGAGCGCCTTTATCCACCGGGGGATTGCCGAATAACCCTTGGCCGCCCCACCATCGAGGGTAGTGAGAGCGGGGAAGCTGAAAAGATCGGGACCGGGCAGTAAAAGGTGCCTCCCGCGACCTTGTCAGCTCTTCATGCACTTCCGGGAAGAAAGGAATGGGGCGGGGTGTGGCTTTGAGTGGCGCCGCGAGCCCAGGAACCAATCACAGAGCCGCGAGGGTTCAGGGAAGAGCGGTGAAATCCACTCTAACCGACGCTCGCGGCTGTCCGGGAAAGCATGTCGTCATCTCCGCGTCAGCCTGTGACTGGGCGATCGACCCCGAAGGGAGGAGCCCAGCTGAGGCTTCCGACTGGACGAGCCCGCTCTCCGATGCTGCACTCGAGAGCTCATCACTTCCGCGGGCTCCGAATAAGAGGTCGAACTCGCCGTGAGACGAGCCGGCAGACTCACCCGGAAGCCCGATCGGGGCAGACGAGCGTGCTGGGGAATGGGAGGTCCGCGGGGGGGATACCCGGCGGAGGCGGTCCCATTGGGGTCCCCAAATCGCCCCCAGTGCTAGCCGCGCTGGTCTCAAACCCGTGGGTAAAAGGACCGAGGCGGGAGCCTCTGGGGTGGCTTGCTTTCTTACGAAGGCGAGCCGCGACCGCAACGTTGCCATGGACATATTCTCGCAATGAGAACGTGACCATCCACGAACACGGTCTCCACGTGAGCAGTGCCCAGACACGAAAGACAGTGATCGTGACCGTTAGAAGGCGAGAGATAACGAGCACAACCAGGAATAACACACAATCGGAAAAGCATCTTTAAAAAGACGCGTCTTTAAAAAGACGTTCCGTGTGTGCGCTCTTTTAGAGAAATATATACTCTTTTAGAGGGGAAAAATGCTCTTTCAGAAAATATACTCTCTAGTTTTTCTGCCGAAGCGCCCAGGGGCATTCTCTGCAGTGCACAAGTGCAGAGGAGGGAGAAGCCGCTGAAATGCGCCGTCAGATCCAGCAGGCGAATGAACAGTAGTATTCAGCTCAGCGAGCATGACCGTTCGGCTCCGAATAGAAAATCTGAATGAGTGGTTGCATACCAGCTCCTTTTATACCCGTATGTTCGGGGGAGTGGCATGCAAATACCACTCGCCAATTTTCATTGGCCTTTTATCAAAGACCAGAGGTGCCTCGGGCTCCCAAGAGTGACCCCTAGTGTCACTACATCGACACCAACGTCGAGTGAGTGACAGATAGGGAACATCAAATATACTACGTATCAGGGATATTGAAACTGATATGAACATGATGGAAATTTTACAACTCAGTCTGTCAGATATTTGTAGCGCAACCTCTGTATGTGACCTGTAAATCTGGCACTTGCTTGTTAATGGCAAAAAAGTCCAAAAATACAATGAACAAGAACACAGGTGAGGGGAGAAACAAGCCCTGGGTCTTTATTCACATATTATCCATACTCTATATTATGCAACAAGCACAAAACATTAGTTTGTCATAAAAGTTTTTATTTTTAGGGAAGTACTGTAGGCTACAGCTGGGCCCAGCAGAAGGACTGAAAAGTGTGAAGTATGCTATAAAAAAATTTTTTTATGGCATCTGATCTTTTCTGTTTTTATTTTATGTTGTTGTATTTTATTTCATAGCCATTATTTAATGTATTAATGTTACTATTCATTAAATATATTAAATACATTAAATGTATTTAAATACATTACATTTATTTAATTAATATATTCATTAATTAATAAATGTTATTAGTTTAAATGTAGTTATTATTATTATTTAATAATTTGATAGTAACATTTAAAAAAAATAGTGCCTCATTGAGTAGCTTCAATGTAGCTAGCTACTTTTTGATAGTAACTTGTAGTGTAGCTAACTACTTTTTCAAAAGGGTAGCTTGACTGTAGCTTAACTACTTTAAATTATGAGTAGCTTGTACCTTGTCAAGTTTCAAAGTAGCTTCCCTAACACTGATCGTTACATTAAATCATTTCGAATATGCCCATGGAAAAACGTCATCCTGATATACACCTACTATATGGCAGGCTGAAATATCTGTAATTCAGATATCCAAGTTCAAGCACTGTTGCTATTCTTCTATGATGTTGCTAAACAAACATAATTTGCTAGAAGCATACAGAAGCTAAACATTGCATTCATGGATTAAAAAGAGTGTGTCAGAGCTGTTCGATTAAAAAATAGCCCCTGAAGCATGGCTGCTGTTTTGTTTGAGTTAGCATTTTTTGAACTCAATGAAAAGTGGAAATGAAAATTTCACAGAAATCCATACAAACAGACAGTCAAAGGGTCAGTTTGATTTGAATCACAATAAGATACTCTCTTCCTTCTGAAACACACACATACACACGCACACACACACACACACTCACTGTAAGCAGATTGAGCAAGTCTGTGTTGGCCTCTATGTTAGGGGGCGTGGTCTGCACGAGGGCAAGTTCCTGGAGGATTGAATAGAGTTGCTGTGTTTTAACCAAGTTGACGCGAGTCTTCTCTGAGTCCGTCCAGTCCGGCAGAGCGA
Source organism: Myxocyprinus asiaticus (assembly GCF_019703515.2). Classification (NCBI taxonomy): domain Eukaryota; kingdom Metazoa; phylum Chordata; class Actinopteri; order Cypriniformes; family Catostomidae; genus Myxocyprinus; species Myxocyprinus asiaticus. Next base: position 5,312,422 of record NC_059344.1, read on the forward strand.
CATGAACAGCTATCAGGTCCTTGAGGTTAACAGCCAGAATGGGGAAGCGAAATCCAGTGCACTCAGCAAATCTGCGCCGGTACTGACTGTAGTTACTGCAAGAGGTCACCAGGTCCACCAAACTGTTAAAGATCTGAGAGAGACATTCTGATGTACAAGTGTTAGGACTGACTGAAAGGTATTATGTACCTATTAGGTATAGGTGTTGGGTCTGACATGTAGGTTTTGTTGTGCCCTGTACAGGTGTTGTATTTACCTTACTGGTCTCATTGCTAATGTGTGCCTCAGTCTCCTTCAGCCTAGAGATGGAGCTGTTACTAAGACCGCCAACCACTGCCATCAACGTGTTAAAATTCTGCAACTGCAGTAGTTTCTTTAGGGAGAGAGTGAGGAAAAAGAGAGAAAGCGGTTGAAGTTTACCAAATCTTTAGTTACATTAAGAATCAAACAATTACACACATCTCATTTGCTGTATATAATATTTCACATTATCCTTCCCGGGCTGGTTGTTCATTTTTGACCAATTTCGTTTTTGTTTTGTTTTTTAATAAAAATGGTTTCCTCAATCTGAGTGGTACAAGACTTGAGGGGGAATTCATTAGGAATTAATTGCGGCCGGGAAAATATGCCGGTTAATTGCACTCGCTGTCTGCGCTGGTTTAGCGCCCGATTCACTGAACAAATCAAGCAGATCAAGCAACAGTGCAAATGCACCCACAAAACTGCTGCTGAATGCACTTTGCAAATGCAACTCTGACACGATTCACCGGGAACTTTATGTGAATGAAGCACAATCTATAGTGAGCCTGATTTACATCTAAAGGATACGTGTTGGTGCAGAAAGGAATGACAAAGATTTAATTTAAATACTCAAGACGCAGAGCAGTTTCAGTGCTGACTGTGCCTGCTTTAACTAGATTGTGGGTGGTTACGTGCAAAAGTGGTGCAACTTTTTAGTGAATCCCCCCCCCGGTAACTTTTCTTAGACTTTTAATCTGAACATACCAAAATGAATGGGTGAGACAGTTATAGAGCAATTTTTTTATTTTTTTATTTGTCAAATAAAATCAATAAATCAGCCACAATGCAGAACACACACACACAGATATGAGGGGGGTGAGACCATAATACACCCACAGTGCAGAACACGTGCACGCACACACTTACGCACCCACCAATTTCACCACAGTGTACAGTATATGCTTAGGTGTGGTTGCGCACCTTCCAGACAAAACCCTGCATGTTTCTGTTATGGAAGCAAAACAAAAAAATATACTCAAATCAGCCCATCTGGCATCAACGATCATGTCACGGTCCAAATCACTGAGATCACATTTTTCCCCATTCTGATGGAAGATGTGAACATTAACTGAAGCTCCTGAACCGTATCTGCATGATTTTATGCACTGCTGCCACACGATTGACTGATTAGATAATCGCATGGATGATTGTTGGTGCCAGATGGGCCGGTGTGAGTATTTCTGTAACTGCTGATCTCCTGGGATTTTCACGCACAGCAGTCTCTTGAATTTACTCCGAATGGTGCCAAAATCAAAATACATCTAGTGAGCGGCAGTTCTGTGGATGGAAACGCCTTGTTGATGAGAGGTCAACAGAGAATGGCCAGACTGGTTTGAACTGACAAAGTCTATGGTAACTCAGATAACCGCTCTGTACAATTGTGGTGAGAAGAATAGAATAGAATGCTACTCTGAGATGCGGGTTGGCGCTGTTTTGGCGGCACGAGGGGTACCTACACAATATTAGGCAGGTGGTTTTAATGTTGTGGCTGACTGGTGTATATCAAAGTACCATGGTGTATCTATCTGATTCCATCACTGTACCATGGTACCGCCACAGTAGGCTACAATTTTGAACTAGTGCTGTGCCATCTGAAAAAGTCTTAAGATGCTTTGTCTTTTACAGAATACACTCACATCTTGTTTTTGTTTTTTTACCACCTCTCCTCACTTTCTCATTTCTTATTGACACACAAAAAGAACTAAAAAGTGGTAGTTGGTGTATTAAGTTTTTTTTGATAAGCTTGCCCAACACTGTTAATTCTTCAGTGTTGCATCAATTAATTTAGTTAGTAATATATGGGCATATTGTATAGGATCTACATTTGAAAATTGTAATGTTTTTAAAAGTGCTGTCAGTTGATTCAATTTGCTAATAATGCTATTAATCACGTAATTTTTCATAGTTAATGTCAATTATAAGCAGATTTTGAAAGTACTGACATTTTAAAAATGCACTTGGATTTCCTTCTTAGGACAGAAAACAAAACAATATGTAACAATAATACTTTATTAACATTTTCCTAACAAAGCCTTCCACAGTATAAAGACAGAAATAAAGCACTAAAATAGCACCAATTTAAGTAACATTAAACATTTCCCAAAGTCTAAGTGGGAGATTGATTAATTGAAAGAACTAGTCCCCGTAGGTTGTTTATTCCTTACAATGCCCATTAAAGTGAATAAAGTGAGTGCAAGTGAATGTGGCCAATTATTTGAGGGTTTAAAAACAGAAACTTATGTTAATTCTTCTGTTAAAAAGTCATTTTAGGGTTTTAGGGTTTGTTGACATTACATAGTCATGGCAACAAAGATGTAACATTTGTTATAACTTTACACAGAAATGGTTTAAAAGTGTTCTATCACACTAAAATCATGTTTACACACATATTGTTTATGTCTTGTAGCTATACTTTTGAAACAGTGAGTATTTTAATGTTAAAATATTGGCCCATTCACTTCCATTGTAAGTGCCTCACTGTAGCCCAGATTTTTGCTTTTTTAAAGAAAAGGAGGGACGGGCGAAATTATTTTTTGTGGTAATCAATATTATGCTACAAATGCTGTCGAATGAGCTTTTCTTGTATTGAACCTGGAATATCCTTTAATGTCTTTTGCATATTTTAAAAAAGGTGTCTTTTGCATTTGTTGAGAGGAAACAGAGATGTATGTGTAGAGACAATAGACCTCATAAGGGGGGTGTTTCAGCTAGTGATGGATGATGAATAAGGAAAAGATTTCAAAGAGAGAGACAACCAGAGGTAAACAGTGGCTTCAGTGATGGGCAGAATACCTTGTTACAGAGAAAGAAAGATAGAGAGAGAGATAAAGTGGGCGACGGATGTGATATTTTGGAAGAGGAAGAGCTCAGGGCCCAAAGGAAGGAAGAGAACGAGGGATCATCTGGAGGAACAAGAGCAGGGGGTGATGGAGCCCCACCACGCTTCTAAAAAATTCACGAGACAAAGAGAAGGCAAGTCACATGGGACTAGCTGCTATCCTACTAAACCTCTACACCAGAACCTCAACTGTGTTTTACAGGTTTTGGGTCTTTCTCTGAGGCATTGCCTCCCTTGCTTCCTCAGATAAAACGCCCCTGAGCTGACATAAACCCTGTAATAAAAGTTTACAGGCAGTTTAATGACGTTTTCCTGACCTGTGCGACATGTATGAAGTGTGAAATCACAGCGGCTCTCTGTGGGGCGGTGGGTTTACTCAGTACCATCAGTTGAATCCATTGCGAGACGCTGTTAAAGAGTGTAATAAACCTCTCCAGAATGGGGTTATCCACTGTACAGCCATGCATCACAAAGCTGTGGTAATCCTGAAACTGACACACAAAACAAGTGGTTACAGAACACACATGAGGAAACTTTACTGGTCGTGCTCGAGCAAAATTTTGATTGCCACAGCGTCACAGTATATACTTGGATTCAACCTAAGAATGGCTCGCTCACAGTTGTCTTCACGTGTTAAAGGAATATTCCGGGTTTAATATAAATTAAGCTCAATCTACAACATTTGTGGCATAAATGTTGTTACACTTTAATGTGTTTTGTGACCAGAAAGACAAAAGCCATTTCCATTTCGTTATGAATATGCACTAGACGGACTGCTTTCACTGTTGTGCACCATCTCCTTGTTTATATCAGCGTCTCCCACTGCATTTCTCTCACGAACATTGACAGGGGAGAATAGGATGGCGGACACCACGCAACTACAGTTATTGTTACTAAAATCATTAGTAATTCATTTGGGATCTAGTGTAAAAACTGTCTGACATTTTTTTTATTTTTAAATGTATTTTTTTTACTTTGCATATTTGTTTATTAATTTCTTGACATATACATTTTTTTATTATAATTCCTACATAATTTACAGTATTTATTTGTTATACACAATTGTTTAGCACTTTTATGATTATTATTTTTTTAGTTATTACCTTGTTATATGTATGTATATATGTATATATTTCTATGTATTCATTTTTTTAAGAAAGTGCAGTCATTTTCCTGGTGGTTTTGTGGACAAAATGCATGTTACATTCTTGGAGTGAGCATTTCGTGGACAGAATTTATTCTGTGACATGCTGAATCATGAAACGTAATGTGCAAAAATAATTTTGTAGACAAAAAGGATTTTGTGATCCAGATAAGAATTCTTTTTCACAGAATGAGCATTTTGTGGATAAAATGTATCTTGAAACATGATGGGTGCATTTTGCCCACGAAAGGTGTTTTCTGCTACAGCGTCAGCATCAATCGCATCTAGATTGTAAAGCTCCTTTTCAGAAAGTCTCACAAGACTACGTTTAGGGTTAGGGGTAAGGTTAAGGTTTGGTTTTGGTTTAGGGGTAGAGGTTGGTGTAGGGTGTCTGTGGGACTCCAAATAAACAGCATGCTACAGTGAAGCCCTTTTAATGTATGTATGTATGTTAGTATTTAAATTGGAATACAAAGAGTATTTGCCTCTATTTGCACTAGGGTGTAAATAACATCTAGCATTATTTGCATCAGGGTGCAAATTGCATCTGCCTTTCTGTTATCCACAAAAGGAAAAGTACATTTACCCTTGTATTCCAGGAAATGAAAGTGCATGCATTTTGTGCATTTAATCAGTTTTCCGTTTAGAATGTCATGCACGAAATGAAGTGCTGACTTTACACTTTCGTTGATGAAATGTAACTGGCTTTTTTCTTTTTGTGCACATAATGTGTTAAAGTGTAACTGCATTTTGTCATAAAGTACATTTTGTGTCACATAATTAATTCAGTGCACAAAATTAGGCATTTTTATACTTTACACTCCATACAAACATACCAGGATCTTGCAGAAGGATTTGTACTCCAGATAGGTCAGGTGTTCAGCAAGCTCACAGGGGTCCAGGTGATCAAACAAAAGGGACATTTTTCTCTTTTTGGACAGTGATGGAACTCTCCGTGTCACTTGCCGTTTCCATTTATACGATGGCCTGTGGGGTGGGATTGGAAGATGAGTGCCTCCTTTCAGACAGTTATTATTCCTCCATACAGTTCTAAATTGCTGACATCTGACATTGTGTCTCAGGACGTCCCTCATAAGACATGAAAACCACCATCATCTACTCATCCTCATGTTGCTCAAACCCCATATGATTTTGCCTAATTCTTGCAGAAGCATCAACAAACAAACATTTAGTTATGACAACTCTCTGAAAGATTTAGCATGTTAATGTGGGTATTCATATTGATCTTGGCGGACTATAACAGATTTTAGATTTTTGGGTAAACAATCTGTATTCTTAACCTGAGTATGAGCATTTCTAATGTATGTGTGTATACTTACACACTCTCTACATCTATAAGTTGACCCTGGGTTTCATTGCCACCAGCATTCAGGTTCTCTCTCAGGTCTTTAATCTGGTTAGCCAAAGCAGGATTCAAATCAAACTCTACCGGAAATTCAGAAATCCAGTATCTATAGAGAGGGAGAAATGGTAAGGCAAAGAGTGGATGAAAAGAAAAAGATGTCTCTATCTGTATCATGGAGAAATTGAGAGAGATACAGGATTAATCTTACTTTACGAGGTGGCATATTTTGACTCTGATCTCATCAGTGCTGCCCTCCTCTTGTGACCTGCATGCTTGTTAAGAGTATTAAGTTTTTATTTTACACTATGACTTTAGCCTTTACATTTCAATTTTACACCAAAACTTTACAGCTAACCTTTGCAACCTACACACAACCTACAAATTAATACATATCCAACAAGGCATTGGTATTTAAATGTATTTATTTATTTTATGAAAAGATGTAAAAGCTGTGTTATCAACATTTTAATCCATATTTTATACAGCAGTTTTACATCCAGTATTCTTTCATTTATCTCTACACATTTAACTGTAAAACTTTACTATAGGACTTAAGGGGAAAGTTCACCGAAAAATTTGAATTCTCTCATTTACTCACCCTCATGCCATCACAGATGTGTGTGACTTTCTTTCTTCTGCAAAACACAAACAATGATTTTTAGAAGAATATTTCAGCTCTGTAGGTCCATACTTAATTTGTGTTCTGCTGAAGAAAGAAAGTCATACACATCTGGGATGGCATGAGGGTGAGTAAATGATGAGAGAATTTTCATTTTTAAGTGAACTGTTCCTTTAAAACTTTTTTACACAATGTTTACACAAAACATCAGGTTTTACAGAACTTTACGGAAGAATGTAAAACTTTACAGAGAGTAATGTTCCCAGGGATTAGAAATGGTTCAAGGAATGAAAAAGAAAACCTGAAAACTTTATTTTACTATATATATATATATATATATATATATATATATATATATATATATATATATATATATACACACACACACACACACACACACACACACTGGCGTTCAAAAGTTTGGAATAATGTACAGATTTTGCTCTTATGGAAAGAAATTGGTACTTTTATTCACCAAAGTGGCATTCAACTGATCACAATGTATAGTCAGGACATTAATAACGTGAAAAATTACTATTACAATGTTCAGAACTTCTTAAACTACTTCAAAATCCTCCACGTGCAGCAATGACAGCTTTGCAGATCCTTGGCATTCTAGCTGTCAGTTTGTCCAGATACTCAGGTGACATTTCACCCCACACTTCCTGTAGCACTTGCCATAGATGTGGCTGTCTTGTCGGGCACTTCTCACACACCTTACAGTCTAGCTGATCCCACAAAAGCTCAATGGGGTTAAGATCCATAACACTCTTTTCCAATTATCTGTTGCCCAATGACTGTTTCTTTGCCCACTCTTACCTTTTCTTTTTGTTTTTCTACTCAAGAGTGGATTTTTCTTTGCAATTCTTCCCATAAGGCCTGCACCCCTGAGTCTTCTCTTTACTGTTGTACATGAAACTGGTGTTGAGCGGGTAGAATTCAATGAAGCTGTCAGCTGAGGACATGTGAGGCATCTATTTCTCAAACTAGAGACTCTGATGTTCTTATCCTCTTGTTTAGTTGTACATCTGGCCTTCCACCTCTCTTTCTGTCCTTGTTAGAGCCAGTTGTCCTTTGTCTTTGAAGACTGTAGTGTACACCTTTGTATGAAATCTTCAGTTTTTTGGCAATTTCAAGCATTGTATAGCCTTCATTCCTCAAAACAATGATTGACTGATGATTTTCTAGAGAAAGCTGTTTCTTTTTTGCCATTTTTGACCGAATATTGACCTTAAGACATGCCAGTCTGTTGCATACTGTGTCAACTCAAAAATGAACACAAAGACAATGTTAAGCTTCATTTAATGAACCAAACAGATTTCAACTCTGTTTGATATAATGGCAAGTGATTTTCTAGTACCAAATGATCAATTTAGCATGATTACTCAAGGATAAGGTGTTGGAGTGATGGCTGCTGGAAATGGGGCCTGTCTACATTTGATAATGAAAATGACTTTTTTTCAAATAGTGATGGTGCTGTTTTTTGTATCAGTAATGTCCTGACTATACTTTGTGATCAGTTGAATGCCACTTTGATGAATTAAAGTACCAATTTCCTTCCGAAAAATCAAAATCTGTACATTATTCCAAACTTTTGGCCACCAGTGTATGTATAAAAATGTACGTTTTAAATGCGGTTAATCAGTTAAAAACATTATTTTGTTCTTGTTGCCCAAATCCTTTATTGCCCTCAAGCTTATGCTCTTCTATTTTTTTCTCTATTTTTCCAATTTTTATTTTTTTTCTTGATTATTAAACTGAAATGTAGACTCATACAAAATGTAAAATGCACAAATAAAGTGTTTAGGTCACAACTGCTTCCAGTTCTAAAAAAAATAAATAAAAAAAATTAAGCAAAGATTCATTGGTTGTCATTGTTATTTAATTTCAAAGCTTATTGGCACAATGTTTGCTTATTTGAAAAAAAGAAGTCTATAAACCGTTCTTTTATTTTGTAACTGGTTGCTTTTTGGAAAGGAGGCTGCTCAGACTGAACCAAAATAAAAAAAATAGTTTGTTTCTAATTCCAGGTTCCAACAAATCATGTGTTCTAACTAATGTGATGAAGTTGAAATGTATTAGTAAAGTAAAATTTCACTTATGAGGAATGGCTGCCTCCTACATTAACACAATGAACAATGTAAACAAGTTATATATATATATATATATATAATATATATATATAGTATATATATATATATACAGTGTACATATATATAACAATATATATATATATATATATATATATATATATATATATATATATATATATATATATATATATTGTTTTATAAAAAAAAAAGGATAAATATATTTTGTAAAAAAGGATACATTAGCAGCAGTTTCTTGGCCAGCTGGGTGGAAGATATGTACCAAGGATGCATCATCAGAAACATTCTCACAAATGAGGAGCCTTTTATTGTGCCTTTGTTGTCTGAAACCACAAACATCACAGAACATTACTAAATAAACCATTTTATTTATTTTTTTTATTCTGGTGAGAAAGACCATGCTGGTCAACCAAGTTCTGCTAATGAACATGGCTATGCTAGTGCATTCAGTGCAACTCAGCTGCTCTTTTCAGCTGGGAAACCCTTTGCATTTTCATTTAGTCAGACTAAATGTGCATGCTCTTCCTGAATTGTGTTAGAAACGGTTTCACTCACCGAAAGATTGTATGCAGACAACCACCAACTCATCCACAGTTGCAGAATCCATCGGTAATGAATCCATTCTCTCTTTTCTTTTCCTCTAACTTTACTTTCTACACTGCCCCTCCTGCCTCCGGTCTTCCTCTATGTGTGTGTCAGGCCTGATTGTTGCTGTGAAGAGAGGAACACATTGACATGTTTCAGATTTTACAGCTTCACAATTGACACTACTTAAAGCTACTCTTTTGATTTCAGGCGCCCGTTCGCCAGGATGAGTTATTGCTTCCGTCTGTACTAAATTTATTTATTTTTTTAAAAGACGCCTTTGACCGTTGTTATGCGCGCCGCTGTTTTGCCATGAATACCACCTTTTTAAAATGCAGTGTCAAGTTAAAAGAAGCTAACTTTTAATAATAATGTGCCTCGAGACTCCTGCATTTTATTCCATTCTGTTTATTCCATGCTGTTTTTAAATGCAAGAACGTATACTGTGTGACAGGTCCCTTAGATATCTAACAACAACTTTAGTGGCAGAATGACATGAAGATACCAGCTGTCTCAACAGATAAAAATTATGTATCCTAAAGTAAGCACATATACGCATACACAAACATCACAATGAGTGACACTGTTGAGCAGTTGATCTCTTCATGCAGAGAAAACCACAATTTAACCCCACAAGCAGAAAAACATAGTCTATCCTTCACGCAGCACACATACCAACAGTACAGAAACACACACACACACACACACACACACACACACACACACATACACACACTCACTCTCTCTCTCTTATGCTCATGGAACTTTAGCAAGGTGTCCAACAGGAAACCATGGCAACACACTCTGATCCCCCGCATGATCAACCTTTCTGTATGGTAACACAAACTGCACTTCGTTACAAAGGATTACACATGACACACACATGGGAAATGCACAAATATACGCATACAACAACTTACAACACAATATTGATATTTTATAAGATTTTATACAGTGTAGAAAGTGACACACAACCAGCAATTTTACTAAGGAAACTGAATTTGTGCTGTACATGTGTGTGTGTATAACTGTGTCATGCTAATTAAGGCTCAGTTCTCTTTTTGGCAGAAACCACCAAGAATACAAAAAAAAATCTGTCTTGTAGACAGGTGGTGTGTTAAAAATCACAGCTGAATGTCTTGGGTAATGATATGTGGCCACAAACACACACACACACACACACACACACACACACACACACACACACACACACACACACACACACACACATTAAGCTACAGCAAGTCAGTTTTATGTATGGTGAGGCACTATAATGTTGTGTGTGTGTGTGTGTGCGCGCGCGCAAGCTGCAGAAAGGTGGACAGACACTTTCAATTAAAGAGAGAGAGAGAGAGAGATAGTAGTCAGTAGCCGTGTGTTTGGTGTGTGTGTGTGTGTGTGTGTGGGTGTGTGTGTGTGTCATCATCGTCAAATCATTAACATGCAGTTATAACAACACGAATAAAAAGGGCAACTTTCATGCAATACTTGCCAAATAGTGAGCATTTTAACTTACATGTTATAAAAGCTTAATAAATACATTTATTAATACTTATACATAGTGAGATTTAAAGGAAGGATTTTGTGATTTTGCAACAATCCGTTTTGTGTTTTTATTCATTGGCGGACTATCCTTGTCACGTTGATGTAAAAAGAATGGTGCTACTATGAGTGGTGTCCCAACTTACCCAGACCTAGTTTCCTAAAGTCCTCTGCAAAAACACTTTCATGGTCATTCACAGCATGTATCATATAATAAAGACTGATGACCATTTAACCACACTGAACATTATGTACATAGGTTTCTAATGTTGAATAAGTGTTATTAAGCATTTATAACATGGGAGGTATTGCATGACAATTGCACTTCTTATTCATGTTGTAATGAGCACATATTAATGATTTATCATGCATTTGTAAATGCGTTATTGGTCATTAAAACACCTTTATAAACCCTAAAAGGGATAGTTCACCCAAAAATGAAAATTCTCTTATAATTTACTCACCCTCATGCCATCCCAGATGTGTATGACTTTTGCAGAACACTTTGCATTCTTCTGCAGAACAAAAATGAATATTTTTAAAAGAATATCTCAGCTCTGTAGGTCTATACAATGCAAGTGAATGGTGACCAAAACTTTAAAGATCCAAAAAAGACATAAAGGGAGCATAAAAGTAATCCATATGATTCCACTGTTTAAATCAATGTCTACAGAGGCAATATGATAGGTGTGGGTGAAAAACAGATCAATATTTAAGTCCTTTTTTACTATAAATTCTCCTCCCTGCCCAGTAGGTGGCAATATGCACAAAGAATGCGAATCGGCAAAAATGAAATAAGAATGTGAAAGTGAAAATTAAAAAGGACATTTATCAGTGGCATGCAGTCAGCCCTTTCAAACCCTTCAGAGAAAGGGTGACATAAACTGAGAAGAAAACATTACTCAACTAAACATTCTTTCCTCCGTTTATTTAATACTATATGTGCATTAAATAAATAAATGCATGAAAATACAGAAACTTCAAAAACAACTTAAATGTAATGTAGACTACAATAAATATATTCACATTGTTCCTGTTTGACAGAGTGTAAGCGGTCTGTGGCAGCCAATCAAAACGACTCATTATTGTGGTGTAACTCTGCATACTGCATCCCCCTTCACAGGATACTTTGAAGGGTTCTGTAATTAATTTGTATTAGCAGAGTGACAGAAAGTTTGACCAATCAAATGTGTTATTTTCACCTTGGGCGTTGGCCGTCAGCAATCTGCACCTTCAGAGCTCTGTTGTGAAGGATTGAAGGGATACCCGGTGTGTGCACCGCATGCCACTGAAATTTATAGTAAAAAAGGATGAGGGTGAGTAAATTATTAGAGAATTTTCTTTTTTGGGAGAACTATCCCTTTAACAAAAGGAACAGTAAAGTAAAGTGTCTCTGAAGTATTTTCACTCTGAAGTGGAAAATCTGTTTCTGACTTAAACTTGTGCTTATTACACACTGGAAAGCACTTGGTAAAATTCACACAATCACACGAATGATTAAAAAGTGCATGATTAATATTATGAACCTATTTACCCAAACTTTGTTGCAATAGTTTTATGCAAACAAGATTTTGATTCCCTTGGAACTATTTGCACTGGACATGAACATTCATCCGCCGACAAACCAAAGATTTTTATGGAGAGTGTGTCTCCTGGATGGGCTCCCTGAACTTAGTGTGGTTCATCTCAAGGATACCTAACATCTCTCCAATAACTAAACATCTTATGGAGATGTTTCCTTGTCACAGTTACATTTTGGCTTGCTCAAATTAAAGCTGAAGTGTGTAATTTCTGCCTCACTAGCACCACCAAACATAATTTCAAAAATAAATGTTGTTTTCAAACAGATTTTTTGAACACTCCCCTTGCCTGCCGTTGATCAAACAAACAGATAGTATCTGTTATGACAGATAGATAGTACCATCTCAAACTCACGCCATCTATAACCTTTTCTGACATTGCATTTATTAAATATTTTCTCTTTAACCCATGTCTAGTTTAAAGTCACTATGTAAACTATATTAACATTAACCCTCCTATTCTGTTAAAGAAGGGACATCTACTTTACTATTTGCGGTCATTTTTTTTTATTTTATTTTATTTTACCGGAAATAGTGTAACTTTTTAAAAGTATTTTTTAGATCTTATTTACATTTAAATTTCTCAATTTCACCATTCATCTGCATATGCAAATAAGCACATTTATGTAACTTTAAAATCTACAATTTTATTAGTTGAAACATGAAGAAGATATGCAAATATGTCATATAGTGGGGGTTGATTGCTGCCATCTGGTGAAGAAAATAATTATAATATGACTTGAAAATCACATTGACAATAATAGCCAGTAGATTGCTGCAGTGTTCTATGCAGTCACCTACTGTGTAGTAATTAAAATGTTTATCACAAATTATGCATTTGGATATACAGTTTACAGTATTTTGACATTATCAAAATATTATTTGTCAAAGTTTAGCATAAATGTTTACTTCTTTGTTTTTTTTTTTACTGTTTTGAATTGTCATTTTTTTTTTTTTTTTATATAATATGCTTACAGTCAAGCCTGACCATGGTGTTACAAAGAGAAGACATAGAATAATAATTTTGTTTCCAATTATTTATTTCAAACATCAACATTTAATAACTCAAAGTAAATTAACAATAATGTCAAGAAAATTAACAGTAGTAAACAGAAATGAACAGCAATGGACTGTGAAAATTAATTTAGTGCATAAAACAGAAGACTCTTCATGTTGCATTACAATAAGGTCACCATAAGGCTCTATGCAATGCTCTCCCACATATTTTGCTATTCTTATTCCACTTATTTCTGTCATTGGTATACTGTAAGTAGCAGAGGGTGGTAATAGACAAGAAATGCACAGTTTTATATAATCTTGTGTTAACATTTTTTATGTCTTTTCAGCATTCCTACAGTTGTAGTGAAAATCAACCTACAGAGGTTATTTTTGCTTTGTACTGTATCTGAAAAAGGATACCTAGAAAGGACATGGAAGGGACAATGTGTAATTATCCATAAAGCTACAGGAATTTAATTTGTAATGCATAAGAAATTCCTCCACCTAGAAAAAAAAAAAAAAAAATCCCACCTAGTCCCTATAACAGGCATTATTTTTATTATTATTTGACGAATTCATTAATTCATCGTGCTTTAACAAAAATAAAAGATTCACATTAACCCTTTCGGCAGCATGCCTGGTAAGCGTCCATCGCACGTATCATGAATAAAGCACAGCTGTTGGCCAATCAGCATCCAGGAGCGGAACTATCCATTTTATAAATGTATGTATGTGTATGTGTGTGTGTGTGTGTGTGTGTGTGTGTGTGTGTGTGTGTGTGATTATCTATAAGCAGTGGTTTTCTGAAGCTTCTGTTGCTTGGTAACAGAAACCCAGAACTATTGATCCTCATGTTGGTTTAATCAAAGGTTTGTGTGTGTGTGTGTGTGTGTGTGTGTGTGTGTGTGTGTGTGTGTGTGTGTGTCCAGTGTTTTATTGCAAAGGTGTTCTGAATATTTCAATACCTCCTGCAGAGTGTGTGTCCTGACAGCTCAGGGGTTGAAATGATAAAAGAGAGACTTGAACTGTGAAGTACTGCAGCTGCTCGGCTGGAGAAGACATTGTCTGTTTCCCTTTCATGCTGTCTCTCATGACTCTATACAAACATCTGATCAAACACACATCACTCATTACAGAAAGAAATGATAGCAGTGATCACCATTGCTGTCAAAGCAAGAACAGCAGACCATCAGGAAAGACAGAGAAAGACAGTGAAAGAGACAGTAAGAGAGAGAAGAGAGAATAAAAAGTTAGTGGCTGTACCTATGCTCAGAGGTGGGTAATAACATGCTACATTTACTCCGTTACATTTACTTGAGTACACTTTTGGAGAAAATGTACTTTTAAGAGTAGGTTTAATAGTGGGTACTTTTTACTCTTACCCAAGTAGATTTCTAATGAAAAACTTTTACTTCGTTACAATGGGCGACGTTCCTGTCATTACATTACTGGTTTTAATTAAATAAATGTTAATAAATGTGTAATTTATTGAGAGATTTTTGAATGGGACTTTTACGCTTTACTTTACTTCTGCACTCTGTCACTCAATTCGAGCTCATCACTGCAGCAGCAGCAAGCACTCCAAACAAACATTTCTAGTCATGCAATGCCTTTATATTACACCAAGACAATTGGATACTTCACGATCAAAATTGCAGCTCCAACTTAAGAAATCTCGTTGCGGTAAGATTTGCCGATTGTGATAATGTGGTTTTTCTGTGTTTTGGTGACGGTCATTTTTAGGGTGATTATGTAACTATGGGCTCTTATGACCTCAGTTTAAAAGTATACATTTTATATCAGTGCTGAAATATATCAGTGTCTACTGTATAAATCCATGTAAACATCCGTGTTAAATGCCTTTTGCACTACCGATCACATGCGTGACTACTGGAACATTTTTGCGTGTGCACACTGCACAGCAACTTTGTGTTTGACAGATGCAGCACGTTTTCTCATGGAAAGCAACAAGCTCTGAACTTAAATAAGCCTAACACACTTCCAAATACAAAGATAAGGTGCAGTTTACCCTTACTGTATGGAACCAATTTTCTAAATTCTTTATACACTGAAAATACTGTAACTACTCTGAACTAAGGATCCATACAGGACTTAAAAAGCTGTGAAATAGCCATTAATTAAGCATGATCTTGCTTCATTTTATTCAGCATTATATATGATTCAGCCTGTGGAATACTGTTCACGGTTTTCACCGTAATAATTAGAAACTGGTTTCCAAACATCTCTTCTAATTGACAGATTCTTCCAAATCTGACAAGCGTCCTTAAAGTAATAGTTCAGCAATAAATTAATGTTCTGTCATAATTTCCCCACCCTCATGTTGTTCCAAACCAGTGTGACTTTCTGTATTTTGTGGAACCCGAAAGATGTTAGACAAAATATTATTTACCATTCCCTTTTAAAATATGGAGGAAACATGCAGTCAAAGTAAATGATGACTGAGGATAACAATTTGTCTGACATCTCCTTAATTGTGTTGCATTGAAGAAAGAAAGTAAATCAAGTTTGGAACAACATGAAAGAATTTCAAATAATAATAATTATTATTAAATTATTATTATTATTAACAAGTTAGATGTGTATTATGTAATGGAATATTGTGATGTAAACGTCCATTAAGTTTCATATGAATGTATGTAGTTACTCGCTACTTGAGTATTCTTTTAATTGGATACTTTTTTACTCTTACTCAATTAATTATTAACATCATTACTTTTATTTTTGTAATTATTTTGTAACAGTTTTTGGCTAGTCTACCCACCTCTACCTATGCTTTCACAAGTTGGCATATTCATATAAATTTCAAAATGATGAAGACAAACTGATTTCTGATGCTAGAGGGTTCGATTCGAAAACTAATCGTTAGTACCCCGGGAGTACTTTATAAATTGCCAATTTTACAACTTCTTTGCCATCACGAAGTAACACCCAAAAAACCCTAAAAATACTGTAAAAACAATGATTTTGTAATGATGAGTCAGCGGAGTTGGGATCCATGTGCGGCTTTATTAATAGCAAAAGCAGAAATACAGACAGGCAGGGTCGATCATCAGCAATAGTAATAGCCAAGGTAAAACAAATACATAGTCACAAAACAGGCACAAGTTCAGGGTAGGCAGTAAGCAATAACAGGTAATGTCCAGGGAAATGAAGCAGAAACTCTTCCTCCTCCCCCTCGGACCACGAGCGGGCTTGAGCAAGGATACATGGAAAGTGGGAGAAATGCGTTAAGTGGAGGGCAAGGCAAGGAGGTATGATACAGGTATGAGAGTATTTTGAATGGACCCACATTTCTGGGACTGAGTTTCTTGCATGGTAGATGAAGTCGTAAATCACGGGTGGAGAGCCAGAACCATTGACCAGGGTTGTATTCCAGATTGGGGTGACGATGACGATCAGCCCAGAGTAGATAGTGGCTCCAGTTTGACTGATTCTGATTGCAGTAGGTTCTGAGAAAGTGAGTCAATTCTTGATTCATGCGTTCAGTTTGGCCGTTGGATTGTGGATGGTACCCAGAGGTTAGGTTGACATTTATGTTTAGTTGTTGGAAGAAAGCTGACCATAAATGGGAGGTGAACTGAGGCCCTCAATCAGAAACAATGTCTTCTGGTAGACGGTAGAATCTGAACACGTAGTTACATAGATGTTCAGCAGTTTCAAAGGCAGTGGGCAGCTTAGACAATGGGATTAGACGGCAAGCCTTAGAGAAGCGTTCTACTACGTTGAGTATGTTGGTGTGACCCTGAGAAATTGGAAGATCCGTGACAAAATCTATGGCGATATGGGACTATGGATATTGAGGTATGGGTAAAGGTTGTAGTAACCCGGCAGGAAGTTGTTTGGATGATTTACTGATGTTGTAAGTGGGACAGATTTGGACATGAATAATGGTGTCTGTCTGCGTGGTGGGCCACCAGAAACGGTTGCGTAATAACTGAAGCATGGCAGTGATTCCAGGATGGCCAGAGCTGAGGGAGGAATAGACTCATTGTATAACCCTTAGGTTCTGTCAGGAAGGCAGTTGGGAGGTGGTGGATCGTGAGTCTAAGTGTTGGTTATTTCTGTCATAATATCCCATTGCACTGGAGCAATGATCAGTGTAGGTGATATAATGGGTTCTTCGGTTTGAGATTGACGCGAGTATTCATGTTGACGAGAGAGAGCATCGCTTTGAAGTTGAAGTGTGTAAAGATAAGCACCCATCTTGCCTGTCTAGGGTTGAGTCTCTTTGCAGTACGTAAGTACTCCAGGTTTTGATGATCAGTCAGAACAAGGAAAGGATGTTTAGTTCCCTCCAGCCAATGACGCCACTCTTAGAATGCTGCTTTCATGGCTAGTAATTCTCGATTCCCGATGTCATAGCTCTGTTCAGCGAGGCAGAGATTGCGAGAGAAGTAGGCACATGAGAAGAGCTTGGGAGGTGTACCGTAATGCTGGGAGAGGATGGCTCCGATGCCAGTGTTAGACGTGTCCACTTCAACAATGAATGGGCGATCAGGGTCTGGATGGTGAAACGTGCTTTCAGATCTTGAAAGGATTGGAGAGCTGCTGGGGACCAGGAGAGCCAAGAGCCCCCCTTCTTTAGCATCGATGTCAGGGGCACAGCAACAGTACTGAAACCTCTGATAAAGCATCTGTAAAACTTGGCAAATCCCAGAAAACATTGCAGCTCTTTTATCGTGGTTAGATGCGACCATTTCAAAACTGCTCGTACTTTGCTGTCATCCATAGCCACGCCTTCTGGACTGATAACCTAGAAATGAAACGGACGTCTGATGGAACTCACCTTTCTCAGCCTTGGCATACAGTTGATGGGTGATGAGACATTGCAGAACAGCTCGGATGTGCTTTACATGATCCTTGTAAGTGTTAGAATAGATGAGGATATCGTCGATATATACAAATACCCATCGATTCAGCATGTCTCGGAAGACATCATTGATGAAGGCCTGGAATACAGATGGACTGCTGACCAATCCGAAGGGCATGGCCCGGTATTCATAGTGCCCTGTGCTGGTGGAGAATGCTGTCTTCCACTCATGAATGCGAATGAGATTGTATGCGCTGCACAGATCAAGTTTGGTGAAGTACTTGGCCGTTCGAAGTTGTTCAAGAGCTGCTGGGACCAGAGGCAGGGGATAACGGAACTTGATTGTGATTTCATTAATACCACAATAATCAATGCAAGGGCGAAGCCCACGTTCCTTCTTACCCACGAAGAAGAACCCGGCTGATGCTGGTGAGATTGAAGGTCTGATAAAGCCCTTGGAAAGTTCCTCCGCAATGTATGACTTAATAGCCTCGGACTCAGGCTGGGATAATGGAAAAATTCTGCCTCGTGGAGGTGTGGTACTAGGTAGTAACTCTATGGCACAGTCACTGGGACGATGAGGAGGAAGTTGCGAGGCTTTGGTCTTGCTGAAGGCTTCAACTAAGTCAAAGTACTCAGGAGGTAGTTTGGGAACTGTAGTGGGTTCTTCTCGAACAGTGGCAGCTCTAGTGGTCCTCGGAGAGATGGGTTTTAAGCAACTGGAGATGCAAGTGCTGGTCCACTGAGTAATTTGCTTCTTGCTCCAAGAAACTTGAGGGTTGTATCTCTGCAGCCAAGGTAGTCCTAGGATTACTGGATTGTGAGGCGATTGGATGATATACAGGCGAATGGTTTCAGTGTGCAGTACTCCAATTTGTATAATTATATCATCGGTGGTGTGATGAACATGACCATCACCTAGGGGGCATCCGTCTAACACTGCCACTGCCAAAAGGGACTCAAAGGAGGTAAGTGGTATGTTATGAGACCTGGCGAATTCCTCGTCAATAAAGTTGCCCGCTACCCCAGATTAACCAACAAGTGTACTTCAGTACACTCAAGGGCTCTAGCTCAGGAGATTACATCTCTCCTTAGAAAAGGGGCCATATCGAAGGTTCCATTCTCAGAACAGCACAGTGGGTATAACTCTCTGTATTTTCTATTTCCAAAAAAGATGAGCCATTAAGGCCTATCCTGAGGAGTCTGAATTTCTATCTAAAGGAATACCATTTCAGGATGCTACAAACATAAGACGTTCCATCAGCCTCTGAGATTGGTTCATGGCAATAGACCTCAAGGATGCTTACTTTCATATTCCCATCCACTCCCAACATC
The DNA here is from genome assembly GCF_019703515.2 of Myxocyprinus asiaticus. Classification (NCBI taxonomy): domain Eukaryota; kingdom Metazoa; phylum Chordata; class Actinopteri; order Cypriniformes; family Catostomidae; genus Myxocyprinus; species Myxocyprinus asiaticus. The sequence continues at coordinate 5,331,673 of NC_059344.1, forward strand.
GCCGCTACTTGTGCTTCACATTCCAAGGTCAAGCACATCAATTCAACGTTCTTGCATTCTGCCTCTCTTTGGCCCTCCAGATTTTCACAAGGTTTATGAGTGCAGAAATCACTCATATATGTCCCAGACGATCAGGATTTTACCATATCTAATATGCACCCATCTTATGCAACAGCTCTATGTCAGACAGAAATTATGATACAACATGTCTCAAGCTTGAGGATCAGGGTGAACTTTACCAAAAGTCAGCTGGTCCCAACTTAGACCTTCATTTACATAGGATGTAGATTCATGCCAAATGTTGGCCTCACTGCCACATGTTTCAGAAGCGAGCATAAAGAGGATGCTACATAAGTTTCAACTGAATACAGTTATCAAATGAAGACATATCAGAGACAGATTGGATTGATGGTAGCAGCCACTCTAATCATCCCTTTGGGTCTCTTGAAGGTCAGACCAATCCAAGTGTGGGTCACTGCATTAAGACTACATCTGAAATGGGTCCGCCACAAGAAAATCAGAGTGACACAGTGTTTTCAGTCATTGCTTTGCCCATGGTGGAAGCTGAGTCTTCTAACTAAGGGGGTCAATCTGGGAAACTTTTCAAAAACTGGGAAACAGATGCCTCTAGTTTGTACTGGGGAGCTGTCTGTCACTGCCAGCCAGTCCAGGGGGTGTTCAGAAGGAACATGTTCTCAAACTCTGAGACATTTTTCTTGACCTCCAACACTATCTGCCATTACTGAAGGGCAAGCATGTGATGGTCAAGACTGACAACACTTTTGTTGTCTATCAAACAAATCATTAAGGTGAAGTGAAGTCTTACCAGTTACTGAGGTTATCTTAGAACATTGTCATATGGGCCTATCCTTGGTTTGCATCCATACGTGCAGTACATATATCAAGTATAAAAAACAGACCAGCAGACTTTCTGTCTCAATACAAGATCCACCCAGGAGAGTGCGGTCTCCATCCCGAGGTGGTGAAGTCAATATGACAGTCGTCAATAAGTCATTTGTGAGAACAAACAGAGCTGAAAAATTCTTCTAAAAATCTTCGTTTGTGTTCAGCAGAAGATATAAAGTCATACACATCTGGGATGGCATGAGAGTGAGTAAATGATGAGAAAATTTTACTTTCTGGGTGAACTATTCCTTTTAGTCCTCTAGGATAAGATGCTTTAGCACACGACTGGCCAAAACATCTTCTCTATGCATCCCACCACTACCATTGATCAAGCTTGTTCTCAACAGAGTCCATCTAGGTTACAATCCTCTTCTCCTGGTGGTCCCCAGATGGCTAATGGAGCCATGGTTCCAAATACTGCACAATCTATTGAACGGGACACCAAAGGTGATTCCCATCAAAGTGGACCTTCTCACACACAATCACAATCTATTCTGGCTTGCACATCCAGGCAGGATGCAGGTCTGGGTCTGGCTGCTCAGGAGCACGACCCTTTGCTAGAACATTGTGATCCTGCTGTCCTTCAGACACTGTTAAACTCCTGAGATACTTCAACCAGACGAAACTATGCTTATAAGCAAGGGGTTAAATTGGGCCGGTACAGTCTGGAACTGGCATCTTCGATTCCACAAAAAAATAAAATAATAATAAATAAATAAATAAATAAAATGCTTGTAAGTCAATTCATTCCATTTATTGTTTTCTTCCATGCGGGGGTTTTTTTTTATCCATTTGACACATTTCATCTCTATTTAGGGAGTGTACTTGTTCAAAATTATTTCAAGTTCATCATGCTTTGCATAAGTCAGTTGCAGATGCTGGTAGATCCAGCATATTCAAAAGTGTAACAAAACCGTGCCCCTCGCATATAGACATGCATTCTGCTTCTGTACTGTGCCGTGGTCTGATCTCTGTTTCAAAGAAACTAAAAGTGTTGTTTAAAAGCTGTATACACCAAGGGGTTTTTAATCCGAAATCACTAACATCCAAAGCAACATCAACATACTGTAGATCAAAAGACCACTCGACCAACCCACTGCAAAAGGTTTCACTGTTATTTGTATATTTGTGTATGTACTCCAATTTTTGTTGATTTAGCATTAATTTTTATTTTGTGTGCATTTTTTTTTTCTTTTGGAATAAAGTAGTGCGACATCAGCCAATTTTTATTTATTTATATTTTTTACATTTTCTTTTTTTATGATTAACATTTTTTATTAAAACACAGAAAAATAAAACATAAATACACAAAATCAACTTTTAACACCCACTACCACCCCTACTTTTCCCCATCCACAACCCCACCACGAACCTCAACAAACACCCCTGTGGTCTTACATGAACACATACAAAACAAAAACAAAAACCAAACAACTAATAGAGGAAAAAAGAAAAAAAAAATACATATATATAAAAATCACACACACTGACAATTACCCCTCTCTCTCCACTATTCCACCCGAGAACCCTCCAAGAATGCTAAATATCCACCCCATTTTCCAACAAACAAATCCAGATTCCCTAATCTTCTATAAGATCCCTCCTCTAAGGCTGCCACTCTCCCCGTCCCCAAGCACCACTCCTGAAATTGGGGTGCTCCAACCTTCACCTGTCTGGCGACCATAACACAGGTTAGGACCCAATCCTCTCCATGTTTATTCTCCACATTGATTACCACCCCATCTCCCAAAATACAGAGTCTGGGGCAAAACTAAACCTGAGTGCCCAAGACGTCACATACAAAATTCTGAACCCTCAACCAAAACCCTTGGATCTTAACGCACCCCCACAAAACATGGGTTGTGTCTCCATCCTCCGATTGGCATCGCCAGCAGGTAGGTGTGTCTTTAAGACCAAGCCTATACAGTCTAGAGGGGGTCCAATAAAATCTATGTAAAATCTTGAACTGCGTAAGGCGAACCCTTGATTTTTTAGAATCCTATCCCACACTCCCTCCTCCAATACCAAGTTTAAATCTTTCTCCCATAATCTCTTGATAGAAGTTAGAGCTCCGTCCCCCAGACTCTGAATTAGCAGGGAGTAATACACTGTTGCCTCATGACCTTTTCCAAAAGCAGTAATCAGCTCTCCCAGAATATCTGCCACTTTAGAAGGGTGTATGCTACTCCCAAAAACAATACAGAGCAGGTGGCACAGCTGTAAACACCTATAGAACTGAGATCTGGGAATTCCAAAATGTTGGACCAAATTTTCGAATGATCTCAACACTCTGCTCTCAAATAGGTCACCGAGTGTAGCAACCCCCCTCACAATCCACTCTGACCAACAGAAAGGGGACTTATCAATACATAATTTTGGGTTCAGCCATATGCTTGAGGCAACATTTAAATAAATGTCAGAATTAAACACTCTGGACACTTTTGTCCATACCGAGTGCAAATGCGAGATAACGGGGTGTAACTTAACTTCTCCGATTAATTTGATAGAAAGGCTTTGCAATGGCGAAATAGGGGCAAGAACATCCTGTTCAATACAAAACCAAGGAGGGGCTCTCTCAGGTGGAAGCGACCAGTGAGCCAAATATCTGAGACCGAATGCATAATAACAAAACAAAATCTTGTGTAGGCCTAGCCCACCTTTGTCAATCGGTCTATGTAACTTGTTAAAATGTAAACTAGGACCCTTACCATTCCAAATGAAGGACTTTGCTATGCTATCAAACTGCTTAAAGTAAAAGAGGGGGACATCTATAGGGAGAGATTGTAACAGGTAGTTACATTTTGTAATACAATTCATTTAATAACATTATCCTTCCCAATCATTGATAAATGTAATGAAGCCCACCTGCACACATCACTCGAGAACTTTTTATTAAGGGATCAAAATTAACTCTAACCGGGAATAAAATGCCCATATGTTTAATGCCATGTTTGGGCCACTGGAAGGTGCCCAGCTGGAAATCCGTTACTGGGCAGTACACTGTCAGAGCCAGAGCTTCGGATTTAGACCAATTAACTCTGTATCCTGAGACCTTAGAAAAGGAATTAATAATTCTGTGGAGGCAAGGCATAGATCTAGTAGGGTCGGAGACAAATAATACAATTATATAGTAGAGCAAAAGCTTATGTGCCACACCTCCCACCATCACCCCTGGAAAATCATCCTCCTGTCTTATCGTGGCTGCTAATGATTCTAGGGCAAGACAGAACAATAATGTGGAAAGAGGGCAACCCTGCCGGGTGCCCCTATCCAGAGTAAAATAATCTGAAATGAATCCATTTGTTTGTACCGCCGCTACAGGGTGTCTATAAAGTAACTTAATCCATCCAATAAAAGTATTCCAATCTGAAATTAATTCATTTGTTTATACTGCCAGTACAGGGTGTCTATAAAGTAACTTAATCCATCCAATAAAAGTATTCCTGAACCTATATATTTCCAAAATCTTAAAAAGATACTCCCATTCTAACATATCAAACGCCTTTTTGGCATCAAGTGAGATGGCAGCGACCGGAGTCTGATGATTCGCCACTGACCACATTATATTAATGAAATGCCTAATGTTATCAGAAGAGCTGCGGCCCTGAATAAACCCCACCTGATCTATATGTATAAGAGATGTCATAACTTGACTTAATCGGTTAACCAACATTTTTGACAATATCTTAATGTCTAGCTGGATCAGGAAAATTGGACGATAACTCTTACACTCGCTTGGATCATTGCCTTTTTTTAAGAATCAGACTGATCCGGGCTTGTGTCATGGTTGGCGGAAGCTTTCCATTTTTTAATGATTCTGTATAAACTTCAAAAGAAATTGGAGCCAGTTCTGTAGCATAAGATCTAAACAATTCAGTGGCAAAGCCATCTGGCCACGGAGTCTTGCCTGTAGGCAGTTATAGGAGTTATAGACACAAAGAACAAGCAGATTCATCCACAAACTGTCCCAAAGGAGTGTTACTCCAGCTGCTAGGCAGACCAGCACAAAAAGAAACAAAAAAGGCGCCCAGCTTCCTTGGACACTCAAGAGCATGTTCAGCATGTCAAGTTCACTAGAGGGCCACATGAGAAACACACCATGACTTCCTCAGTCCATTGATTTTATGGAAGACATCACTTGTTGTGGGCATGTAAATATTTTGCGGCCATCCTTAGTATCTATTCTCAATTTGGCCGGGAACTTCAGTGTAAAAGCGACCTTCCGTTGATGCAAAAGTTTCTGAAGGAGTGTTACTACACAAAACAAACTCCAGCCGCTAGGCGGAACCAACACAAAAAGAAACAAAATGGAGCTCAGCTTCCTCAGACAGTCGAGTGTATGCCCAGTGAGTCAATCCACTCGGGGGCCTCATGAAAATCACCAAATGGTTTACTCACCCATTGTTTCTATGAAAGACAAGGCTTGCTGTGGGCATGTAAATATTTTGCGGCCATCCTTAGTATCTATTCTCAGTTTGGATGGGAACATCAGTGCAAAAGCAAACTTCCGTTGATATGAGTGTCATGCATTCCCTGAATCGATCACATTTCTCTCTTGTCAAACTCGCAAAGTCTGGGAACAAGAAAATGCTGTGATTCTTAAAAGAAAGCCTTCATTTATCAGACGATCTCAGAAATTTGGCCAGAATTGATCGGGGCCTGTCTCCCTCAGCCAATCTCTGAGCTGGGACTCTGTGAGCTCAACTGATTTCCAACTTGTGGCCTGTTATGTCGAGCAGACTCAGGAACAGCTCATCTAGGAATTTCACCATATCTCTGCCTTCTTCATACTCAGGAATTCCAACAATTCAGACGTTGTTTCGCCTGTTGTGGTTCTCCAAATTCTCCAGATTTTCCAAACTGCATTCCAAATCAACTTTGGTCACTAGCAGGTTAGCAGCTAATTCCCTCTCCGATGACTCCAGATAATCGACCCGTCTCTCGACATCCCTGATTCTTGTAACTAACTCAGAGAATTTAGTTTCCATCGCAGTAATTAATCGACGTATTACAGCAAGATCCGCAACAACTTTCCTCAGCATCACAGACATGTTGGGCAGATGACACTGAATTTCTCCCGCCGCATGGTCCAAACCGAGTCCGTGATCTACAGGCCTATCTGAGGTTTCAGCTTGAGCACGTAAGTGTCTTTTAATATCTCCAGAGCCAGAGGATTTTGAATTCTTTGACATGTTGACTTCAAAGAACAGATATATAGCAGGGTGTATCGAATCTCACTGGTTTATGATACAAAAAATAATGAAAAACTAGCAAAGTGTGCAGAGCTCATTGTTTACACGTCCGCTCCTCGCATGGTGTCACGTGACTCCCCCAACATCACCTGATTTTAGGGTTCCCCCATCTCCGAAATGCCAGTTTAACCCCTGCTTATAAGTGGAAATCATTTTCTTTTTGGTGTATGCAACATTGAGCAGAGAAGTTTTTCTCCAGTCTCTCCTTGAGGCCAGTAGAACAGCCAGCATTTTAAAAGTATACAGTATGCTTTAGCCATCATTAATCAAATCAATCAAATCAAATCACTTTATTGTCACACAGCCATATACACAAGTGCAATGGTGTGTGAAATTCTTGGGTGCAGTTCCGATCAACATAGCAGTCGTGACAGTGATGAGACATACGCCAATCTACAATAAACATCAAATTAACACAACACAATTTAAACATCTGTTATACATAATTAAACTCGACTTAAAACATCAAATTAACACAGCACAATTTAAACATCTGTTATACATAATTAAACTCGACTTAAAACATCAAATTAACACAGCACAATTTAAACATCTGTTATACATAATTACACAACTTAAAACATCAAATTAACACAACACAATTTAAACATCTGTTATACACAATTACACTCAACAATATACAATAATAACATACATTGCACAGTATACAATATGCTGTTTTTGTTTTTTGTTTTTTTTTTTTTTTGTTTTTTACTATATAGATACTATATAGATACACATTATTCAATAAAAATTAAAATATATATGAAAAAAGTATATATATAGAATGTACAGTATTGTACTGTATTGACATTCAGGCTGTCGGTTGATAGTCAGTTGTTAAGAGAGACATAATATAATGACAGTAATATAATTTATGACAGTCCGGTGTGAGATAAAAGAGTAATAAAGTGCAGGGATGATGTATTTTGATCGTGGGAGATCAAGAGTTCAGAAGTCTGATTGCTTGGGGGAAGAAGCTATCATGGAGTCGGCTGGTGCGTGTCCTGATGCTGCGATACCGCCTACCTGATGGTAGCAGTGAGAACAGCCCATGGCTCGGGTGGCTGGAGTCTCTGATGATCCTCCGAGCTTTTTTCACACACCGCCTTGTATATATTTCCTGGAGGGAGGGAAGCTCACCTCCGATGATGTGTTTGGCAGTTCGCACCACCCTTTGCAGTGCTTTGCGGTTGTGGGCGGTGCTATTGCCGTACCAGGCGGAGATGCAGCCAGTCAGGATGCTCTCCACAGTGCAGGTGTAGAACCGTGTGAGGATGTGGCGGTTCATTCCAAACTTCCTCAGCCGTCTCAGGAAGAAAAGGCGCTGATGAGCCTTCTTCACAACGACTTCAGTGTGGACGGACCATGTGAGTTCCTCAGTGATGTGGACACCCAGGAACTTGAAGCTGCTGACTCTCTCCACTGGTGCCCCATTGATGGTGATGGGACTGTGTTCTCTGTCTTTTCTTCTGAAGTCCACCACAAGCTCCTTTGTCTTACTGACGTTGAGGGAGAGGTTGTGCTCCTGACACCAGTGTGTCAGAGTGTGCACCTCCTCTCTGTAGGCTGTTTCATCATTGTCAGTGATTAGACCTACCACCGTCGTGTCATCAGCAAACTTAATGATGGCATTGGAGTTATGTGTTGCCACACAGTCATGTGTGTACAGGGAATACAGTAGTGGGCTGAGAACACAGCCCTGCGGGGCTCCGGTGTTGAGGGTCAGTGATGAGGAGATGTTGCTGCCCATTCTAACCACCTGGCGTCTGCTTGACAGGAAGTCCAGGATCCAGCTGCACAGCGAGCTGTTTAAGCCCAGAGCCCGGAGTTTCTCATCTAGCTTGGAGGGCACTATGGTGTTGAATGCTGAGCTGTAGCCTACAAACAGCATTCTCACATAAGTGTTCTTTTTTTCCAGGTGGGAGAGAGCAGTGTGTATTGTAGATGCAATGGCATCATCAGTGGAGCGGTTGTTACGGTAAGCAAACTGCAGCGGGTCAAGATTGAGTGGTAATACAGAGCAGATGTAATCTCTGATTAGTCTCTCAAAACATTTGCTGATGATGGGGGTCAGAGCAACAGGACGCCAGTCATTTAAACAAGTTATTTTCGATTGTTTTGGAACAGGCACAATGGTGGATGTTTTAAAGCATGTGGGGACTACAGACAAAGAGAGGGAGAGGTTGAAAATGTCCGTAAAAACACCAGCCAGCTGGTTCGCGCACGCTCTGATGACGCGGCCCGGAATGCCGTCTGGACCCGCGGCTTTGCGGATATTCACCCGTCGGAATGATCGGGTTACATCCGCTACAGAGACGGAGAGTGAACTAACCTCTGTAGCTTCGGCCGTGAGAGCTCTCTCCGCGAGGGCGGTGTTATTTCCCTCGAAACGAGCATAAAAAGTATTTAGCTCATCTGGGAGAGAGGCAGCGGTGTTCATGGCGGAGTTTTTATTCCCTTTAAAGTCCGTGATGATGTTAATTCCCTGCCACATGCTTCTAGAGTTGGTGGTGTTAAACTGTCCCTCAATCTTACTCCTGTACTGGCGTTTTGCTGTTTTGATAGTTTTTCGGAGGGCATAACTGGCTTGTTTATGCTCCTCCGCGTTCCCGGAATTAAAAGCGGAGGTCCGCACATTAAGTGCTGCGCGAACATCGCTGTTGATCCACGGCTTCTGATTCGGATAGATTCGCACAGTTCTGGTCGGAATCACTTCCTCTACACACGTTCTGATGAAGCACATTACGCTATCAGCGTAAAGCTCGATGTCGTCATCAGAGGCGGACCGGAACATCTCCCAGTCCGTGCGATCAAAACAGTCTTGTAGCGTAGAGTCTGATTGGTCCGACCAGCACTGGATCGTTCTGAGGGTGGGTGCTTCCTGTTTCAGTTTCTGCCTGTAAGCGGGCAGAAGCAGAATGGAAGAGTGGTCCGATTTTCCAAATGGTGGGCGGGGGAGGGATTTGTAGCCATCCCGGAACGGAGAGTAGCAATGGTCCAAAACCCGGTCCCCTCGTGTGTTGAAACTAATGTGCTGGTGATATTTTGGTGCGACTGATTTTAAACTGGCTTTATTAAAGTCCCCGGTCACAATGAACGCGGCCTCAGGGTGTGCGGTTTCCTGCTCACTTATACTCCCATACAGTTCCTTGAGTGCCCGGTCTGTGTCGGCTTGTGGGGGGATGTACACAGCAGTGATAATGACCGCTGTGAATTCCCTCGGTAGCCAGAATGGTCGACACAGAAGCATAAGAAATTCCAGATCAGGAGAACAGAAAGACTTGATAGAATGTATGTTCCTCTGATCGCACCAGGATTTGTTGATCATAAAACATACACCACCTCCTCTAGTTTTACCTGAGAGGTCTTTCGCTCTGTCCGCTCGGAGCATGGAAAACCCCGCGGGTTCAATGGCTGAGTCTGGAATCTCCGCAGACATCCAAGTTTCCGTAAGGCAGATAACGCAGCAGTCCCTCGTCTCTCGTTGGAAAGAGATCCGCGCTTTCAGCTCGCAGAGCTTGTTATCCAGAGACTGAACATTTGCCAGTAGAATAGTGGGTAGCGGGGGTCGATTTGCGCGGCGTCTTACTCTGATGAGAACGCCGGCTCTGTTTCCCCTTTTCCTCCTGCGTTTCCGCGGCCGTGCTGCCCAGACAAAGGGCTCCGCTTGCGTGTTTGTAAACAGCGGGTCGGCATTGAGGAATGTGAAGTCCGGTTTACGGTGTGAGATCGCTGAGCCAATGTCCAAAAGTGTTTGTCTGTCGTAGACAATAAGGCAGGCAACATCCAAGACAAGAAACATAAGAATTGTAAACAAAACAAACAAACCATTGCTAAGTTGTGTCGGAGCTCGCAACGCAGCAGCCATACTCGGCGCCATCTTGAGTCCATTAGCAGACATTTTAAACATTACCTTATTAAAGGGATAGTTCACCCAAAAATGAAAATTCTCTCATTATTTACACACCCTCATGATATCCCAGGTGTGTATCTCTTTCTTTCTTCAGCAGAATAAATTTAAAGAAAATTAGAAAAATATCTCAGCTCAGTAAGTCCTTAAAATGCAAGTGGATGGTGATCAGACTTTTGAAGCTCAAAAAAATCACAGACAGTCAGTATAAACATCACTGATACGACTCTAAACCAAAACCAACGAAGCTTCTGTACAGCGTTCCTCCTACTCAGTTGTAAATTGCACTGCTCTTCCGGGTGTGTCGCATGTATGTCAGTCTCGCATGTCTCACGTGCCAACACGATTATGTCACACGCAGGGCCACCAATAAAGGGGGACAACTGGACTTTTTGGCTCAGACTCGGGCTTGAGGGGAGGCCCGGCCGGACTGGATGGGGGGCCCACAGAAAGTCTGTTCCATATTGTAGAGCGCATCCAAATGCGGTCAGTGGGAGACATGATTATAAACACAGAGACAACTGACTGGAGGGTGGTCCACTGAATATTTTTTGTCCCGGGCCCGAGAATTTCTAACTGCAGCCCTGGTCACATGCACATACTGCTGCTGACCGGAAGTGATGATTTAGAGTTAAATCTTTTGCATCAAAAGCAATCGTGCCACTTTAGAAGACATTAATTAAACCGCTGGAGTCATATGGAATGATGTTTATGCTGACTATCTGTGATTTTTGGAGCTTCAAATGTCTGATCACCATCCACTTGCATTTTAAGGACCTACTGAGCTGTTTTCCTTCAATGTGTTCTGCTGAAAATAGAAGTTTATACACACCTGGGATATCAAGAGAGTGAGTAAAGGATGAGAGAATTTTAATTTTTGGGTTAACTAACCCTTTAATCACTTCCTGAAAGGTGCTCAGAGAATGAGACCCCAAGGTCCCTGCAGGCTCCCACTTGGGACCTCCCACTTGTGTTACAGGCACTTTCTAAATCACCATATGAACCTCTTGCTACAGCAGATATTAAGTGGTTTTCTTTGAAAACAGCATTTCTTTTGGCAGTGGCATCCACAAGAAGAGTGAGTAAACTCTTTCTGTGCCCTTTCTGTTAGCCCTGAATTCCTGCACTGAAAACTCCAGAATAATATTACCTACCAACCAACCCAGCTTTCTTGCCTCAAGTGGTCACACCATTTCATTTAATGTCAACCAAACATGATCTCAGCATTCCATCCCCCTTTCACCAACCTGTGATACCTGTATCATGATCACAAAAGAACATGAGGCTGAGAGTGAAAGTGAGCATGCTTCTTGTTTGCGGCTGGTTTGGACCTCTGAAGAGCCTTTTGTTCTGGAGAGCAGCTATTTTTGTAATAGGGCTGACTTGTTCACGACTCGTCTTCTTTAGCCTCTCTCTCTCTTTACAGACAAAAACTGCCTACTTAATATTAGATTTTGTCTGTGTTTGTTTGGAAAATTGAAAACAAAAATTGCTACAAAGGTGTCATTTACACTACTGCACTCTCATGCACACATCATTACGAAGTACAAAACATCAAGTGTGACTATTTGTTGCCCTGTATTAAACTTTGTGTGTGTGTGTCTGTGTGTGCGTGCGTGTGCGAGCGTGTGTGTGTGTGTGTGTGAGAGAGAGAGAGAGAGAGAGAGAGAGACTGTCTCTGTTGGTTGTTCTATCTCAGGGCAGATGTTTCCTGTTAACTTATGTTCTGCTGAAAATGGAACAGTTTAACAGCTGAACAAATGCGTGTTTGTGTGTAATTCGCAGAGAATGAAGGAGAAAGAAAAATACATAATTTTATTAGTTAAAATTTCTTGTTTATTCACGTAATGTGGGGAATTCACTAAAGAGTTGTGCCACTTTTACGCATGATATTATGCAGTGCAAAAACCTGTAGCTAAAGCAGGCACAATCTTGAAAATTTTGATTAAATTGAAATGAAGTACCAATATCTCAGTGATTGCACAACAAGTCATCAGTAGAGTCACAGGTAAAGGTGAACTAGTTTAAAAATAAGCAAAAATGTCTTATGGGGATGGTGTTTATCAGTAATTCATCACAATGGGGTCGATTTCAGGGTACATGAACATTCGGGAGCAGTTTGTAGATTTTGCGCATGATCATGTTGTCCTTTCTGCACAATCAAGTCCCATTTCTATGTAAATTAGGCTCACTATCCACTTTATTTTGCAATGCAGGAATAAGAAAGTAGCTGCGTTTCTGGCAAGTATGACAGAGTTCCGCTGCCGTTGACCGCAATGTAAATAACTAGAAAAAGAATAAGACCAGAATTTAGTGATATGGGGTTATAAACTATTACACAACCACAGGATGTACAGCAGAATAATATCCTAATGTCAGATACTTTTCTAATGTCAGCATTTATTGTAAAAGAGTAAATAAGTAGATCATTCACTTGTTGCTTTGTGTTGTATTGAAGAGATGATAATAAAATCTGCTTCTTTATCGAGAGCACGATGATACAGTTTTTTAAATTTCTCCATGTAAACCTTTTGCCTTTATTTATTTCAAAAGGCGGTCAGTGCCTGATCTCTCATTCATTCTGCCTGTACAACAGTGTGTGATGAACAGATGGCAAAATGCAGTAAAACTATTTGCACTACAAAACAATGTGTTAATGATAATAATAATTAATGATAATAATTTGATAACATATATTACCATCATGAAATATAAAGCAACATAATGTAGTATTTTTGTAACGCTAAAATAGCTGGAGGATGGCCTATACTGGAAGAGGTCCACATTCAAGGTGGATAATGGTGGCACCCTAGTCACGCTGAAAAATAAGGTGGATAGACTGCACTTCATTCACAAAAATCCATATTATTTGCCTTGTAAAATTAACATTTCAGATTGTAATTCAAGCTCCAGTTTCTATTTCTAGAATTTCTGTTTTTGGAAGACATTTAAGTTAAAGGAATAGTTCACTCAAAAATGAAAATTCTCTCATCATTTACTCACCCTCATGCCAAACCAGATGTGTATGACTTTTTTCTTCTGAAGAACACAAACAAAGATTTTTAGTAGAATATTTTAACTCTGTTGGTCAGGAAGGTGAGTAAATGATGAGAGAATTTTCATTTTATTGTGAACTATTTCTTTAAGAAAAGCTTTATTTTTGTACTGCAAAAGAGTAATGAGGACTTACTCCCACTCTTTTCAAGGCACAGTTTTCCAGGACATTTTATATGCCCAACAAGTGTAATATTTAAGCAAAAACACATGCGTCCATTTAAATCGAGCTTTTATTTTGACATTTCTGTGTGTTTTTGATGGTAGTTTCTGACCTTCAGATAATCAGTTCACTACATGGCCCAGTGTGATTATTAATCCCCGTAAAGCTGTGATTTAATTAAATAAATACGTAGGGGTGTAACACTGACTCAGGCTGAGTGGGATCCATGTGCGGTTTATCAACACAACAAGTTCAGAGTACAAACAGGCGTGGGTAAAATAACCAGGGCAACCGACAATATCAGAGACAGGGCAGTAACGAAGTCAAACAGGCAAAGGATCGGGGCAGGCAGCAAAACAGCAATAGAGATAGTCCAGGCAAACACAGTAATAGGCAGGCAGCAGAGAATCGTACAAGGTAAATCCAAAGCAGGGTCAAACACGGGTAGATCAACAGAGTAAGTAATAACGCTCAGAAATGTAGCCGGGGCAAACAAGACTTTGCAATGAATGAACACACATTGGGCTTAAATAGTCTGAGTGATATGAGGCAGGTGTAGGGTAATCAGTCCAGGCATGTGGGCACTTGGGAAATGTGGTTCAGTGTTAATATTTAGGTGAGTGAGACCTCCGGTGGTTGATTGAGGAATCTTCACCGGCATTCGTGACAGAGCCCCCCCCCACGAGCGGCTCTTGACGCGAGAGCACATCCGATGTCGGGGTCTTCCTCGAGTCCTTTGAAATTCTGTGATGAGATTGGGGTTGAGGGTATCATCCGCCTTGACCCAGGACCTCTCCTCCGGACCGTTTCCCTCCCAGTCTACCAGATATTGGATCTGGCTTTTCTGACTTCTGGAATCTAGCAGATCTCGTACTAGGAATGCCTCCTCGCCATCCACGATCATGGGTGAGGGGCCTGCGTCACCGCCTTCCTCCTCCACCCTCGGACCACCAGCAGGTTTCAGCAGAGAGACATGAAAATTGGGAGAAATACGATAATTAGCAGGTAATTGGAGGCGATATGACACAGGATTGATTTGTCTTAGGATTTTGAATGGACCCACATACCTGGGACTGAGCTTCTTGCAAGGTAGACGGAGACGAAGGTCCCGGGTTGAAAGCCACACCCACTGTCCTGGAATGTAGTTGGGACTGGGACGATGATGGTGGTCCGCTTGTTCCTTTCCCCTGTTGATGGCACGCTGTATATGGACATGAGCTTGATCCCAAACAGCCTCACTATACTGAAACCAGTCGTTAACAGCAGGTAAATCAGATGGTTCACCAGACCATGGAAATATAGGGGGTTGGAACCCTAGAACACACTGAAAGGGCATCAATTTTGTGGAGGGTTTGAGGATCGAGTTTTGTGCATATTCCGCCCAGGGAAGAAAGCAGCTCCAGTCGGCTTGATTCTGTTGACAGTACATGCGAAGGAATTTGGTGAGTTCTTGATTCAGACGTTCTGTCTGGCCATTAGATTGGGGGTGATAACCAAAAGTGAGACTTATATTGACATTAAGTAGTCGAAAGAAAGCTGTCCAAACCTTGATGTAAACTGAGGGCCCCGGTCAGAGACAATGCCGTCAGGAAGACCATAGTAGCGGAACACATAATGGAAAAGATGTTCTGCGGTTTCAAAGGCTGATGGAATCTTAGACAGGGGTATTAGTCGACATGCCTTAGAAAAACGATCAATGACAGTTAATATGGTGGTGTTACCTTGGGAGATGGGTAGATCGGTGACAAAATCAATGGCGATGTGGGACCAAGGTCATTGTGGAATGGGTAGAGGTTGTAGCAACCCTGCCGGTAGTTGTCTGGGTTTTTTTGCTGTGGCGCAGGTGTGACAAGCGATCACGAATGTACTAGAGTCTGCCTGTAATGTCTCCCACCAGAACCAATTTCTTAACAATCATACTGTGGTAGTAATGCCTGGATGGCCAGAGTTTGTTGAGGAGTGCGCCCAGCAGATTACCTTTTCTCATAGAGTAGGTGGCACAAACGTTCGGTTGGGTGGACATTCTGGAGGGACCGGGTTCTGTGCATGTGCCTGGGAGATTTTGGATATGATGTCCCACTGGACCGGAGCTAGGATCAGAGAGGATGAGATGATAGGTTCTGGAGAGGGATTCTGAGGAGTGGAGTCAAATTGACGGGATAGTGAGTCGGCTTTGATGTTCTTTGATCCTGGATGATAAGTATTTGGAAAGTTAAAAGGAGTGAAAAATAGTGCCCATCTGGCTTGTCTGAGGTTTAGTCTTTTGGCTGAGCGCAAGTATTCAAGGTTGCGATGATCGGTTAATACCAGAAATGGATGTCTGGCCCCCTCCAGCCAGTGTCGCCATTCTTCAAATGCTGCTTTCATGGCACAGTTCAGTTCAGCACATCAACAGTTCACGATTGCCCACATCATAATTCTGTTCAGAAGAGGAAAGTTTACGTGAGTAGTACATACAAGGGAAAAGCTTAGGAGGATTACCTTGGCATTGAGAGAGGATAGCGCCAATACCAGTGTTTGATGCGTCTACTTCAACCACGAAAGGTACGTTGGAATCAGGATGATGCAGAATAGCAGCAGAAGTGAAGCGACTTTTCAATTCATTAAAGGCTTGGATGGCGTCAGAAGACCAGCGAAGCTTGGTATTAACTCCCTTTGTCATGGCAGTGAGTGGAGCGGCGACAGTGCTGAAGTTTCAAATGAATCTTCTGTAAAAATTTGCAGATCCTAAGAATTGTTGTAGTTCCTTTACAGTAGTGGGTTGAGGCCAGTTTAGAACTGATCGTACCTTGCCCTCGTCCATAGACACCCCTTATGGACTGATGATATAACCGAGGAAGGAAATTAAAGTTTGGTGGAATTTACATTTCTCTGCTTTGGCATACAATTTGTGTTCCATGAGATGCTTCAGAACTGCCTGGACCTGCTTTATGTTTTCCTGCAGGGTGTCTGAATAAATCAGGATGTCATCTATACTGTATATACAATTAAGCCCTGATTAAGCATGTCTCTGAATACGTCATTTATGAAAGACTGGAACACAGATGGACTATTGGACAGTCCGAACGGCATAACGAGATATTCATAGTGCCTGCTGCTGGTAGAAAAGGCAGTTTTCTGCTCATCCCACTCTTGAATGTGATTGAGGTTGTACGTGCAGCGTAAATCAAGCTTAGTGTAAAACTTAGCAGTTCTTAGTTGATCCAAAGCTGCAGGGACCAGGGGTAAGGGATATCTGAATTTAACCGTTATATAATTTAGACCACGATAATCACTACAAGGACGAAGGCCCCATCCTTGTTTCCCACGAAGAAGAATCCTGCTGCTGCCGGTGAAGTGGATGGATGAATGAAACCCTTGGCCAGTTCTTCTTCAATGTATGATTTCATGGCTTTAGCCTCAGGTTCTGACAGGGGAAATATTCTGCCTCTAGGAGGTCAGGTACCAGGTAACAGATCAATGGCGCAGTCACTAGATTGATGTGGTGGTAGTTGCGAGGCTTTGGTTTAACTGAAGGCTTCAAACAAATCAGCATATTCAGAAGGTATATGTGGTGCTATGTTGGACTTGTTAGTCACCATAGTAGTACTCACATACATAGGGATGATTGGTTTGAGACACTTGGATGAGCAGCTGGGATCCCATCGCATGATCTGTTTCTCACGCCATGAAATTTGTGGGTTATGGTCCTGCGCCAGGGTAATATGAGGATAACTGGGTGGTGTGGAGAGTCGATGACGAAGAGACGTGTTGCAGAATGAGGTCAGTGGTGGTGTACAGAACCTGGCCGGTCCCCAGGGGACGCCCATCTAGCGCTGCCACTGCCAAAGGAGAGTCACAGGCAATTAGTGGTATCTTATACTGTCGGGCTAAATTTTCATCAATAAAGCTGCCCGCTGCCCCCGAATCTAACAAGGCTTTAGTGATGATGGTATCTGACAGGAATGTTAATTTTATTGGCACTTCAATACAAGCAGTTGTTTGGATAGAGGGAATCAACACACCCTGCGATTGTGTGTTTGAGGGGGTCATGTCGGACAGTCAGCTCTTAAATGACCCGTTTGGCCGCAATATAAACAGAGATGGTTCCTGATGCAGTGTTCATGCTCCTCTGTGGTGAGTTGAGTTTGACCAACCTGCATGGGTTCAGCGACATCACTGGGTTGATGCGTTTGAGTGAGAGGACTGGTAAATCGATTTGATCTCCTGGAGCGAATGAGATTGTCAATATGAATAGCGAGGTTGATGAATTGGTCCAGGGTTCTGCCTTCATCCTGGCAGGCCAGCTCAGATTGCATGTCAATGTTTAATCCTTGACGAAACAGCAGTTTTAGTGTGTCCTCCACCCACACAGTCTGCGCAGCGAGAGTGCGAAAAGACAGAGCGAATTCAGCTGCAGTATTTCTACCTTGACGCAGTGCAAGCAGTTGCTCGCCAGCACTCCTTCCTCCCTCAGAATGTTCGAACACCTCTCTCAGACAATTAACAAATTCATTGAAAGTGGTGTGGTTAGTCCTTGATTGGCCCAGACAGCTGTTGCCCATTCCAACGCCTTACCCATGAGCAGAGAACACACAAGAGAGATTTTACTATCATCAGACAGGTATAATGAGGGCTGTTGAGCCAGGAACATAGAGCATTGCATAAGGAAGCCTTTACACTTGATTGGGGTGCCATCAAATTTTCCTGGAAAGGCTAAACGTGGATTAGCAGTCACTGTATTATGAGGCATTGAGACTGGTACCTGACTCGCTTGAGGCGTTGTGGAAGCGGATTCAGGTGCGGGCTGTTGGAGATTCCGCATGGATTTCACTAACTATTCCGTTAGTGTGGTGAGTCGGCAAAGTTGTTGTTGGTGAGATACCAGTAGGTTAGCTTGGGCAGAGAGTTCACCGGACAGATGCATGATGACCGCTGGATCGGTAGTTGGCGAAGACTTCTGTAACACTACTCAGGCTGAGTGGGATCCATGTGCGGTTTATTAACACAAGTTCAGAGTACAAACAGGCGTGGGTAAAATAACCAGGCCAACCAACAATATCAGAGACAGGGCAGTAGCATAGTCAAACAGGCAAAGGATCGGGGCAGGCAGCAAAACAGCAATAGAGATAGTCCAGGCAAACACAGTAATAGGCAGGCAGCAGAGAATCGTACAGGGTAAATCCAAAGCAGAGTCAAAAACAGGTAGATCAACAGAGTAAGTAATAACGCTCAGAAATGTAGCCGGGGCAAACAAGACTTCGCAATTAATGAACACACACATCGGGCTTAAATAGTCTGAGTGATATGAGGCAGGTGTAGGGTAATCAGTCCAGGCATGTGGGCACTTGGGAAATGTGGTTCAATGTTAATATTCAGGTGAGTGAGACCTTCGGTGGTTGATTGAGGAATCTTCACCAGCATTTGTGACAAGGGGCAGATTCACTAAGAATGAATTGCAGCCAGTAAAAGTGCATTTTTTTTGCACGTGCTCTCTCTGCGCTGATTTAGTGCCTGATTCACTAATTAATTTATGCGGATAAGGCAACGGTGCAAACGCCCACAAAATCGCTGCTGAAAGCAAATTGCATGCAATTTTGATCTTACAGTCCAATTCTGAGCGCTATAAAGCGGAAGATGCTGCAGACCACCGTATTTGACACACCCTGTCAGGACAGTACAGAATCATTTTGATCCAGACACGTGGATCATCTCTTAAACATGAGGAAAGTGCATTTGACGATAACATGCATGTGTATCTATGCAAGGTTATAATGCTCTTTTCCATCATTTGATAATTATTTGATTAATTACTGCTGATATGATTGGTTGAAAATGTTCACAAACATCTCTTTTAAATCAAATTAATTTTACAGCCTAATTTCATTTGTAAATTTTTGTGAATGAAGCGCAATCTACAACAAGCCTAATTTACATAGAAAGGAAGCATGTTTGCGTGGAAAGACAATGACTACATTTGAATACTTAAGACGCAGTGCAATTTCAGTGCTGATTGCGCCTGCTAAAATAGAATGTGTGTGGTTAGTGAATAAGACACAGGTTTTTGTGCTGAAATACCACCCGCAAAAGTGGCGCAACTGTTTAGTGAATCTTCTCCATAGTCTGTATGTGCTGCACATTTCAAAGTGTTCTGTTCTCTATCATCTCACCATCCATCCATGTTTTCCACATACTACATGTGGTAACCACGGTATAATCAGACTTCAATTATTGAATTACTGAAAATTCATTTCCATCCTGAGATGTGAAGGGTGAATCAACATGCTACCAACTCAGGGTGTGAATTTGTTTTAAAAAAAATCTGTGGTCTGATCATTATCATCTAATAGACCTTATTCACACTAGCACCACTTTGATTTTGAATCAGAATGACAACAAAGCTGTGAGGGATAGACTTACAGTCTCTTCAATGGCACACACAGTAAACGTTCTGAGCAGAAACTGTATTTATTTTTTTTTGTACCGGTTAGGGCATTTCACAGCCTCCTTTCCAAAATGTAACCAGTTAGAATGAAATAAAAGAACGGTTAATAACGTTCTTGTTAAAATGACAGTACTCTGAGCTAAGGGATGGGTAAAATACCAGTTGCACTGTTGCCATGTGCAAGAGAAACAAGTGGGACCTGGTCCAGAAAAAAAAAATAAAACACTTGCCTCACCAAAAAAGTGATAATAAGCAATTCTATTTTTTCCTGTGTGGCGGATTTATCAGCTTTGAAATCATTACAAGCATACTACAAATCTGCTTCTCAGTCAAAATCCAACAGCATCGAATCTGTATGAATGCAACATATCTAACAATAATTCAGTAAAGAAATTACTGAGAAATTTACTTTTTACCTCTAATAAGGTATTGTTTTGTTTCTAAAAATAATCAATCGTTTGGGTTCAGAAGAACTTTATTTGTCGACTGGAGTCGTGTGGATTATTTTGATGCACCCTAAATATGCATTTTGGACCATCAAAAAAAAAAAAAAAATGGACATTCACTTGCATTGTTTAAAGGAGGAGGCCTGAAATGAAATCCTAAAAATCTTAAATTCTGTTTGGATGAAGAAAGAAACTCATCAAAAGGGTGAGTAAATTATCAGCAAATTTTCATTTTTGGGTGAACTATTCCTTTAACCGGTTTTAACCGTTTACCAGTAAGGCTGAACGATTTGGGGGAAAAAAATGTATTGTGATTATTTCGAAAAAAACATTTGATTGCGATTTGAATGCGATATGATAAACATAAAACAAAAAACATGGGATTCCTTTTATCCAAAATTAAACCATGTTTTGCCCATGCTTTACTGCCGACCGTAAATACTGTTCTAGAGAGGATGTTCACACTTGAGTCCTATAAAAAGTACCAAATTAAATAAATAAATAAAACAGTGAAATCACAATCACATTGCATCTGTCTGCTTTGTAAAAACAATTAAATAAAATATCCAATTTGTGAAAGGGTCAGTTCACTTTTCATCATTATTATTTTTTTTTTAAACCGAGTTAACTTGAACATTATATCATTGCAATAATAATAATGTTAAGAAATGTATTCTATAAATGTATGTCTATAATTTATTATTTAATAGTTATTTATTTCTTTAATAATTTCTTAACTTACTATGCAGTCCGGTTAAACCCTCAAGCCTTTATTTTGGAGGAAGGTTTTATTTTGAAAACTGAAGGGACGGAAGTTTCTGTTGTTTGAAGTCGAGTTGACAACAGCCTTTTAATGCAGTGAAACGCTCTCATCTGCCTTGCTGTCAACAAAAACCCATTCTCATGAGGTTATTTTAAATGTGTATAGTAAATTGTAACAGTCAAACATAAAGGTATGTGAAATTACACAAATGTGCAATTAAAGTTTAAATAACTTTAAATAATGCGCTCAGCACACATTAGCACACTGAACCGAACTAAGAGGACATCAGTCACTGAGGGCAGCAGATAGATAGAATTTGCATGTATGGAGCACAGAACCACCCTGAAACCACATGTGTAATTCACTGATCCCATTTACATGTATTTAATTAAGCATTACACATTATAGACAAAACAGCCAAGCACATAGGTGCAGCACAGCGGGCAGCGCGTTGAGACTATTTAATTATTTAATTAATTCGCAGCCCTCACGGTTTGAAAATTGCACTGGGATTTCGATTTTATTTCAGTTAATTGTTCAGCCCTAGTTACCAGCATTTAAAAATAACGCTTTCACTCCGGAACAATTGAAAGTGACTTTGTTCCCGTTTTCGGTTACGTTCTGCAAAAAAAAAAAAAAAAAAAATGTGTTTCTGGTTTTTGTTTTCGTTCCTTTTCGTCCCTGAAAGCAGCACTGCTCACGCCACACACAATATATGTGAAACAGGCTATACTCTTTGGATACATTGTTGGTTTTATGTTATTTCCGTTATTTCTGTTAAGGGAATTTGAAAATTAGCGCTAGCCTCTAAGTAGCAGCTACAACTTTGTTTACTGGTGGCAGCTGCCAACTCTTCATCTTTCTCATTGGTTTGAGTGTGATACAAATTTTCCCATCATTGGCTGATGCACCTCCCAAAGGTCGTCTACCCCCAAAGAGCTAAAACAGTTCCTCAAGTCTAAACAGTAAAGACAAACTATTGTTCCTGATATGCAAACATGACGAAAACTGAGTAGTTTCTCAAAAAGTTCCTGAATGGATCATTTTCAGACTGTGATGACGTGTTTCCACCTTATTTAGCAGCGTGAATCTTGCAAGTTTTTTATATTTGCTATTTTTATTTTTTTTTTTTTATTATTTATTTTAAATTTATAAAATTATACTTTGTATAATATTTCCCTGGAATTAGTTTAAAAAAGTAGTTACCACAGTAACGATGGGATTTATAATATAGCTGCTGAGAGAGTGAAAATAAATTTGCCATCTTCTCTCTATTTTATTTATTTGTTCATTTGGAAATGTAATAATGGTGTTTTTCTTTTGGTGTTGGAGCAAGTGGGAAAGCTAAAATTATATTTGCCGTGGTCTCCCATTCACCGCTATTGAAGTTTAGCCTGCAATCATTTTCAAGTGGGAAAGGCTCATTGGCGCCCCCCTAAATGTTTCAGACTAGTACGTACATTGTAACAGATTTTTGCTAATACTTTGTACCCCCTGTGGTACGTCTGCATGTGCTCGTTGATGCAAACATTCAAGTGCATGTCTGTGAGTTGTTGACTGCATCTACATGTAGACATCATTAAGGGTAGTAATTGAGTCATAAGAGCATATTTTCACCTGGTGCCAAATAGACACTCAGGAATAGAAGACATGTTTTCCCTGTTGAAGTTAGCCATTCAGGGAAGTCTGTAATTGAGACACACTGCCCTCGAGATACCTACATTGGTATAGGCTCTGATACTGTTTTTAACCAGATGGGGTATCGGCCTGATGAGTACAAACCAAATCTGGCACTGTGTGTTAGTCATGGTCATTACAGTCAATTTCCAAATATGACATAGAAGAGCATAAAAGCACCATTAAAATAGTCCATGTGACTTGCGTATTATATTCAAAGCTTTGCTTTGTATTCTTGTGAATAGCTGGGAATAGCAAAAGGCTCCACTTAATAAGTAAATATATAGTCTGCATGAGCTGCAAGCAACAGCGAATGGGCGCCACTGTGTTGTCACACATTCTTAGCATGAAGCTCATGATGCGCTGTTGTTTTAGGTGCTCTAAGAGCACTCCACATAAACTATATCTCAGATTTAGATGCTTGATAGTTCAGATCGCTTATAAAATGCATTGAGAACACTATCAGAGGAGCATTTGACCAGATTTTGAATGAGAAGCATATTAAAATTACTGTGAACTAGTCAACAAATGGACACTAAAGGTCTTCCTGGAGTGTTCTGCCAAAATTAAAGCCAGAGGGTTCTAAAGTTAACCCTCTTATGGTTTTCAGTCATGTTTAACCGAAATTAATTTTCCTCATTTAATAAAACTGGTTTCCTTTATCTGAGCAGTATAAGACTTGGTGACTTTTCCTCCTTTTGCCATTTGAACATACAAAAAATAAATAAAAAATGGGCTTGATTCGACTAGTCTAAGCAGTCGAAGCACACAAATGTTATTTATCTGATGCCCCAAATGACAGATGTGCTCTGAGTTCGGTTCAATGTGCTAACATGCACTGAGCGCATTATATTTAAAGCACCCCAGATTTACTTTAATTGTACATTTGCATAATTTCACATATCTCTATGTTTGGCCCCTACAATTTAATATACAAATAAATAATAATACCCATGACATCAGGTTTGTGTGGACGGAAAATTAGACGAAAGCATTTCACTGCAACCAACAGGAACTCCTCTAAAATTAAAGCTTCTGCCAAAATAAAGGCTTGAGGGTTTAACCAGATTACATAGCAATCAGCCAGATCTCACAAAAAATGCCGATTTTTCTTAAACTAAATCAGTATACGTTGACTGAATTTTAAAACACTGCCCACAGAGGCTAAGGCGGTAACTGTTTTAGAGCATATAAACAAGTGTGACATCCATTTATATCCAGGAGAGGTCGCCAGAAGCCAGTTGTAAAGAGAATTGTTTTCAGCTGTACAAGATGTAAAACAGTGAAGAGAAATGCTTATTTTAATCTATCCCCCCAACCAAAACCCAAATATAACCCTAACCATTAGTAGAGACAAAATGCAATTTTAGGGATACAAATGCAGCCTCCTCATCACACTTGTGACTTTTTATACAAACATGATTACCTCCTTGTTTGAATGGGGATTGAACTGTGGTCTCCCGTGCAACTGGCGCAATGAGCTACCATTTGCACCACGAGAGAAAGAAACTGTTGTGGAGGCGTTGCAAATATGTCCAGTGGGAGACAGGGTATGTCACTGAGTTTGCACACTATTGATGATCCTAGGGTACCAGAACTTTCGGAAACAGCATGCCGACTTCCCATGTGATCATGTTGCAGCTGCAGCAATACCATGAGCAACTTAAGAAATTAAATTAATAAATTACTATTGAATGATGATGATGATGATGATAAACATTATTATTATTATTATTATCATTATTAAACAATAATATCTATAAAAAAAATCTAATATTAGCCTATTATTAATTATTATTATTATTATTATTATTATTATTATTATTATTATTATTATTATTAGATTAAAATACTAAAATATTAAAGTTGATAGGGTTTTAACAAAATTATGATGAAAAGTGAGCTTTTCACAGCGGACAAATGCAATGTAATTGTAATGTGTTTATTAATTTTTTCCCCTCTGTGTTGTATTTATTTATGTATTTATTTTATTTTTTTAGAGGACTCAAATGTGAATACCCTTTCTAGAACAGTTTTTCTGGTTTGATTTTGGTTAAAGGAAATCACATTTTTTATGTTTATCATATTGCAATAAAAATCACATTCTTTTTCAAAATAATTGCAATTAGTTTTTAAGGGCTGAATATTTTGGACAAAAAAACGAATTGCAATTAATTTGCATATTGCATATATTTTTGTTAATAATTATTATTAACAACAGGCTAATGGTATCATTATTATATAACAAAATATAGTAATATTTAAGTTGAAAACTTAATGTCTGAACAGAACTGGATTCTTGTCCACTGAAGACACTTAATAGACACTTTACACTTAATTTTGCTTCTCTATTATCCGGTAGTGTACTGTAGTTAACAATAAAGTTTTTCTATTTTTTTAACCTGTCTTCTTATTTTTTAATGTTTTTTTAATATATATATATATATATATATATATATATATATATATATATATATAATTAAATAATGTGTAGTTAGATGTTTGTGTTTCTTTACACATAAATGAGTATTCCCAATCACACCTAAGCAGTAATCTATAGATATTCCGAACTGATTAACAAAAAAACAACTCTAGTATTGGATTGGGATCGACCGATACGGAGAGGTTAGCTATCGGATTCAGAAAGAAAAAGTGATATCAGTGCATCCCTACTGATTTCATCTGACAGACCAGATGAGTCATTTCTTTTGAAACCTCCTTTTCATTTCTTCCTCCTAAAAATAAGCTCTGTGGCATTCTGTTCCTTAATCCTGAGCTTAAACGTCTGCTTTTAACTCAAACATGCCAATGTTGATTTCTCAGTCTCGGTTGTCTGACATAGACAAATGTGTTTGTTTCTCAATAGCAGGTTTCTATTTATATTACATGTTACATCTTTCTTTCTGCGTTCAGGCCCAAGAAAATCTAAATCAAATCAAATCACTTTTATTGTCACACAACCATATACACAAGTGCAATAGTGTGTGCAATTCTCGGGTGCAGTTCCGAGCAACATAGCAGTCATGACAGTGATGAGACATATACCAATTTACAATAAACATCAGATTTACACAACACAATTTAAAATCTAATATACACATAATTACACACAACACAATATACAAATAATAACTTACAATGTACAGTATACAATACACACAATATAGAATACACATTATACAATTTTAAAAAAAGTATATATAGTATATATAAAATGTACAGTAGGTTGTATTGTACTGTATTGACATTCAGGCTATCGGTTGATAGTCAGTTGCCAGTGTGTTGTTAAGAGAGAATATAATTTATGACAGCCCAATGTGAGATAATAAGATTAATAAAGTGCAGTGCTGAAGTATATTGTCATGAGAGATCAAGAGTTCAAAAGTCTGATTGCTTGGAGGAAGAAGCTGTCATGAAAACGGCTGGTGCGGGTCCTGATGCTGCGATACCGCCTGCCTGATGGTAGCAGTGAGAGCAGCCCATGGCTCGGGTGGCTGGAGTCTCTGATGATCCTCCGAGCTTTTTTTACACACCGCCTGGTATATATGTCCTGGAGGGAGGGAAGCTCACGTTAGATGATGTGTCTGGCAGTTCGCACCACACTTTGCAGGGCTTTGCGGTTGTGGGCGGTGCTATTGCCGTACCAGGCAGAGATGCAGCCAGTCAGGATGCTCTCTACAGTGCAGGTGTAGAACAGTGTGAGGATGTGGCGGTTCATTCCAAACTTCCTCAGCCGTCTCAGGAAGAAGAGCTGCTGATGAGCCTTCTTCACAACGGCTTCATTATGGACAGACCATGTGAGTTCCTCACTGATGTGGACACCAAGGAACTTGAAGCTGCTGACTCTCTCCACTGGTGCTCCATTGATGGTGATGGGGCTGTTTTCTCTTTCTCTTCTCCTGAAGTCCACCACAAGCTCATTTGTCTTGCTGACGTTGAGGGAGACGTTGTGCTCCTGACACCAGCATGTCAGAATGTGCACCTCCTCTCTGTAGGCTGTTTCATCATTGTCAGTGATCAGACCTACCACCGTCGTATCATCAGCAAACTTTATGATGTCATTGGAGCTATGTGTTGCCACACAGTCATGTGTGTACAGGGAATACAGGAGTGGGTTGAGAACACAGCCCTGTGGGGCTCTAGTGTTGAGGGTCAGTGATGAGGAGATGTTACTGCCTATTCTAACCACCTGGCGTCTGCTTGACAGGATGTCCAGGATCCAGCTGCACAGTGAGCTGTTTAAGCCCAGAGCCCGGAGTTTCTCATCAAGCTTGGAGGGCACTATGGTGTTGAATGCTGAGCTGTAGTCTACAAACAGCATTCTCACATAAGTGTTCCTTTTTTCCAGGTGGGAGAGAGCAGTGTGTATTGTAGATGCAATGGCATCATCAGTGGAGCGGTTGCTATGGTAAGCAAACTGCAATGTGTCCAGTAAGGGAGGCAGCACAGAGCAGATGTAATCTCTGATTAGTCTCTCAAAGCATTTGCTGATGATGGGGGTCAGAGCAACAGCACGCCAGTCATTTAAGCAAGTGATTTTGGATTGCTTTGGTAAAGGCACAATGGTGGACATTTTGAAGCATGTGGGGACCACAGACAAGGAGAGGAAAAGGTTGAAAATGTCCATAAAAACACCAGCCAGTTGGTTTGCGCATGCTCTGATGATGCAGCCCAGAATGCCATCTGGACCCGCGGCTTTACGGATATTCGCCCGTCGGAAGGATCGGGTTACATCCACTACAGAGACAGAGAGTGAACTAACCTCTGTAGCTCTGTAGCTCTGTAACTTCTCTCCGCGATGGCGGTGTTATTTCCCTCGAAACAAGCATAAAAAGTATTTAGCTCATCCGGGAGAGAGGCAGCGGTGTTCACGGCGGAGTTTTTATTCCCTTTAAAATCCGTGATGATATTAATTCCCTGCCACATGCTTCTAGAGTCAGTGGTGTTGAACTGTCCTTCAATCTTGTTCCTGTACTGGCGTTTTGCTGCTCTGATCATTTTGCGGAAGGCATAACTGGCTTGTTTATGCTCCTCCACGTTCCCGGAATTAAAAGTGGAGGTCTGCACATCAAGTGCCGCGTGAACATCGCTATTAATCCAAGGTTTCTGATTCAGGTAGATCCGTATTGTTTTGGTCGGAACAACATCCTCTATGCACTTTCTGATGAAACATGTTATGCTATCAGCGTAAAGCTCGGTGTCGTCATCAGAGGCGGACCGGAAACATCTTCCAGTCCGCGTGATCAAAACAGTCATGTAGCGTAGAGTCTGATTGGTCCGACCAGCACTGGATTGTTCTGAGGGTGGGTGCTTCCTGTTTCAATTTCTGCCTGTAAGCGGGCAGAAGCAGAATGGAAGAGTGGTCCGATTTGCCAAATGGTGGGCGGGGGAGGGATTTGTAGCCATCCCGGAAGGGAGAGTAGCAACGGTCCAAAACCCGGTCCCCTCGTGTGTTGAAACTGATATGTTGGTGGTATTTTGGCGCGACTGATTTGAGATTGGCTTTGTTAAAGTCCCCGGTCACAATGAATGCGGTCTCAGGGTGCGCAGTTTCCTGCTTGCTTCTACTCCCATACAGTTCCTTGAATGCCCGGTGTCGGCTTGTGGCGGGATGTACACAGCTGTGATACACACCTTTCTCTTCCAGGTTTACAGAAATTCCACAACTGCTGCTTGAAGAATGGACTTTAAAGGTCCTTATTAGTGAATATTCCCCTCTCTCACTGTCTCTGCATCACTCTTTCTGTCTCTCTCGGCAAATCTATCTGGCAACGAAGAGCCTGACTGCTGCAAAAAACCTCTGCCTCTGTTCTGAGTGATGCTCAACAGAACCTGAGCCAATCTTTGTGTGTGTGACTGTTTCTTTAGAGCTTATAACTCTACTAAATGCAAAAGAGACTATTGATTTAGTGACTATTGATTGATTTAGTCTTCCTAGTGATCAGCCAGAAGTTAAATGTGATCATGACCATTATAATGAATTCTTTCCATTTACAGGGAGTGAAGGCTCACCTGGGCCTGGGTGAAAGGGGGCCTGCAACCTCCGACTGCGGCCTGACGGGCAAAGAAAATGACCCAGCGGGTTGTTAAACAAGACTAGTGAGTTGCTTGCATTAAAAATAAAATAAAATAATAATTCTACATTCTCACCTCAATATCTAGCACACTGACAGATGCACTATTTTAATGATCTCGAGTCTCAGACAATACCCCCCGGCCTGTGTAACTCATTCCTTTAAAATGGCCCCAGTAACTCTACTTCCAAAAACATATTCATCCCATTACTAAGTTGAAGGATTAGAGATGCCTTATTTAAAAGTCATGGTTTTTAAAGGTCTGAATCTATAAGCTTCTCTGTTGTAAGTGTTGACAGGGAAAGTGCTACATCAAGACAACAGTCTCAGAGAAGCTGTCAGCGTTGTGTCACTAAGTGAAAAAAAGGCAAGCTCATAGAAAATACAGAAACACACAATAATGGAAGTGTCACTGTGTGAATAACATAACCTCATGTCATGAGAGGAGAGCCTGTAAACTTCCTCAACTTACTTTTCTTCTCATATGTTTTTAAACATACCTCACTCTGTGGCATACAAAAACATTATGTGCGGTTTTGCATCATGCACAATATGAGTTTGAGAATCCCCAAAACGTCTGTGCTCTAGAGATACAGAGATGCAGTAGGTGTAGTCTAGAAAATATGCAATCATATGCCATGTACTCACCTAATTTTCAAAGGATTTTGCATAAGCTCACTTAAAAAGAGCAAAGATAAATAACAAGTACAGCTAGAACATTGGGGGTGAGCAGGATTTTGATGCCACTTTTTCAGTTTTTATGAAATACACAGAGGCACATAGATCTAATCATTTAACACAAAAACCACAATAATGGTGACAAGCAAAAATAACATGTTAAATATGAGTAGAGCACTCAATAATCACCACATGAGTCATGACAAATAACTGAAAGTGACAACAAATACAACAACTGCAGTATAAACAATATTGGAAAACAACAAAACAAACACCACATAGTCATCTACATAATTCACTCATGCCACATTGCACTGAACTTGAGAAAAGCATCTATAACACTATCTTCATCAACAGATTCCACACCTTCTTCAAAATGCACACATTTGACAAGAGCACTTTTGGATGGCCCTTATCAAAGCACAGGGCTTGTAAAGTTTTCTCAAGAATAACCTGGGGAACCAGTTCAAACACTGCTGACATGAAGACAGGAAAAAGTCACGCGGGTGAAAACATGAGCAATTAATCGGCACAGATCTGCTCTGTAATAACTATATACACAGACCTCTTTAAATAGTTATAATAACACGATATAGTATTACGTAGATTTATTTAGTTTATTAGAAAGATTTGTTTAGAAACAGATCAATATTGAAGTCCTTTTTTACTATAAATTCTCCTCCCTGCCCAGTAGGTGGCGATATGCACGAAGAATGTGAATTGCCAAAACCAAAGAAGAATGTGAAGTGAAAGTGGAAATTTATAGTAAAAAAAAAAAGACTTAAATATTTATCTTTTTCTCACCCAAACCTATCATATTACTTCTGAAGACATGGATTTAACCACTGGAGTCTTATGGATTACTTTCACGCTGCCTTTATGTCCTTTTTAGACCCTCTGAGTTCTGGTCACCATTCACTTGCATTGTATGGACCTACAGAGCTGCGAAATACTTCTAAAAAATCTTAGTTTGTGTTCTGCTGAAGAAAGAAAGTCATACACATCTGGGATGGCATGAGGATGAACTGTCCCTTTAAATAACACATATTATTTTAGAATGCTTAACAGATCATTATGTAGCTTACCTATTAGTTTATATTATGTACTCCTATAATTTATTAATAAACGTTATTAAGTGTTACCCACATTTCTAGTAAAATAATGAATTATAATCAATCCTATCAAGTGTGTGTGTGTGTGTGTGTGTGTGTGTGTGTGTGTGTCTAAATGTTTATACTTCATTGTGGGGACCAAATGTCCCTACAAGGATAGTAAAACCTGAGATCACCTACCTTGTGGGGCCCAGTCAGCGGGCCCCACGAGGGAGATGGCTTATTAAACATACAAAAGATGTTTTTGTTTTTTGTTTTTTTTTAAATGTAAAAATGCAAAAAAATAAAATAAAATACATGGAAGTCTACAAAGAGTCCCACAATGATATAAAAACAGGTTTGCGTGTGTGTGGGCGTGTTTGGGTGGTTTGTGAGGTAATTACAAGGGTATTATGCTATAAATGTGGTTTATGAGGACATTTCTAGTGTCCCCATAATTTAAATTTACATTTTGAAAATGTAAAAATGGTTAAAAAAAAAAAAAATTTAATAAAAAAAAAAGGGTTAGGGGATATAATCTATAGTTTGTACAGTATAAAAATCATTATGTCTATGGAGAGTCCTCGTAAACCACAAATACCAACATGACTGTGTGTGTGTGTGTGTGTGTGTGTGTGTGTACACGGGGGGTATTTTACAGTATGCCCATCTTTTCTGTCAATATACACCACTGCAGAAACGCACTGTAAATGCGCGTTCACACGGACCTCTAATCAAATTAATTGTGCTCTCTCACCTTGATGATGGTCAGTCGTGTTCTTACAAGCTCTAGGTTCAGTTCAAATCAAACCCAGCACATCTGTCGGGTCTTACCGAAGTTTGGAGATCCAAACGCAGTTTAGAAGAGGATATTTAAATGTTTTCACGAACATCTGATAAACACAAACAGCATCCTGTGCGTATTGCTCTTCATCACACTGTGCCACAAGTGTCTTTCTTCCGTTAGGATCCGCCGCTAGAGATGGAGAATCACCGGGACCTCTCGGAAAGTGGAGCGTCCGTGTGTATTTGTTTCTTAAATGCTGAATGAATGTGTGCTGGGACGCGCGTGTGTGTTTAGCAGTCTCTCCTCCCCTCCGTTCTGGAGTTGAGTGTGCAAACGCACCCGTGTGTGTGCGTGTGTGTAGAAGACGCGCTCAGTTTTCCGCTGTGACGCATTTGTGCTTGTCTCGGTGACAAGCGCTTGTGTGTGTCGCATATATCGCTTGTGCAAACGGTCTGCTTTAAATGCGCAGCTGGTGAGAAAAAAGGGCGTTCTATTTACAACATTGACAGTTCGATCATGCAAAACATTAGGTCCCTGTTAATGCGTGCAGTGAGGAAGTAAGTTACATAGAACAACAAGAGCGCGCTCAACATGCAAAACTACAGTGGGTGTCAAACTATGAGGCGCCAACACACACACACACACACACACACACACACACACACACACATATATATATATATAATTTATATATGACACGAAATGCAGTATTTCATGACAATATGTAGTTACACTGTGCTGCATTTCATACACAGAAAGACAAAGCCAGTTGCATTTCGTCAAAGTATTTGTAAAATCAGCACTCCATTTCATGCACAAAATTCTAAACCAAAACCTGATTTCATGCACGAAATTGATACATTACTTAAATTAAATTAATTTCGTGGACATAAGGGTGAATGTACCTGTCATTTCGTGGATAACAGAAAACATCTCAGCGTGTCGCAAAGCATTTCATGGACGAAATGCTCTTTCTGTGAAAGAGATATGTATTTCGTTCACAAAAGTGGTTTTCTGGAACATATGAAATGAGAAACAAAATTTGTTCACAGAGGAAGGATGTGCTAGATTAAAAGGCTAGCTTTAGTCAGGGGCGAATCTAAAAATTAATGTATGGGGTGGCATGAGGACTATGAGGGGTGGCAACACCAAAGCGTCCGTGCATAGTTCTTCTGGATTAAGATTCCAAGCTTCTTTGTATCTTCTGTATATTCTTTCAACATGAAATAAATGAATGAATGAATGAATAAATAAATAAATAATAAAGTCTTACAGCACCTTTAAGAGGAAATCTATGTAAATGTGTGTCATTAAAGAGGGCCCCATTCCTGTACTATGCCTAGGCCCCCAAATCACTAAATCTGCCCCTGATTACATGACATGATTTTAAGTTGTGCACTAAATATCTACGAGAAGACATTCGTACATCAGATGGTATTGGAGTATTTTTACAAGCATGAGTACAAGTAGCTCAGTATGGGACCCGATTCCGATACCAGTATCGGTATCGGGACATCCCTAAATAATACAACATTAGTTTGCACATTATTGATAATGAATACTATCTACAGGCAAGCTGGTGAGTCCAGAATATGAACACAACACACAAAGTTTTACATTAAAAGAATGGTTCACCGAAGAATGACAATTCTCTCATCACTTACACTTAAAGGAATAGTTCACCCCAAAATAAAAACTCTATAATCATTTAGTCATCCTCATGCCATTTCAGATATGTATGACTTTCTTCTGGAGAACACAAACAAAAATATTTATAAGATTACAGTATCTCCGCTCGGTTGATCCATATATATTGCCCTTAATGGAAAAAAGATTCCCCACCCCTGTTCTAGAGGCTTCTGGCTATTTCCACCTTGAAACTCGAAGCAAAGCACACCTATTATATCAGCTCCTAACAGATGGTGTCATCTCCCCAGCTGCCATAATTCTGGAAATTCCAAGAACGATGTAAAATTTGGTATTCACTTTGACTGCTGGTTCTGATTGCTTGTTTCGCTGGTCCTTGCCCAACAAGCGAAACAAGCAATCAGAACCATCAATCAAAGTGAATACTGAATTTTACATCGTCCTACGAAGACAAGCTCAGTTGTGCAGATTCTCTTTGACAGCAGTTACCCCCGGTCACCAGCCAAAGCAGAGCAGAATATGAGTCGCAATCACAGGTGGACATACTAGATCCACTTTACCTCTCAGCCAGAATTACAATCATCTGTCATGCTGTGAGAGGAGAACATGGAGTTGCAATGGCAATTGAAGCACCCTCCAGAACTTACAGCCATGCTGCAGAAAATAAAGCAGGAAAAAGCCAACTTGCAGCAACAAGCCAGCCAGTTCCCTTTAACAGAGGATCTCAGGAACATGAACATTTCCTACTCACCTAATAAGGGAGTACCACCTCCAGCACTCTACAGAGACATACCTCATCTCAGTTATCTTCTCTCCCAAGTACTTCCTGCCACTTCATCATCTAGAGTTTGGGACCCCATTACATGTGTGGATGCAGGCAGCACAGGCAGAGTATAGTTCCAGTCATCTCTTGTCTCCAGCAGAACAGGAGAAAATATACAGTGGCCCTGCTCCCACCATGCCCATCCTGACCCCAGAGAATTCACCAGATTGAGAACTGCTCTTGAGAACATCTGCCCGATGGTGCTACAGAGCAATTCAAGTTCCAGATCGTCACTGACCACCTGAAACTGGAGGAAGCATTGCTTGCGGAAGACTCATAAAGCAACTCCAGACACTCAAACACCAACACCACTCAAAAGGTTGTACAGTCAGCCCCATCGACTAGCCATGCAATGCATTGCTGAAATGATGGATGCACCTAACACATCCATTGAGGACGTTAAGGCCTTCTTTATGTTTGGGCTACAGGTGTGCTCTCTTTTGAGTATGTTGGAAAGGCTGGGACCCCAAAATAATGAAGAGCTGGAGTATGGGTCATGTGTCTGGAGGCTGCTGAGCAAACTGCCCCATGACCTTAGGACCAGATACACACATTTGTGAGGACCACAGGGGTTACAGTATGTAAGTCACACAAGGCAGGAGTCCTCAGTACCAAGCAGGGAGTTTAGCAGAGATTCTAAGCAGCCCCGTTAACCCACCACTTTTCTCCTCAGTACAAAGAAACCAGAGTCCACTCCAGCCTCATTAGCACATCCAGTCCAACAAACATCTGAAGGCCTACTGTTCATATTGCAAGAATAGCAGATAATATCTGAACAGTTTTGACAACTTCAAGCTGCTTTACATAGAACAGAAAGTGAGCTTGATTAAGAACAGCAACAGATGCTGGTGCTGCACCTTGAAAACCTCCTGTCAAACCTGTAACTGGAAGAACTTTCTAGTACAGCTACAGATCATTCCCCTCCAGCCAGTGAAGTCCTGTATGTTGATCGTCCAAACTGTGACAACAAAGTGCTGTTAAAAGTGAGCAAAGTTCTGCTTCACAATGGCAATAGATCCATGGAGGCTTACACAGTGCTAGACCATCAGTGTGGACCATCATCCTGAATTAGGCTGAGCAGAAACTAAGACTGGAAGGACATCCAGAGGACTTACCTACACTAGTTGCTTTCACACATACAGCTTTTTCCAGAAAATAAACTGTAGTTTTCAATGATGAAGTCATGTGTGAACACAGTCTGTTTGAAAATACCAGAAAATCAATTTTGGTAATTTCCCTGAATGAGAAGTTGTAACATTACCTGGAATGTTAACAGTTTGAGCACGTACACGGTCAGGACGCGCTGACATAAGAAGTCTGCTTTGGGCCAATCTCAAAGTTTTGATGGAGATGATTCAGTTACTTAGGAGTCAACATTTTTTGTCAAATTGGACAGATAATTAAATGATTCCATTTAGTTGGAGGATATCAAATTTGTTTGATATTTTAGAGCTGACTTGAGCAAATATTGTAGTGCATGATGCTCCATGACTCAAATATGAAGTCATATGGTGAGCAGCCAGAGGAAATAGAGCACGCAGGGCCACGAAATTGGACCCCAAAGAAATGGAAATGGTGAACAAACGCTCAAAGTGGAGCTTAACTTTTTTTTAAATACATTATTAATGACATGTACAGTATAATCAGTATCATCATACATAATGTACAGTGCACATTCTTGAAAGAAATAAAGATTTTGATACATTTCCTTCATAATTGTATTAATATATTTGTTTTAAAATCTGTTAACCCCTAAATGATCTTTTAATGATGATATCACATTAACCTCTGTCCTTCCTCTTGCCAGACAGGCAAGAAGGTGCCTTAGTTTATTCCCTGACTCGTAGAGTCTATGTTTGGCAAAGAAGATAGAAGATTCAGCCTTTTTAGTTAATAACTGGTCTAAAGCCAAACGAGCTGCACTCAACTGTTGAGACAGAGCCCTGGAGGGTATTAATTTAAATTCTCTCTCCAAAGTCTGAATTTTCTTCTCGAGCTCTACTTGATTTCTAATAGCCTCTTTTTTTGGCTGAAGTATAAGATATGATCATACCTCTCAAATAGGCTTTTGCAGACTCCCATAAAATGGATGGGCTGATTTTGGGAGATTTATTAGTTTCAATAAAGCATTTCCACTGTTGTTTAATATACTGCATGAATTGAGGGCAACTCAATAAAATGGGTACAATCGCCACTGCCTACTGTATGGATCTCTATACGGGGGGTGAACATTCATTGTAATGGGAGAGTGGTCGGATAATGTCCTAATACCAATAGAACATTCTACCATTCTATCCAGCATCCCTCTTGATGATAAAAACAGATATATGCACGAAAAAGTTTGATGAGGCTGAGAAAAAAGTATAGTCCCTCCCCTTCCTATGTATTAACCTCCAGATATCAAACAGTTGCAAATCATTGCAGAGTTCTAAAAGCCTAGTACTTTTCCTTGACCTGTTACCTTTTGGAGGAGATTGGTCTATGGTTGGATCTAACACGCAGTTAAAATCCCCTCCTAAGAGTATAAGAGAGCATGAAAATGAGAAATGTCTGCAAGTAATTTGGGAAAAAATTGGGGCTCATATGTGTGACAGGTCTCAGGTCAAGTCTCAAGGGAAAATGAGGAAGCAGGAACCAGCTCACACTCTTTATCTTTGTTTATTACTGGTCGCTTTCCAGCATACACACTCAAAACCAAAACACTCCGTTGCTCAATAATCAAAGTAAATGTTCTCTTTAACAGAGACAGTGTTGTCTCAGGACTCTAGGTCCTCTCTGTCCTCCACTGTGGCTCTGGCTGCTCCTTCATCTCCCTCCAGCTCTCACTGTAACACAAAACAGCTGTCAGAGATAATTTCCCACAGGTGATAATCCTTACTGCTCTCATCTCCCGAACTCACTCTCCATTCACAAACCAGCGCTCGACCACGCCCCCACCACCACATACCCCCATCGCCCGACTCAGGCCGGAGAGCCATCCAGCCTGTCATTTACTGCCCCCCCCATCCCTGGAGAGGAAATCCGCCACAGCCAACTGCACCCCCGTTCTGTGGACCAACTTGAACTTAAAAGGCTTAAGAGCCAGATACCAACGGGTGATCCATGCATTGGAATCTTTCATGCAATGGAGCCACTGGAGCAGGGTGTGGTCCGAACAGAGGGTAAAGGCCCATCCCAGGAGGTAGTACCGAAGGGTCAGGACCACCCACTTGATGGTCAGACACTCCTTCTTGATGGTTCTGTACTTTGCCTCCCTCATTGTGAGAGTAGAGTTTCCCACTGATGTATAGCACCGGGCACTCCTCCCCCTCGACCACCTGAGACAACACGGCCCCCAACCCCCTGTCTGATGCATCAGTCTCTAAAACAAAAGTAAGAGAAAAATCAGGAGAGTGTAACAGTGGCCCACCACAAAGTGCAGCTTTCACTTGCGTGAACGCCTGTTGACACGGCTCCGTCCACTGGACTGGATCTGGTGCCCCCTTTTAGTCAGATCAGTCAGCAGGCTGGTGACGGTCAAATAGTTAGGCACAAACCTACGGTAATAGCCAGCCAGCCCAAGGAAGTGTCACACCTCTTTTTTGGTCTTAGGTCTCAGGCAGGCTGCAATCGCTACAGTCTTATCAATTTGGGGATGCACCTGTCCATGATCCAAGTGGAAGCCCAGATACCGTACTTCCACCCGCCCAATTGCGCACTTCTTTGGGTTTGCCGTGAGTCCTGCTCACCTCAGGACAGCCCTCAGATTCTGCAGGTGCCACTGCCAATTATTACTGTAAATAATGATATCATCCAGATAGGCAGCGGCGTAAGCAGCATGCAGTCTTAGGATTCGGTTCATGAGCCTCTGAAACGTAGCCAGGGCCCAAAACAAACCAAACGGAAGCGTCACGAATGGGTGTAATTTAAACGGTGTGGAAAATGCTGTCTTTTCATGGGAATTAAGGGGATCTGCCAATATCCCTTTGTTAAAGCAAAAGTAAAAAAAAGTGAGCTATGCCTAACCGATCGAGCAGCTCATCAATCCGAGACATCAGTTTGCATCAAATTTAGACACCGTATTGACCTTTCGATAATCCACACAGAACCGGACAGAGCCATCACTCTTCGGAACCAGCACCACCGGGCTGGCCCAATCACTGTAGGATTCTTCAATTACCCCCAGATCTAGCAATGCCTTTAATTCTTCCCGAACCACTTTTTTATGTGTTCGGGTAATTGATAGGGGCGACTGCGTACCACTACAACTGGGGCCATTTCGATATGGAGCTCTATGAGATTCGTACGAATGGGAGGAGGCAAGAACACGTCAGAGAATTTACGGGGACCGCCACTCTTCAAGGTTTTAGGATGTTGAGGTGGTAAATCTGACGTGCTCCGCCTCTATCCATTTGTTTAACCTCATAATCGATTTCCCCAACTCGCCATGTGACCTTAAAGGGCCCTTGCCACTTGTCGAGTAATTTAGAGCAAGATGTGTGGAGTAATACAAGGACTTGATCTCCCGGTGCAAATTCCCATAGCTGAGTACCCCTATTATTCAGCCAGCTTTGACGTTCTTGAGCCTGGAGCAAATTCTCCTGTGTCAATTGCCCCAGTGTGTGGTGTTTTGCTCTCAGGTCAAGAACATACTGAATTTTGTTGTTGCTGTTTGAAGGTCCCTCCTCCCATTGGACATTGAGAACGCCGTGCAGTCAACGCCCATACAATAAGTCAAATGGGGAGAACCCCGTGGAGGCTTGCGGGACCTCTCGAACTACAAATAATGGGGGCTCGAGCCACTTGTCCCAATTTCAAGGGTCTATTCTTTAGTGTCTGATTAAATCATTTGACCAAGCCATCCATTTGGGGTGGGAAATGCTGGTCCAAATCAATTTAATCCCCAATAATTTGTAAAGTTCACGTAGTGTACATGACATAAATGTAGTGCCCTGATCAGTGAGGATTTCTTTCGGAATCCCCACTCGGGAGATTATTCTGAAGAGTGCCTCCGCAACACTGTGTGGTGAGATGTTGCGCAGAGGCACTGCTACCAGATATCGCATTGCGTAGCCCACCAGAACCAACACAAAATGATGCCCGCATGCTGTCTGCTCTAATGGCTTGACAAGGTCCATGTCAATTCTTTCGAAGGGGACCTCGATCAATGGAAGGGGGCGCAATGCCGCTTTTGGGGTGGCCGCGGGATTCACCAGCTGAAATTCACAGAATGCCACACACCACCTGCAAACATCCCCGTGAATGCCCGGCCAATAGAAGCAGGCCATCAGACGGTTTAGTGTTTTTTCCGGCCCTAAGTTACCCACCATCGGATTATAATGTGCTGCCTGGAATAACATTTCCCGACGGCTCTTCGGTACTAACAGTTGGGTTGAATCTTCTTTCGTCTGAGCATCCTGCGTCACTCGATACAACTGATCCTTAATAATAAAAAATACAGGTATGATAGCACAATGTCTGGCTGGAGGCGTTGACCATCAATCACTTTCACACAGTCAAAGACATGCCTAAGGGTTTTGTCTCGTGTCTGCTCCAGAGGGAAATCCCCTGCAGGGAATCCTCTAAGGGCAGGGGAAGCAACGGCTTCCCCCTCCCTTGAGTCATCCTGACATGGAGCCAACATAGATGGCCCTGGCACCGCCTCCCCAGCCAGCAAATCACACACCGATACACTTTATTACAGGACCCATCCACACAAATTCCCCTCAATAAAGTTGTAAATTCTGGCCAATTCATACCCAAATACACCAAGGCTTTGTATGTACCCCCCTTAATACACACAGGTATCTGGTACGCTCCTGCTCGATCGAGGGTGGGCTGTGGTGCATCGGGGTTCTGGACCAATGTCCCCAGCTCCATCACGAGGCATCAGTCCTGGAAGTGGCCAGGTTCCCTGCAGCTCCAGCAGACTGGCACAGGCTTCACACCCGCAACTGCAGTAGCGGATTGACCAACCTGGGGAAGAGTGCGGAGAGAGATAGGGGAATCCAGTGGGTTGAAAGATCCCTGGTTTAGGGAACTGGTTTAGGGGGCACACCTTCCCATTTCCGGGGAGTCGGAACAGGTTGAGGACAAGAGGAAGGGGAAGGGGAGGGGGAGAAGAAGAGAGAGAGAGAGAGAGAGAGAGAGAAGAGAGGGCTAGCCGCCCCATGAACTGCCACCAAGGGGTCCTCAGCCAGCTGGACTGCTGCATCCAGGCACACCAGGCAGTGGCACTGTCCACTGTCCCTTTCTGTAACCAGGTGATAAACTTCCCCAGCACCACCAGATCAACAATTGCCATGGCGTCGCATTCTGCTGCCAGCAACCACCACCGGCAGTAGTCACGGAGCTGTTGAGCAAAGGCAAATGGGCAGCTGAGCTCTCCAAGCATCAGAGAACAGAAACACTGGCAGTGCTGTTCGGGGTTGCGACTGACCCGCCGCAGGATGGCTCATCTCAGGCTCTCATAGTCCAGGAGGTCTGTCACCAGAAGCTGTTGGGCCGTGAGTTGGGCTTCCCCAGTCAACAACGGCAAGAGGTGGATCACTCACTGGTTGTTGGGCCATCCCCTGGATTCGGCCGTCCGCTTGAACAGCTCAATAAAGGCCTCTGGGTCGTTTTGTGGGCCCATCTTGACAAGCGTGACGTGGGGGATGGTTGAAGCTGTTGCCGGGGTCGTGGTTCACATTTCTCCCTGGGGCACAAAGCTCCGCAACACCTGCCGGTCCTCCACCTGGGCCCGAAGGAGCTCCAGGAAGGCCTGGTGCTATGTTTGGTGGATGACGGCGAGGGTCCTAATCACTTCGGCCAACAGGTGAGGACTACATGGTGACGATTCCTTCCTTGTTTCCCAGGTTTAAGCACCACTGTGAAAGGTCTCAGTTCAGTCTCAAGGGAAAATGAGGAAGTGGGAACCAGCTCAAACTCTTTAGTTTTGGTTATTACAGGTCACTTTCCAGTGCACACACTCAAAACCAAAACACTCCATTGCTCAATAATCAATGTTCTCTTAAACAGAGACAGCATCATCTCGGGACTCTAGCTCCTCTCTCTCCTCCACTGTGGCTCTGGCTGCTCCTTTATCATCTCCCTCCAGCTCTCACTGTAACACAAAACAGCTGTCAGAGATCATTTCCCACAGGTGATAATCCTTACTGCTCTCATCTCCCGAACTCGCTCTCCATTCACAAACTGGCACTCAACCACACCCCCACCACCACAATATGCTGTGGCAGCATAAATACAACCATTCAATGCATGTTCCCCATATAACAAGCCTGAAAGGAGTACATACCGGCCTTCATTATCTATGATTGATTTACCTATTTCAAAGGAGAGGTTCTTGTGGAGAAGAATTGTAACCCCCCTACTGTTTGACTTACTGAGGGAAAAAAGACTCTTAGTGCTCTATGTCAGAGGGATGGATTGAGAGTGCAATCTGACATTTCTCCTTCTGAAATAAAGAGAGAATTTTTGCCTTTTGACCACGTGGTTTATGCCTTTTACATTAAGGCTAATCAGTTTAAGATCACTCATGGACAAATATTACCGTATCACTGAAAAAGCCTAGGCGGAGTCTAAATCCCAGTATGAAAATACCTCAGGGTGCTGAAATAACATAGAGAATGGTCAGAACAATTAAAAAAAAACACACATGAGACAAAACCAAACCCGCACAATCCAGCTGTCAAAGAAGTTTGCAAGCCAGAATTGGCAAAACAACCCCCTTCCCCCTAAACACGTGAAAAAGAGCAGTCATATTAAATCAAAATCAGATCACTTTTATTGTCACACAACCATATACACAAGTGCAATAGTGTGTGAAATTCTTGGGTGCAGTTCCGAGCAACACAGTCGTGACAGTGATGAGACATATACCAATCTACAATAAAAATCAAATTTACACAACACAATTTAAAATCTAATATACACATAATTACACACAACACAATATACAAATAATAACATACAATGTACATTATACACTACACACAATATAGAATACACATTATACAATAAAAAAAATAAAATAAATAGTATATATAGTATATATAAAATGTACAGTAGGTTGTATTGTACTGTATTGACATTCAGGCTATCGGTTGATAGTCAGTTGCCAGTGTGTTGTTAAGAGAATATAATTTATGACAGTCCAGTGTGAGATAATAAGATTAATAAAGTTCAATACTGATGTATATTGATCGTGAGAGATCAAGAGTTCAAAAGTCTGATTGCTTGGGGGAAGAAGCTGTCATGAAGTCGGCTGGTGCGGGTCCTGATGCTGCGATACCGCCTGCCTGATGGTAGCAGTGAGAGCAGCCCATGGTTCGGGTGGCTGGAGTCTCTGATGATCCTCAGAGCATTTTTCACACACCGCCTGGTGTATAGGTCCTGGAGGGAGGGAAGCTCACATCCGATGATGTGTCTGGCAGTTCGCACCACCCTTTGCAGGGCTTTGCGGTTGTGGATGGTGCTATTGCCATACCAGGCAGAGATTCAGCCAGTCAGGATGCTCTCTACAGTGCTGGTGTAGAACCGTGTGAGGATGTGGTGGTTCATTCCAAACTTCCTCAGCCATCTCAGGAAGAAGAGGCACTGATGAGCCTTCTTCACAATGGCCTTAGTGTGGATGGACCATGTGAGTTCCTCAGTGATGTGGACACCCAGGAACTTGAAGCTGCTGACTCTCTCCACTGGTGCTCCATTGATGGTGATGGGGCTGTTTTCTCTTTCTCTTCTCCTGAAGTCCACCACAAGCTCCTTTGTCTTACTGATGTTGAGGGATAGGTTGTGCTCCTGACACCAGCGTGTCAGAGTGTGCACCTCCTCTCTGTAGGCTGTTTCATCATTGTCAGTGATCAGACCTACCACCGTCGTATCATCAGCAAACTTAATGATGGCATTGGAGCTATGTGTTGCCACACAGTCATGTGTGTACAGGAAATACAGGAGTGGGCTAAGAACACAGCCCTGCAGGGCTCCAGTTTTGAGGGTCAGTGATGAGGATAAGCAATCTATCTACAGGAGTCTGCAGTTGCGTGTAAGTGTGTTTATTTCATTGTTTTACTTTGTTGAAGAGTGGTATTCATTGCTAGACTTGTGCTGTTTGTTTACTGTCTTGAACTCGTGTCGCTTATACGTAGGTTGGTGTGTGTGTGCTATATTGTTTTGACTTGTCCCAGGTTATTCACTGCTAGATTTAGCATTAGTTGTCCAGTGTGTGTAAAACTATCGTGGTTTTTAGTGTTTATAAACAGTGCTTCACTTATTTTAGGGTATTATTTATTGCTAAAGTGCAGCATAATTTATTTGCAGTGCACGGAAGTCGCACTTGTCACCTCGCGTGACCCTTAGTTTCTGTTGACCACGTGACTAGCTTTGTTGTGCTAAGTAGCATTAAGGCATGTCCAGTGGCAGGTAAGATATTTAAACCGTTGGATCCATAGTCATCCAGGATAAGCAATCTATCTACAGGAGTCTGCAGTTGCGTGTAAGTGTGTTTATTTCATTGTTTTACTTTGTTGAAGAGTGGTATTCATTGCTAGACTTGTGCTGTTTGTTTACTGTCTTGAACTCACATCGCTTATACGTAGGTTGGTGTGTGTGTGCTATATTGTTTTGACTTGTCCCAGGTTATTCACTGCTAGATTTAGCATTGGTTGTTCAGTGTGTGTAAAACTATCGTGGTTTTTAGTGTTTATAAACAGTGCTTCACTTGTTTTAGGGTATTATTTATTGCTAAAGTGCAGCATAATTTATTTGCGGTGCACGGAAGTCGCACTTGTCACCTCGTGCGACCCTTAGTTTCTGTTGACCGCGTGACAAGCTTTGTTGTGCTAAGTAGCATTAAGGCGTGTCCTGCTTTTTCATTGAACGGCTCATTATCATCGTGTATATATTTGACTTGAATGCTGACGTGGAAGTGGTAGCCCTTGTGTAAAGCCCTCCTCGTGTGAAGACCTACTTGTGTAAAGACCAGCGAGTCTACCTGTGCGAATCCACTGAGCAAGGACACCGACAAGGCGCCACTCAACATAGCACTTAAGTATCTTGTTATTGTATCTCTTATTATTTTCCTTCTATATACTTATATACTTATATATACTATAACATGTCTACTTCACGAATAACACATGCCTTCAAGCACATCCCTGTTATCTATTACAGACCATTTACACGATATCGATGCAAGACCAAACGCAACCCACACAACCTATGGCCACTTTGCACTTCAGCATCTGATCCGCTCTCTTTCTCAGTGGGACTCTGGAACTGCCAGTCAACTGTGAACAAAGCTGACTTCATTCCAGCCTTTGCCACGCAGTCCACCCTCAGCATCCTGGCACTGACAGAAACATGGATACGTCCAGAGGATACAGTAACACCTGCTGCTCTCTCCAACAACTTCTCCTTCTCTCACACCCCTCAACACACCGGTAGGGGTGGGGGAACAGGTTTGCTCATTCATAACAACTGGACTTTTTCAACACACTCTTCACTATGTAACAATACTAGTTTTGAATTCCATGCTATTACTACAATGCAACCCACAAAAATACATGTTGTTGTCATCTATCGCCCTCCAGGTCAGCTGACAAACTTTCTTGAGGAGTTGGATGTCCTGCTGTCCTCCTTGCCGGAGGATGGTAGGCCACTTGTGGTTCTTGGTGATTTCAACATACACCAAGACAAGCCCCAGACCACTGGACTGAATACTCTCCTGGCCTCATTTGACTTGGAAAAACTACACACCACAGCAACTCACAGATCGGGCAACCAGCTGGACCTCATCTTTACACGTAACTGTACCAACTCAAATATTCTTGTTACTCCTTTACATGTCTCTGATCACTACTTTGTTC
This sequence comes from Myxocyprinus asiaticus, assembly GCF_019703515.2. NCBI lineage: Eukaryota > Metazoa > Chordata > Actinopteri > Cypriniformes > Catostomidae > Myxocyprinus > Myxocyprinus asiaticus. The sequence continues at coordinate 5,376,215 of NC_059344.1, forward strand.
AATTCAACATGACCCTCCCATCTACATTAAAACAGACTCCACCATTGGTTTCCTTTCGCCGTAACCTCCGTTCCCTCTCACCCTCTCACCTTTCCACTGCTGTCTCTACCTCTCTTCCTACACAAAATGTATTTACCACACTTAATGTAAACATTGCCACAGACACACTAAGCTCTACTTTAACAACCTGTCTAGACAACATCTGTCCTATCTCCTCTAGGCCAGCACATGCTACACCACCCAGCCCCTGGCTGTCTGATGTCCTTCGTGAACATCGGACTGACCTCAGGGCAGCTGAGAGGAGACGGCGGAAATCTAAAGATCCAGCAGATCTAGGTAAATATCAGTCCCTGCTTGCAACTTTTTCAGATAACGTTAAATCTGCAAAAATCTCCTATTACCAGAACAAGATCAACAGCACCACAGACACTCGCAGCTTGTTTAGAACATTCAACACACTTCTCTGCCCTCCCCCTCCACCGCCTGACACATCACTGACAGCAGATGTCTTTGCCACATTTTTTACTAATAAGGTTACAACCATCAGCAATACATTCTCAGCACCACACCTTGTTAAACACCTGTCTCCTGTATGCAACTTTTCTGTCTCTATGTTCTCTCCTCTGACTGACACTGAGGTCTCTAAACTCCTCCTCTCCAACCACCCCACCACCTGTTCCCTTGATCCCATTCCTTCTCACCTTCTCCAGGCCAATTCTCCATCCATCCTACCTGCACTCACACACATAATTAACACATCTCTACTTACAGGCACTTTTCCCACTAAATTTAAAAAGGCTTGAGTAACCCTGCTACTGAAGAAACCTGCACTTAATCCCACACAAATAGAACACTACAGACCAGTCTCTCTCATCCCATTCATGGCAAAAACACTTAAAAGGGCAGTTTTCAATCAAATCTCTGCCTATCTCTCACAGAACAAGCTGCTGGATGACAATCAGTCAGGCTTTAAAAGTGGACACTCCACAGAGACTGCCATGCTGTCTGTCACTGAGTTGCTGAGATGGGCGAAAGCTGAATCCAGATCATCAGTCCTGATTCTTCTGCACCGTTCTGCAGCCTTTGACACAGTCAACCATCAGATCTTACTCTCTACCCTCTCCTCGCTGGGCATCACAGGAACTGTGCTTGACTGGTTTAATTCCTATCTCTCAGGTAGGTCCTTCAAGGTAGCCTGGAGAGTTGAGGTATCCAAGCCGCATCAGCTACTTACTGGGGTACCACAGGGTTCAGTGCTTGGGCCACTTCTCTTCTCTATATACACAACATCACTGGGACCCATCATTCAGGCACATGGTTTCTCTTACCACTGCTATGCTGATGACACGCAACTCTACTTGTCTTTCCAGCCCAACGACACCATAGTGACTGCTCGAATTTCTGCCTGCCTGGCGGACATCTCGACCTGGATGAAGGAGCACCACCTGCAACTCAACCCAGCCAAGACTGAACTCCTTGTCTTTCCAGCCAACCCTGCTGTTGAACACAACATCACCGTGCAGCTGGGTACAACTACAGTAACGCCTTCCAAATCGGTCAGAAATCTAGGGGTAACCATCGACAACAGTCTAAATTTCACAGACCACATCTCAAAGACCGCAAGATCATGTAGATTTACACTCTACAATATCAGGAAGTTAAGACCCTTACTCTCTGAACATGCCACACAACTGCTTGTCCAGTCACTTGTCATAACTAGACTGGACTACTGTAATGCTCTCATTGCAGGCCTCCCTGCATGTGCAATTAGACCACTCCAAAAGATCCAGAATGCAGCAGCACGTCTGGTCTTTAATGAACCAAAGAGAGCACGTTACACCACTCCTAGTCTCTCTCCACTGGCTGCCGGATGATGCACGTATCAAATTCAAGGCTCTGATGCTGGCATACAGAACAGTCACTGGGTCTGCTCCAGCATACCTAAAATAATTTATGCACAGCTACGTGCCCACTAGAAGCCTGCGGTCAGCTAAGGAACGTCGCCTTGTTGTACCAACACAAAAAGGCACCAAAACACTTTCCTGGACTTTCAGCTTCATCGTACCACGTTGGTGGAACGACCTTCCCAACTCCATCCGTGAAGCTAACTCACTCTCTGTCTTCAAAATACAACTAAAAACACATCTTTTCCATGAGCACTTGACCAGTCATTAAAAAAAAATACAAAATAAAATAAAATTCTGTTGCAATTTATTCTGTTTTGAATGCTATTACGATGCTAGTGATACTTTGTAATACAGCACTTTTCATACCACTGTCTCCTAAGATGATTCGCTTATGTTTTCCTCTTTTGTAAGTTGCTTTGGATAAAAGCGTCTGCCAAATGAATAAATGTAAATGTAAATGTAAATGTTACTGCCCATTCTAACCACCTGGCGTCTGCTTGACAGGAAGTCCAGGATCCAGCTGCACAGCGAGCTGTTTAAGCCCAGAGCCCGGAGTTTCTCATCAAGCTTGGAGGGCACTATGGTGTTGAATGCTGAGCTGTAGTATACAAACAGCATTCTCACATAAGTGTTCCTTTTTTCCAGGTGGGAGAGAGCAGTGTGTAGTGTAGATGCAATGGCATCATCAGTGGAGCGGTTGTTGTGGTAAGCAAACTGCAATGGGCAAACTGCCAGTGATGGAGGTAGCACAGAGCAGATGTAATCTCTGATTAGTCTCTCAAAGCATTTGCTGATGATGGGGGTCAGAGTCAGTCATTTAAGCAAGTGATTTTGGATTGCTTTGGTACAGGCACAAAGGTGGACGTTTTAAAGCATGTGGGACTACAGACAAAGAGAGGTAAAGGTTGAAAATGTATGTAAAAACACCAGCCAGTTGGTTCGTGCACGCTCTGATGACGCGGCCCGGAATGCATGTCTGGAACCGCGGCTTTACAGATATTCACCATCGGAAGGATCAGGTTACATCCACTACAGAGACGGAGAGTGAACTAACCTCTGAATGTTCGGCTGCGAGAGCTCGAACCATGTTATTTCCCTCGAACCATGCATAAAATGTATTTAGCTCATCCGGGATAGAGGCAGCGGTGTTCACGGCGGAGTTTTTATTCCCTTAAAATCTGTGATGATATTAATTCCCTGCCACATGCTTCTAGAGTTGGTGGTGTTAAACTGTCCTTCAATCTTGTTCCTGTACTGCCGTTTTGCTGCTCTGATAGCTTTTCGGAGGGCATAACTGGCTTGAATTAAAAGCGGAGGTCCGCGCATTAAGTGCCATGCGAACATCGCTATTAATCCAAGGTTTCTGATTCGGGTAGATCCGTATTGTTTTGGATGGAACAACATCCTCTATGCACTTTCTGATGAAACACGTTACGTTATCAGCGTAAACCTTGATGTCGTCATCAGAGGTGGACCGCAACATCTCCCAGTCCTCGTGATCAAAACAGTCTTGTAGCATAGAGATTGATTGGTCCGACCAGCACTGGATCGTTCTGAGCGTGGGTGCTTCCTGTTTCAGTTTCTGCCTGTAAGCGGGCAGAAGCAGAATGGAAGAGTGGTCCAATTTGCCAAACGGTGGGCAGGGGAGGGATTTGTAGCCATCCTGGAAGGGAGATTAGCAATGGTCCAAAACCCGGTCCCCTCATGTGTTAAAACTGATGTGTTGGTGGTATTTTGGTGCAATTGATTTAAATTTGGTTTTGTTAAAGTCCCCGGTCACAATGAACGCGGCCTCAGGGTTTGCGGTTTCCTGCTTGCTTATAATCCCGTACAGTTCCTTGAGTGCCTGGTCTGTGTCGGCTTGTGGGAGGATGTACACAGCTGTGATAATGACCGCTGTGAATTCCAGATCAGGAGAGCAGAAAGACTTGATAGAATGTATGTTCCTCTGATCACACCAGGATTTGTTGATCATAAAACATACACCACCACCTCTGCTTTTACCTGAGAGGTCTTTCACTCTGTCCGCTCGAGAACCCCGCGGGTTCGATGACTGAATCTGGAATCTCAGCAGACATCCAAGTTTCTGTAAGGCAGATAATGCAGCAGTCCCTCATCTCTCGTTGGAAAAAGATCCACGCTCTTAGCTCGCAGAGTTTGTTCTCCAGACACTGAACATTTGCCAGTAGTATACTGGGTAGTGGGGGTCGATTTGCACGACGTCTTACTCTGATGAGAACGGCGGCTCTGTTTCCCCCTTTCCTTCTACGTTTTCACGGCTGGGTAGCCCAGACAAAGGGCTCCGCTGGCATGTTTGTAAACAGCTGGTCGGCATTGAGGAATTTGAAGTCATTACACCAAAAGATGGAGTTCAACTAAATCTAACTCTCCCACTTCCATCAAGCAATGTATCACATTATAATAAATAAGTGGCTATAATCACTGTATGTGCCCTGCCTAATAAAAAAGAACACTTTAAATGACATTGAACTGTACAATTTTAACCTGAGGCAGAAGCAATCAGCGGCGTAACAATGGAACTCAACACCACGCAGGATGAACTGGGGTGTCAGTATTACAGTCTTTAAATTTACAATGAAGGGAACCTTTAGAGTACCTGTCTGTCTGAGCATTCCCTGGCTGTAAGAGTGGACCTTAACACTCATCCCAACCAGCCGGGTTTGACCCACAATTCTCCGTCAACAGATATGTTAGTCCAGCTCATTCAGAAAAGCTTGGGCATCTTGTGCAGAGTGAAAGGAGTGGTCAACCCAGTTAAATTTGAAGCACAGATTAGCAGGATAGCGGATCACAAAGCGGACTCCTTTTTGAATGAGCTGGGCACAGATGTCATTGAATGCCTGTCTCACCTCCCTGACTTTGACTGAAAAATCCTGCATGATAAAGATGTTACATCCATCATAGGTAAGACGACCCTTCTTCTTAGCCGCTGCTCTTGTCTGTGTAGTTGTGGAGCTTAATAAGCATTGGCCAAGTGCAGTTAGTTTTAAACGGGCCAAGTGTCCTGTGCGCCCGGTCGATTTTAACAGCACCATGTTTTGTCTCCAGATCCAGGAGCCAGGGAAGCCATGTTTGAAAAAATTTAACAGGTTGACGATACCCCGCACCTTCCTTCAGGCCAACGACCCAAATATTGTCCCTCCGGCTGTGATTTTCAGCATCATCAGCTCTCTCAGTTAGAAACTGCACAGTTTTTTCAAGCACCGCTGTCTTGTTGTGAAGCTCCGCCACTTTGTCCTCGGTTTGGGAAACACGACTCTCCACCTCTGTAATACATTTCGTATTATCCGCTTATCAAAATACTACAACCTGTGCTAAGCTGGCCTGCTCTGCTGACAAGTTGCCATCTCTGTTACCGTGGTTTACAGCCAACTGTCCTTGCTGTAGCATGACCCCTTCTAGTTTCTTTTTGGGAAGCTGTGGAGCCTGTCCCCAACATGGTTGGGAGTTGGATGATGAAAACTAACAGCAAAACAGCCACCAAATTTGGTATCAAAATAAGAAAATTGTGCGATGTTCACGGGAGCTTGGTGAAAATGTGCCACTCAGAACAAGAGCATCACGTGACCCCCGGAGCATAACTTTTAATGCCACTCACCTCCAACTCACGTCACATCCTTTTTCCACCCAGAAATGCTCCCAAATGTGCTTGGTCCATTTCTTTGGTGAGAATCGCAATTCAGAAAAGGGTAGCAACAACAATGACAGCCCCCCTACATTCGTGTTTGTTTACATCTGTCATGTGTCTCCTAGAACAGGGGCATGTGTTTCTGCGTAAGTTGTGATCAGATCAGATAGACTTGACAGCTAGAGTGATCCTCTGTAGTTTGGTGTGTGATGTCCATTGTTTTCTGTAGCCATTTACATTGTTGGTAAGTGTATGATTACAGAGTGTGTTTAGATTCTTTTCAGATTTTACAAGTTGTGTAGTGAAATCCAACCTTAAAGGGCTTCTCTTCATCTGAGGAGATGAAAAAATAATTACCTACAACTCAGAAATGGAAGCAAAATGGAAAAAAGACAAAGTAGTTGCATGTGTGAATTAGCAGATGTGGTATATTTACCAGTAAAGGCAATCCAACAATTTTTACTGAAATTTACAATTTTACCACGTTTTGTGTGTGAAAGTGGCTGTTGTCTCTCAATAGCAGCTTGCCCCGACAATGCATGTAGGATCTGCAGTGCTTTCATCACCAAAGCCCTGGGTCCTGCAAAGCACACACACCCAATGAACATTTCTGTCCTTCGTATGAGATGTTAAACCAAGTTCCTGACTCTCTGTGGTCATTAAAAACCCCAGAACACTTCTCAGAAAGAGTAGGGGTGTAACTGTGGTGTCCTGGCGAAATCATCATCCAGGTGGATGCTGCACACTGGTGGTGGTTGAGGAGATTCCCCTGTTCACTGTATGAAGTGCATTGAGTGTAGTGTCAGAAAAGCACTATATAAATGTAATGTTCATTCATTCATTCATCCTACAGAATAAATAAAAGCAGGTTGCTAACTTGCTACTACAGCCACTGAACAAGGTACATCCATTACTTCTAATAAGCTCTGATTGCAGAGACAGACCACTGGCATTAAAATGAATGGGAGAAATTGGAACGGCCAACGGATGTAGAAAAGGAAGTCCCCTCACAGGTAAAAGAGCCAGTCACTTTTTCGATACATCATCGCATATCTATCAACTCGAGAATGCACATGCACATTACATGAATCAGCCTGTAAAGTGCTCTAAATAGTGTTTTTTAGTGTGGTCTGAGCTAAAGAAGCACAGTTTATGACACCATTGTTGTCAGATTTAACTGCTTGGTTGAAATCTGTTCTTTGATCGTAATCTTGACCAACCATTTGGAGATGTTTGCCTTTTCCCCCATTCATGTAGACAGAAGCTGTACTTTTATGCCACTTGTATCCATAGAAATAGCTGCACGGGAGCATACTAAAGATGGCTGCTGAGTGGACTTACTTGCCTTGGAAGGGACTTTTGGTGCGTTCAAGTCATGTCGGAATGCTCGTGTTTACTAGTTGTGCGCAAATGAATGCCACCACAAAGTCATAATTATGAGAGGGAAACTCTGGATTTTCTTTGAGCCCCAATTTTACATGTTGGGTCACGTGCGTTACCATAAACAAATGTTTGTTTGTAGATTAGTGTTAATGCTTTTATTTAGTTTTACTAAAGATTTAATTCCTTTTTTATGGTATATTTATATGTGTATTTATATTTTCTGTATTTTATAGAACTTTCCTACACATTTACACATTAAATATCACTCATTTGGACACTTGGTATTCTGTAATCCTGCTAATTCTGAAGCCATTCTGCCAATCCGAACCAGCAATCAAAGAGAACACTCAATTTACAATCCTATTTGATCTAAATAGATAGTCACAAGACTGAGTAAAACAACTAAAAACTTAAGTCTTTTATATAACAGATAGCCTACACATATTAACTACCTCCCGTTTAACAACAAAACCCACAAAGCGAGCATTCAATCACAAATGAGAGCTTTAATTAACATGTGTTTTAGACACTAAAGCATTAAACAGCTCATGTTTTATATTAAATTATATTAAAATACATAATTTCTTATATTTTGGTTTAGAATCACCGTTTCTTGCAGTGTGATGTAAATTGCCAACCTATAATTGTTCATTGAGCATGCAAAATCTATCGCCCAACGTGGGGCTCGAACCCACGACCCTGAGATTAAGAGTCTCATGCTCTACCGACTGAGCTAGCCGGGCTATGAAACTAGTTCAGAATGTATTAATATTGTTCTGAGATAATGTAGAGCGTTTAGAAGCAGTAATATTGATCATTACCAGCGAATTGTTGAATTATCTTAATACTAAATGTCATAGCCTATAATGATACCTGACAACGGTGTATGTGTAGTGCAATGGCTAATTTATTCTACTTTTATTAAGATTGACTTCACTGTGTTTTTAGAATTGGTCTGGGAGGGTAGTTTCGTACCAGCAGTTCAGTAAATAGCATGATCCTAGCTGTAGAAAAGTAGATATCAGATATGAACACACTGAATCTGTGAGTAAACACTGTAAGAGGAGTTGTAAAAATATATTGTGGAACCTATATATAGACCCTAATGCAATTTTCACAATAAATCTGGTTAATGAGTAATATACGTATTTCACAAGCAGCAATATTGTTGCAGATTATCAAGTTTGGATGAAACTTGGCGACTTTCTGTATTTCACATGGCCAATCGTCCTGGAAAAACGGTGGGGTGTCTATTAGTCTGTACTGCCATCTAGTGGCAAAATACAAGACGGTTGAACACAGAGACTAAATGTAAAAATAAGTGACTAAAACAACTACAAATAACCTAAACTAATGAAAGCAAGCCAGACATTTAATAACGTTATGATGATGCAGTGTTCTTATAGTAGTTTCTGTTGCGAAGCACCTGTCTGGGTGAAAAATGACGGTCTTCAATGCCATGATTGGCGCAGTGTATTTTTTTTTTTGCTGTTTTGGACGGTTAGACGAAAGTCTCTGTGGCGCAATCGGTTAGCGCGTTCGGCTGTTAACCGAAAGGTTGGTGGTTCGAGCCCACCCAGGGACGGTGATAGTTTTTTGGATTTCAAGGCAAGCATGATGTAGCTATTGAGGAATTAACAAACCAGCACTGTAATTTATTCTCGTGTGTGTGCGTGTGTGTACACTGACTGAGCTCCTGTTACACGAGTACACTGAGAGCAGGCTTAAACAAGTCAACTGACATAATAATCTATACAAAATTAAAATATATAAAGAAATGCAGAAGCATCAAATGGCATTACATATTATTTATTTATTATTATTTTTTTTTCTTTCTGTTTTCAATCGTTACAATACAGTCTCTGTGGCGCGATCGGTTAGCGCTTTCGGCTTTTGATTGAACGGTTGGTGGTTCGCGCTCACCCAAGGATGAATGAAGTTTTCGCGATTGCTTGTAAAAATGAAGTGCTGGAATTTCAAAAGCGTGCAGCGGAGTAACAGCTAAGAAGTTATTGATACGCCGTCTGTTACATTATAAGATGTAAAGAACTACAAATTTCATGCTTATGCATTTTTATATATTACAATTTTGCATAAATTATCATACCATACTGACTTGTTTAAGCCAGCTTTTCGTGTAACAGCAGCTCAGTCAGTTTATGCATTTTCCAATGTATGAACACTTTTTTTTTCCTTTCTTTTTCTTTATGCTTTTATTCCAAATATGAAATCGGAGAGCGCCATTGGCTCAGCAAATTGGACATAGCATGCCCTGATAGGATGCGGTTGCACAGTCGATCCGTTGCAGGTAAGCAGAGACTGATGTGTCGCAGGAAATGACGTAATAGTTTTATCTTTACAGGACGTTCACACTGAAATTTTATTTTGCATCTGTCAGCGCTGTTTTAATGGTTTTCTAAGTAGACATGCACTAAACTGATTTTTTTTTTTTTTTTTTTTTTTTTTTAGCATCTCATACATTTGCGTCTCATTTAAGATGCAATATCGAGTGAAAACAATTTGAATCTGGCTGAATTCTGCAGTGATAGTGAAGCCTTCAAGGAGTCAGGATATAATAGGGTCATCAGTGAGGTCCTCTTCAAATTCTTCCTCCTCCTGCTGTTCCACATTAACGTCCTCCAGCAACTGGTCTGTGTTCTCTAAATCTGGAGTATGTAATCCACTCCAGTGAGCTCCCCTAAAGAGATCAAAATGCAGATTAATGCAAAGCAAGTTTTTGATCTAACTCATTTCATACACAATGACAATTCAAAGTGTTTTACAAAAAGAGAAATAAAGACCAGTTTCAAGTGTAAAATCTTGTAAGAACATTAAAATTCTTCGGGAAAAGATACGTTTTCTCTGGGTTACTCCGTTTGACCTGAACAAATATATATATTTTTTTTAACTTCATGCTCAGTCTTGAGGTTTTAAAGGGGTCCTTTTATGACTTATCAACATAAACCACAATATGACTAACTACATGTTTGTTACACCACATGACTTTGATTTGATCGACAACATTTCTTTAAATATAATTTTAAAACAATTTTCACTACTTTTTTTTTTATTTTTTTTTTTTTTAAGAAATAATAAAATATTGTTCTGCAATAGTCATGCCAACATTTCTTTTTTTCAGATATTTCAGCTTTTAATGGAACATTGATTTTGTTTTTTTCCAGGGTCTTTATGTAAAAACCATCCCCCAAAAAAAAGTTACTTTAAACTCCGAGATAAAAATATGCTCAATTAAGTAATTGTTTTGTGTGACTTGCATTTGTATTCATTTTTGAATTATTTAAAATATCTGGACCAAATAAATAAGCGTTACGTCTAGGGCTGTCACTAACAATTATTTTGGTAATTGAGTAATCTAACAATTAATCATCAGAATAAATCAAGTAATTGGGGAACAAAATTTTGATTGTATGAAGGTTTCGAAGTAAAATCACGTTGGCTAAAATGCATTAATAAGCCTAAGTTTTAACAATCTCTACGATTGAATAACAACAAAACAATTGTGCAAACCATATCTAAAGCCAACAGACACCCAAAGCAGATCTATGTAATAAAAATGTATATAATTCAAGCTGACAGAGATTGGCTTCTCCAGGTGTGCCCAACTTTTTTGAAATGCAAGATCTACTTTTTCTTTATATATTAGTGCTTTCAGCATTTACTCCTTAACCCATGCGAATTATTTAAAGCGTTTAACGCGTACATTTTTCTTAATCGCAATTAAGGCGTGTACCGATTTGACATTAGGTTCTGACATTTTATTCCGCTCTGTGTGAGTTGTAAACGCTGATAGAGGGCGGTGCCTTTATGATGTGTTTAGTGGGGACATTAAACAAACACAACAGGGAGTCTGTGCTAATGATCAAGTGCTGAAGAAAGAACCTCGTATAAAAATGCTGAAGGGACTTTGCGGGACTTCACTGAAGTCCTCCCGCGTCTTTTGTAAGTCAGCATTCTACCACATAAGCGTGTCAATACTTACAAGCCCGCTGTGCAGCTAGTTTTTCTTCCTGTTGACGCTCCACTCATATTTCATATAATTTCAACTTTGTACCCGTTGCCGCAGAGCTTTTGAAATGTCAGCTAATGATCACCGGACAGTTCGGATGAATTCTTTTATATTGGAAGTGCCAGCGCTAAAAGCAGAACAAAATGCGCTTTTCATGTGGAGTTCAATGCAGCGCTTGATGCCCTGACAGCCTTCCCACTGATTAATATTAAATGAGGGTTTAATGCGCATTTCAATGAATACTAGTTTATTTCAGAAAGTCAACATCCTACTTAGACTTTGGGAAATGTTTAATGTTACTCGAATTGGAGCTATTTTAGTGATTTTTCTGTCTTTATGCTGTGGAGTTTGGAAAATGTTAATAAAGCATTTTTGTTACATACTGTATTGTTTTGTTCATTTGTGTTCTTTCCAAAGAACATATATATGCATTATGACAGGAAGTGTAAGTCAAATTTTCCTACTTTTAAAATCTGAGATTAATCGTGAATAAATGTGTTTATCTGCTGACAGCATACAGAGCTGTGCGGCTTTATTCCGTAAATATTCTCTGGATTCCCACATTGCGTTTAACCTGTGATAATGGCCATAAACTATAAAATATTGATCGGAAGTGTGGCATTGTGAACTATTACAAACGTAATCATCATGAAATCTAATTTACATGAGGTGAAGATCGCATTTACATTCAGTGTTTTAAAAGGCAAGTGATCTTTTGGTTTCAACAGTGGGGATTTTGTGGCAGTATTATTGCTGCTGTTTTGCCGTTTGTGTTCCCTTGGTAGGCTTTAGCAATTTGTCCCCTTTTGGGACAAGTTGAGCTCATTGTAATTTGTTTGTTATTTTTGTGTGGTGACCGTGGGTAGAGCGGTTGTGTCGGGAGCACATCCGTGGCATAGGACGGTCACCATCTTGCTGGTTGTTTTCACTGTGCCAGCGGGATTTATTGCATAAATACCCCCCACCAGTAACTGCATGAAGACTAGGGTGAAGTTAGTGTCTTTGTGTTTAGGTAGGAGTGGGGAACCTTGTTCTTTATATCATATCTAAAGACGTAATGCAATTTCCACAATAAATCTGGTTAATGAGTAATATACTTATTTCACAAGCAGCAATCTTTTTGCAGACTATCAAGTTTGGATGAAACTTGGCGATTTTCTGTATTTCACGTGGCCAATCGTCCTGGAAAAACGGTGGGGTGTCTATTAGTCTGTACTGCCATCTAGTGGCAATGTACCAAACGGTTGAAACCAGCGACTAAATGTAAAAATAAGTGACTGAAACAACTACAAATAACCTAAACAAGTGAATGCAAGCCAGACATTTAATAACGTTATGATTTAGGGTTCTTATAGTAGTTTCTGTTGTGAAGCACCTTGTCTGGGTGAAAGACAACAGTCCTCAACTCCATGATTGGCGCAGTGTTTTATTATTTTTTTTTTTCCTGTTTTCAAGAGCTGTAATACAGTCTCTGTGGCGCAATCGGTTAGCGCGTTCGGCTGTTAACCGAAAGGTTGGTGGTTCGAGCCCACCCAGGGACGAGTGGTGTTTTCGCAATTGCTTGTAAAAATGAAGTGCTGAAATTTCAAAAGTGTGCAGCGGAGTAACAGCAAAAAAGTGAATGATACTCAGGCTGTTATATTATAAGATGTAGATGTAAGAAACTACAAATTTCATGCTTATGCATTTTTATATATTACAATTTTGCATAAATTATCATACCATACTGACTTGTTTAAGCCAGCTTTTCGTGTAACAGCAGCTCAGTCAGTTCAGGCATTTCTCTATATATGAGTACTGTTAAAAAATGCTGGTAGTGTAAGTAAATCACTCAGGTTCGTTTATGGGTGTTTGATAATGGTAGTTCACTTACAAAAGAATGCATCCATTTTATACGTTTTCCAATGTATGAACACTTTTTTTTCCTTTCTTTTTTCTTTATGCTTTTATTCCAAATATGAAATCGGAGAGCGCCATTGGCTCAGCAAATTGGACATAGCATGCCCTGATAGGATGCGGTTGCACAGTCGATCCTGTTACAGGTAAGCAGAGACTGATGTGTCGCAGGAAATGACGTAATAGTTTTATCTTTTCAGGACGTTCACACTGAAATTTTCTTTTGCATCTGTCAGCGCTGTTTTAATGGTTTTCTAAGTAGACATGCACTAAACTGATTTTTTTTTTTTTTTTTTTTTTTTAGCATCTCATACATTTGCGTCTCATTTAAGATGCAATATCGAGTGAAAACAATTTGAATCTGGCTGAATTCTGCAGTGATAGTAAAGCCTTCAAGGAGTCAGGATATAATAGGGTCATCTGTCTGTTCTGACATTTTATTCCGCTCTGTGTGAGTTGTAAACGCTGATAGAGGGCGGGGCCTTTATGATGTGTTTAGTGGGGACATTAAACAAACACAACAGGGAGTCTGTGCTAATGATCAAGTGCTGAAGAAAGAACCTCGTATAAAAATGCTGAAGGGACTTTGCGGGACTTCACTGAAGTCCTCCCGCGTCTTTTGTAAGTCAGCATTCTACCACATAAGCGTGTCAATACTTACAAGCCCGCTGTGCAGCTAGTTTTTCTTCCTGTTGACGCTCCACTCATATTTCATATAATTTCAACTTTGTACTCGTTGCCGCAGAGCTTTTGAAGTGTCAGCTAATGATCACTGGACAGTTCGGATTAATTACCTTTTATATTGGAAGTGCCAGCGCTAAAAGCAGAACAAAATGCGCTTTTCATGTGGAGTTCAATGCAGCGCTTGATGCCCTGACAGCCTTCCCACTGATTAATATTAAATGAGGGTTTAATGCGCATTTCAATGAATACTAGTTTATTTCAGTAAGTCAACATCCTACTTAGACTTTGGGAAATGTTTAATGTTACTCGAATTGGAGCTATTTTAGTGATTTTTCTGTCTTTATGCTGTGGAGTTTAGAAAATGTTAATAAAGCATTTTTGTTACATACTGTATTGTTTTGTTCATTTGTGTTCTTTCCAAAGAACATATAAATGCATTATGACAGGAAGTGTAAGTCAAATTTTCCTACTTTTAAAATCTGAGATTAATCATGAATAAATGTGTTTATCTGCTGACAGCATACAGAGCTGTGCGGCTTTATTCCGTAAATATTCTCTGGATTCCCACATTGCGTTTAACCTGTGATAATGGCCATAAACTATAAAATATTGATCGGAAGTGTGGCATTGTGAACTATTACAAACGTAATCATCATGAAATCTAATTTACATGAGGTGAAGATCGCATTTACATTCAAACTGTAATTTACACAGAACAGAACTCCAATGATAATTTGTCAAAAATAACCTTCTTGGATCGTCTGGATTCAGTCCGATTTACAGAAAAAGAAAGTGTTTGTGCATCCATCACTGCGTGTGTAACTTTAATCAAGTCCAATGGAAGTTTTTATTTTTTAAATTACATTATTTTATGTTGCTTATACTCGTACTCTTGTCACTTTTGACCACAGCAGCTTTCTTCATTTTGATTTTTTGGCTGAAGATTTGTTCTCCGTGGTGTTTTAAAAGGCAAGTGATCTTTTGGTTTCAACAGTGGGGATTTTGTGGCAGTATTATTGCTGCTGTTTTGCCGTTTGTGTTCCCTTGGTAGGCTTTAGCAATTTGTCCCCTTTTGGGACAAGTTGAGCTCATTGTAATTTGTTTGTTATTTTTGTGTGGTGACCGTGGGTAGAGCGGTTGTGTCGGGAGCACATCCGTGGCATAGGACGGTCGCCATCTTGCTGGTTGTTTTCACTGTGCCAGCGGGATTTATTGCATAAATACCCCCCACCAGTAACTGCATGCAAGACTAGGGTGAAGTTAGTGTCTTTGTGTTTAGGTAGGAGTGGGGAACCTTGTTCTTTATATCATATCTAAAGACGTAATGCAATTTCCACAATAAATCTGGTTAATGAGTAATATACTTATTTCACAAGCAGCAATCTTTTTGCAGACTATCAAGTTTGGATGAAACTTGGCGATTTTCTGTATTTCACGTGGCCAATCGTCCTGGAAAAACGGTGGGGTGTCTATTAGTCTGTACTGCCATCTAGTGGCAATGTACCAAACGGTTGAAACCAGCGACTAAATGTAAAAATAAGTGACTGAAACAACTACAAATAACCTAAACAAGTGAATGCAAGCCAGACATTTAATAACGTTATGATTTAGGGTTCTTATAGTAGTTTCTGTTGTGAAGCACCTTGTCTGGGTGAAAGACAACAGTCCTCAACTCCATGATTGGCGCAGTGTTTTATTATTTTTTTTTTCCTGTTTTCAAGAGCTGTAATACAGTCTCTGTGGCGCAATCGGTTAGCGCGTTCGGCTGTTAACCGAAAGGTTGGTGGTTCGAGCCCACCCAGGGACGAGTGGTGTTTTCGCAATTGCTTGTAAAAATGAAGTGCTGAAATTTCAAAAGTGTGCAGCGGAGTAACAGCAAAAAAGTGAATGATACTCAGGCTGTTATATTATAAGATGTAGATGTAAGAAACTACAAATTTCATGCTTATGCATTTTTATATATTACAATTTTGCATAAATTATCATACCATACTGACTTGTTTAAGCCAGCTTTTCGTGTAACAGCAGCTCAGTCAGTTCAGGCATTTCTCTATATATGAGTACTGTTAAAAAATGCTGGTAGTGTAAGTAAATCACTCAGGTTCGTTTATGGGTGTTTGATAATGGTAGTTCACTTACAAAAGAATGCATCCATTTTATACGTTTTCCAATGTATGAACACTTTTTTTTCCTTTCTTTTTTCTTTATGCTTTTATTCCAAATATGAAATCGGAGAGCGCCATTGGCTCAGCAAATTGGACATAGCATGCCCTGATAGGATGCGGTTGCACAGTCGATCCTGTTACAGGTAAGCAGAGACTGATGTGTCGCAGGAAATGACGTAATAGTTTTATCTTTTCAGGACGTTCACACTGAAATTTTCTTTTGCATCTGTCAGCGCTGTTTTAATGGTTTTCTAAGTAGACATGCACTAAACTGATTTTTTTTTTTTTTTTTTTTTTTAGCATCTCATACATTTGCGTCTCATTTAAGATGCAATATCGAGTGAAAACAATTTGAATCTGGCTGAATTCTGCAGTGATAGTGAAGCCTTCAAGGAGTCAGGATATAATAGGGTCATCAGTGAGGTCCTCTTCAAATTCTTCCTCCTCCTGCTGTTCCACATTAACGTCCTCCAGCAACTGGTCTGTGTTCTCTAAATCTGGAGTATGTAATCCACTCCAGTGAGCTCCCCTAAAGAGATCAAAATGCAGATTAATGCAAAGCAAGTTTTTGATCTAACTCATTTCATACACAATGACAATTCAAAGTGTTTTACAAAAAGAGAAATAAAGACCAGTTTCAAGTGTAAAATCTTGTAAGAACATTAAAATTCTTCGGGAAAAGATACGTTTTCTCTGGGTTACTCCGTTTGACCTGAACAAATATATATATTTTTTTTAACTTCATGCTCAGTCTTGAGGTTTTAAAGGGGTCCTTTTATGACTTATCAACATAAACCACAATATGACTAACTACATGTTTGTTACACCACATGACTTTGATTTGATCGACAACATTTTTTTAAATATAATTTTAAAACAATTTTCACTACTTTTTTTTTTATTTATTTTTTTTTTAAGAAATAATAAAATATTGTTCTGCAATAGTCATGCCAACATTTCTTTTTTTCAGATATTTCAGCTTTTAATGGAACATTGATTTTGTTTTTTTCCAGGGTCTTTATGTAAAAACCATCCCCCCAAAAAAAGTTACTTTAAACTCCGAGATAAAAATATGCTCAATTAAGTAATTGTTTTGTGTGACTTGCATTTGTATTCATTTTTGAATTATTTAAAATATCTGGACCAAATAAATAAGCGTTACGTCTAGGGCTGTCACTAACAATTATTTTGGTAATTGAGTAATCTAACAATTAATCATCAGAATAAATCAAGTAATTGGGGAACAAAATTTAGATTGTATGAAGGTTTCGAAGTAAAATCACGTTGGCTAAAATGCATTAATAAGCCTAAGTTTTAACAATCTCTACGATTGAATAACAACAAAACAATTGTGCAAACCATATCTAAAGCCAACAGACACCCAAAGCAGATCTATGTAATAAAAATGTATATAATTCAAGCTGACAGAGATTGGCTTCTCCAGGTGTGCCCAACTTTTTTGAAATGCAAGATCTACTTTTTCTTTATATATTAGTGCTTTCAGCATTTACTCCTTAACCCATGCGAATTATTTAAAGCGTTTAACGCATACATTTTTCTTAATCGCAATTAAGGCGTGTACCGATTTGACATTAGGTTCTGACATTTTATTCCGCTCTGTGTGAGTTGTAAACGCTGATAGAGGGCGGTGCCTTTATGATGTGTTTAGTGGGGACATTAAACAAACACAACAGGGAGTCTGTGCTAATGATCAAGTGCTGAAGAAAGAACCTCGTATAAAAATGCTGAAGGGACTTTGCAGGACTTCACTGAAGTCCTCCCGCGTCTTTTGTAAGTCAGCATTCTACCACATAAGCGTGTCAATACTTACAAGCCCGCTGTGCAGCTAGTTTTTCTTCCTGTTGACGCTCCACTCATATTTCATATAATTTCAACTTTGTACCCGTTGCCGCAGAGCTTTTGAAGTGTCAGCTAATGATCACCGGACAGTTCGGATGAATTCTTTTATATTGGAAGTGCCAGCGCTAAAAGCAGAACAAAATGCGCTTTTCATGTGGAGTTCAATGCAGCGCTTGATACCCTGACAGCCTTCCCACTGATTAATATTAAATGAGGGTTTAATGCGCATTTCAATGAATACTAGTTTATTTCAGTAAGTCAACATCCTACTTAGACTTTGGGAAATGTTTAATGTTACTCGAATTGGAGCTATTTTAGTGATTTTTCTGTCTTTATGCTGTGGAGTTTGGAAAATGTTAATAAAGCATTTTTGTTACATACTGTATTGTTTTGTTCGTTTGTGTTCTTTCCAAAGAACATATAAATGCATTATGACAGGAAGTGTAAGTCAAATTTTCCTACTTTTAAAATCTGAGATTAATCATGAATAAATGTGTTTATCTGCTGACAGCATACAGAGCTGTGCGGCTTTATTCCGTAAATATTCTCTGGATTCCCACATTGCGTTTAACCTGTGATAATGGCCATAAACTATAAAATATTGATCGGAAGTGTGGCATTGTGAACTATTACAAACGTAATCATCATGAAATCTAATTTACATGAGGTGAAGATCGCATTTACATTCAGTGTTTTAAAAGGCAAGTGATCTTTTGGTTTCAACAGTGGGGATTTTGTGGCAGTATTATTGCTGCTGTTTTGCCGTTTGTGTTCCCTTGGTAGGCTTTAGCAATTTGTCCCCTTTTGGGACAAGTTGAGCTCATTGTAATTTGTTTGTTATTTTTGTGTGGTGACCGTGGGTAGAGCGGTTGTGTCGGGAGCACATCCGTGGCATAGGACGGTCGCCATCTTGCTGGTTGTTTTCACTGTGCCAGCGGGATTTATTGCATAAATACCCCCCACCAGTAACTGCATGAAGACTAGGGTGAAGTTAGTGTCTTTGTGTTTAGGTAGGAGTGGGGAACCTTGTTCTTTATATCATATCTAAAGACGTAATGCAATTTCCACAATAAATCTGGTTAATGAGTAATATACTTATTTCACAAGCAGCAATCTTTTTGCAGACTATCAAGTTTGGATGAAACTTGGCGATTTTCTGTATTTCACATGGCCAATCGTCCTGGAAAAACGGTGGGGTGTCTATTAGTCTGTACTGCCATCTAGTGGCAATATACCAAACGGTTGAAACCAGCGACTAAATGTAAAAATAAGTGACTGAAACAACTACAAATAACCTAAACAAGTGAATGCAAGCCAGACATTTAATAACGTTATGATTTAGGGTTCTTATAGTAGTTTCTGTTGCGAAGCACCTTGTCTGGGTGAAAGACAACAGTCTTCAACTCCATGAACGCTGTTGTCGAGCAATGGAGGACAGTCTCTGTGGCGCAATCGGTTAGCGCGTTCGGCTGTTAACCGAAAGGTTGGTGGTTCGAGCCCACCCAGGGACGGCATAAAGTTTTCTTCTCTTTTTGTTAAAAAATAAAACATTTAAGACTCTTTGTGTTAAAGCTACATCTAAAATGACATAAAATGCATTACTGTGTTATAGTAACATACCTCTGTTTGATTACATAACGTTATGTTAGACTTTATTTTTGTTAAACAATTTGTTCGTTATCTTCAAAGTAACTGAGTTTGCTGCACAACGTTGACCTTTTTGTTTTGGAAAAACATTTTATCCTCTTTGTTAAAAGTAAAAAATTAACAAACTTAAAGATACTACTAGAATTATATCAAATCGTTGACGTAACACAAACCTGTTTGCTAAAATACTGTAACGCTAAGTGAATATGTGGATTAGTTTGCAGCACATCCTTTACTTATTGTTTTAGATACTTTCTTATCTTTGATAAATGGAAGACACTTATGTTAAAGACAAAACTAAAATTAAGAGACATTGAGTTTTAGTAACATAACCCTGTTTGTTAAGCTAATGTTAAACTCTGTCTTTCTTAACCCATCTGTTCATCTTCAGTATAGTGACTATGGAAGTAAATTGTTGCACATCATCACATTTTGTTTTAGCAACATTATTACATTGTATGCTCGAGTGCGACCGCAAATAATATATGCCTACCTTGCAGAACACCTCTGTTGACAGCGCCACTCTGATCCGTATGTCTATTATTAGTAATTAACGGACCAGACACTAAAAAAGTCACATAACATCTACACACTTCTAATAACAAATATATAAATACAAGAAAATGATCGTTATGTAAACTTACACAGTTGATCAATGCAAACAATTTTTTTTTTTTTTTTTTTTTTTTTTGCTGTCATCATGTCCTGAATTGCATATACAAGATTTTTTAAAAGCCTGTTAAACATCAAGTTACAAACAGTACGTTTTTTTTTTTTTTTTTTTTTTTTGTAAATTTCAAATATTTCATAAATAAATAAATCATACAAACAACACATACTTTTGAAAATAAATGCCATTTTAAAAGAGTAATGTTACGAGTTAAAAAACCCGTCTTGGTCTTGCGCACAAACCTCAACGCGAACGCCGCTACAGTGATATTGAACACAAAATACAAACCTATGTTTGAATAATTTACAAGGACTGTCAACCATACCATGCCGTTTGTTTTTGTTGTTCAAGTATCCAGGATGTCACTTCAGAGAGGATCAGATCAAAGATTTTAAAACACAAACTTCCTAAACACAGCAAAGCATTTTGGCTGAAATATTTTCCCCTCAGGGATAGTGACACCCCCCTATTTCCACTTAAGAAATCGTTCCAGAATATTGCCAGGGTGGGGAGTGTCTAACATGAGTCCATACAATTTTCTGCAAAAGTTAGTTACCACTAACCACTATCACTGTTTGACACAAACTGTAAGGAATCCTCTGATCTGCCTTTACAAAATTTCAGATATTTCCTGATCTTAAGGCCAGGATAAGATCAGCTCCTTAACATGGTAATACTACATTTTATTTTTACATTAATAATGATAATTATTTATCCCATATTACGTCATCATTGTTTAAAACATCTTGGTGATTACAACTTTGTATTTAATCAATCTCTATTTTTAAATTTGAGTTGAGAGGGAAAAAAAATCTTATACCATGCATTATTTTGGCACCTCAGTTTTCCACTAAGCATAGTACACCATTAAAGATACATTATATTTACTCTTTTAATTACACAGATGGTACGGCTACAGCGTGGGAATATCATAACAGCTGACCAAACACATCATACCATATCCTGTACAACAGCCGGAGGGAGGAAGTGGAAGCAAAGGTCAAATGTGAGAATACACCTGTTAGGTCATAAATCATATTTTGACATTCAGTATATAATATTTTCTCCTACCAGGGTTAGGAAATCATGTGCCGAGCGACAACCAATGAGAAAAGTACCGCGTTCCTTTGAATTTAAGAGGCACTTTTTTAGCCATATTATTTTCCTTGTAAAAATTGCCCTGCGTCTTACACGAGTACTGCGATACAATCACGTGACAGTCTGGAATCTGCCAAACGTAAACGTGCTCTGTAAAAAAAGAAAGAAAAATGCAGTCATGCCAACAAGCTCGAATCACGGCAGAGATTTACAGCTTCTTTCAAACTAATGATGATGTAACAGAACATGACATTGTCCGGGGGGTGTCAAGTGAGAAGGACGACTCCTCAAGCTCAGAGGACAATGACTAGGTACTGTACTGTATGTTAAAGTATTACTATGGAATAGATGGCACTTTAACAATAATGTGCCCAACAGACGCATTGTATTGTTCACTACTGTTTCTGTGAACTGAAGGTTGCTAAGAGTGTTTAAAGAGAGGCAGCTGGAGGAACACTTTGTTTGCAGGAACACATAATGACACGTTGTACTAGTAAACATTTCTGTCTTGATTTTTGTTTTAAATTCATCTAAACTAACAGGATAGTGAAGATGGCTCCAACTCTTTTGGAATTCTTTGTTCTCTTATTGGCTGTTCACTTGTGGCTGCCAATCTGGTAAGTTTGTCGTTTTTACTTATACAAAACAAAAGCAGTTTAGTTTCCCCAGTTAGAGTTGTACATTATTGATGGGATATGTTTGTTGCCCTTTCTCCTCTTTCATTTTTTTTCCCCCTGTTTCTTGATCTCCTCCTGTTATTTCTTCTCCTTGTTCTCCTTTTTTTCTTGTTGTTCTCCAATTTCTCCTCACTCTTCCTTGTTCTTCCTCTTTATCGTGGTCTTCTCACTCCATCTCCTAGTTCTTTTTCTGCTTTTTCATCTTGGTCTTTCTCTCTTTCTCCCTTTTCTTTGGTCTTCTTGGTTTCTTTTCTCCCCCTCCTTCTTGCTCTTCTCCTCTCTTTTCATTCTTCGTCTTGGTCTTCATCTTCACATTCTTCTTGATTGTCTCCTTCTTTCTGGTCTTCTCCTTCTACTTTATCTTCATCTCCTTCTTGGTCTTTTCTCCTTTTGCCTGTCTTCTTTCATCTCCTTTTCATTTGTTTATTGAGTGTGTTTTTCAGACAGGCTGCCCCAATCCCAATTCTAACCTTAGATTTGGCTAGATCCGTTGGTCAAATTGTCAGTTGGAGAGTTCACTTCCAGTTTTCTAAGCAAGGAAAAAGCAGGAAACTTCGAGAACAAAACGCTGTTGAAAATC